>NW_020273616.1:2371126-2560987 GCF_003268045.1 Sipha flava | reverse complement strand
TTTACTGATTATCTTTATATTTATGATAATAATAGATCCAAAACAACTACATTTTTAATGAATTGTTATATTATTGTACTAAGCACAATTTCTATCTTATATAATATATAATACGTGCGCTTAAATCGTCAGTATTCTTTTGGACAAAGAGAATCTTTCACGACAAAAGTATGATATTTTAGATAAAATCGAAAAAAAAAAAATACAAATCTACAATGAACCGAAACTTCTGTTTGTATAAACATTGTGCTTGATTTTTCATACAGTAATCTCTCGTTATCCGCGAAGGTTACGTTCCAGCAAACCTGCACGGATAGTGAATCCGTGGATAACGAGACCATAAATCAATGTAAAAAGGGTGGTTAGGTTTAATTTTTTTTAATTTTAAAAATTAATTATTAATCAATTAATAATTTTTAATTACTACAAATAATTTATTTATTATCTATCGTGTTGTTTCTTAATTTACGTATTTCTCGAATACTAGGTTCATTCATTTTTTACGTTCTAGCAAGTGACGCTTCAGTATCACCACTTTTTAATTTGTTCAAAATTTCAATTTTGTGAACGAGTAATAAAATATTTCTTCTCTTTTTTTATTGACATTTTACATCGAGAAGCCATTTAAAAATATTTTCACTACTAAATTTATTAAACACTACTGTACTCGTGTCACGCACAAATATCATTTTACAACTGAACAATTGACGATTATTAATCGTGCAGGTAACCTTTTGTGTTTTATCTGCAATAAGTATAAGTATGTATAATGTATATGTGTTATACCTATAGCGATAAAACAACAATTATCTACAATTATTGTCAAAAATAAATTTCTACAGTGTTCATGTAATAACGGTAAAACGTTATCGCAATCCCATTAAAATATGTTATCGTGGACCCAACCGCGGATAACGAAGGATTACTGTATTTACTGATTGGTGCAGTTAATGCCATCGTATCATTCATCGCTTAAATAAATTATTATTTTGTTTTGTGCGTGTCATCGGGTGAAAAGAATAATTAAAATATACAAGACGACAAAAAGACAGTCAAAAAAGCATTAACTGTAATGTGTTCACGATGATTTATCATACGTTTTGAAACTGAATTTATGTTATAAAACCATATTATACTGATATCAATCGATAACAAACGATAGTGTTCAATGGACCACGGTTCCTTTGACGTCTTATCCGTGATTGTATTATTCACATCATATTCATGTGGTTTGATCAGGTCCAAACCGATATTTGACCTCCCCCACCCTCATAGTAAGTTAGTAAGTTCTGGAGTGAATTACCATGTTATTACTTAATGAAAAAATAAAAACACTTTTTTCTTAAACATTAACGTGTTTAAATAAAAAATAAAAAAATTATAACGAAGATTGCGCTTATTACATAATTAATAAGTATAGTATTATAAAAACTCGTGACAAGCTTTCTTCTATGATAATTACCTGTAATGTGAACGGCCACAACTGTTGTTACATTTTAATAATATCCGGTAACCAAAGAGTAAAATTAAATTACTTATAATATTATGGTTTTTCCCAAGATTATAATAATCATATTTATTTTTTACAATAAACAAGTAAGATTTAATCTGTTAAATACATATAAATTATATTTTCGTTTATACGTCTATTAAATAATATGGGTCTACTTGCCCTCAAGGTTGGAGCCTTTGGGCAACAACTTTGTTTGCCTTTGCGGAAATCCGGAACGGGTTGTAATATGCTACGTGTTAACAATAAATCGCCGTGAGATACACACACACACACATACATACACGCACACACAAACAAACACACCGTTCGTATGAATGGACACAATATTTGGTTTTACAAATATTCGCAAAATGGACATGATTATTTATAATCCAATCAAGCATCTACTCGATAAATGCCTTTTTTATTCATTCCAGATACTTATCGAATAGTTTCCGTTTAGTACTAAATTTTTCACATTTTTTCGACTACCGATTTTATTTGTTTACTGTTATTTTATGTTATGATCGCAGACGACAAGAATATATTGAATTTCGTTAAAAACTACAATCGTTACGGACGTAAAAGTTAAATGTTTTTTTTTTTTTTTTGTTAATCCACATTTATTCTGCGGTAAACATATATAAAAAGATATTGATAATATTTACATTTCGTTATTTTTATCGTAGTACTAATGCAAATAATTACATTCTATGTTTAAAAAAAAATTATAATAATTATTATATTCATATAAATCATTACCAATTGATAAATTTGTATTCACCTATTCACCTGTTCCGCTTAATACTTGTTAAAAGTTACGCATTTATGGCATATCAAATTTGTATGACATAATGGACAAAAAAGTTTGAAAAAGTATATAAAAAATATGGTAATACACGATAGTTGAAACATTAACTAAAAATATTTAATCCACTTTCAAGTACAAGCTCGTTCAATAAACTTCCTCAGCGTTGATTAGTGTGATAACCGGAACAGGATGTCTTTTGTCCAATTTGCACTAAAAATGACCTTATTCCTTATAAATAAAATAATCAATTGTAATTATAAAAACATTTAAGATGATTGAATCCGTTGAACGTGACATAAACTTTATCGTTCGTTTTGTTATCACGGCCAATTTGATGAGTATATAGCTTCACTTAGGTGCCACCGATGGTTTGATTTCGAACTCAACGGTTGTAATAGTCATCACTAAATTCCTATACGAGAAGAGAGATAAATTTATTGCTGCTTATAATTTCGAGAAATAGAACGAGTTAAGAAATGTATAAAGTATACTAAACATATCATCTCAATTATTCTAATACAGGATATTCAAACATTGAACGATTCATATGTGTTGAATACGGTAATATATTTTTGCTTCTTATTTTCTCGTTATAGAGACTTAAAATTCTTACCAGTGACAAACACTTTTCGGTTAAAAAGTTCCACTCCGATGAGTTTACCAGGATACCGTGATTTATTATTGCATTTGGACTGTAAACAACAATGCAACTCTGTGTTGCCTTGCAGACCATTGAGGCAGGCGAGAAGAGATGAATTCCCAACGCTCAGTATTCCAATAAATTGTTTTTTTTTTCAATTAACCATTTACTCTATTGAGCACCATATTAAATAAAAATAGAAACGGATCCCTAGTAGTGATAATTCAATTATTGCAAGTAGGTGGTTAAAAAATTATAATAAAATAAACTAAATTTTTTTTGTAGTTCAATATTCTTCCCATGTTTTTGAAATATACGATATATAAATAAATCATGTTGTACAATATATTTTACAGTAGGTATATAACCAGGAATTATATTCTATAAGGATACATTGTTATACATAGATTTGTTTTATAATAAATTTTAATAAAAATAATTTTACGTGAATATTTTTCTTAATACATTTTCAAAAGGATTGGAAATTAACAATTATAAATATATCTAATCAATTACATTAACCATAAACTGTCACGTCACATAAAACTATGAAAGTTATAATACAACTTATTACTTATTTTTACTTTGACGTTTAACGAGTTCTGCAAATTTTACTAGTTGTCAAATTCAGTATCTCATTCAGTCGTGTTTTGGACACATTGGTGTAACAGTTTCTTATGAAATGATGGCGTCAAAATGTTTTCATTGTTTCCAGAAAACAAATCAATGTTGGCTAATAGCCCTTTAGACAAACCAGTTGACGAGTTCACGATCGAACGTGCATTTAAATTAAACATTAAAAAAATGTGGATTATATAATTTTATCGTTGTCATGGTATAATAAATAGTTATTGCAAGATAATGAGTAGGAATTTTATTATGTACGAAACGAATCTGACAATAAACTAGTCAAATTAAAAAAATGATTTTCAAATAATCATTATTTTTATTAAAATATCTATGTGGATGGTGAAAAAAATCATATAAATGTATGTACAATAATTGTGACAGTTATTGTCAATCGAAATTCAATCATTTTTACCTTAACAAGGCTTTTATTTTTTTTTAAAAATTTCATGTGAGAGGGTGGTTTTCATCCAAATAAAATATTTAATTTCCGTCTATGATACGATAAAACATGTCAATGAAGTACTAAATCACAGAATCCAATCGTTTATAAGTTGATTTATTTCCTCAGGACACTTTTGCAACAAAGGTTTTTAATTCATTTTTTTTTCTTTTACTTTTACCGGATATTATCAATCGCGGTTACGAGTACCTACATTGTGCGAATTTATACTAACGAATAACGAAATCTCGAAATCTCTTATAAAATACCATCTTCTTTAGATATAATCCCGGTGTATATTATACATACAGATGATTCAAGTTGATATTTCAGTTTTGATGTAATTTACCAAACTTATTTTTAAGCCGTGCGTGATCAACCCGAAAATAATATCGAATTAAGCTATTATTTATGAATTATTAATAATACATATACGTTATTGATAAACGATATCAATCGTATATCTAGTAATACATACTATAAATATATATATAATTAATATTTTTCTATACATTATTTATCGATCAATTGTATGCAATATTTCACTATTCGCTTCGTCGTATTTTATAATACTGAAATTCTTTGATATTCCCATCGAACATTTAAATGAGCACTACGAATTAATAATACGTTGAAACAATAATCTATCCATAATAGTTTTTCAACCACCACTCATTTAATGACTGATCAGCATTCCGCCAAAACTACTTATCGATTTATATTATATTTTTTGGGAATGTGCTTCATTATTATTTATAGATATGATAAAAAAGGATTTTTCAAAAATCAAATTTTTTATGGTCGAAAAAGTTTTAGGTATCCTGGCTTCATATATACATGTTTATCTAGAAAGTATTTGATTTCATAGTAAATGTATGATTTTAATAACTATCAAATGCGGATTATGAACATTAGTATATACGAATAAATAAAAAATAAATATCACTGGAATATTTTAGGCTTTTTTCAATGTAAAATGTTTTCGACGGAAAAATAAATATTGATATTAAAATAGTTTAAAATTACCTGAGCGATACTAGACAATTTAGTTAGTGTACATATAAATGCAATGATAAAATATAGCAGTTATATAAAATTTAAAGAAACACTCTTATTAAAAGTGTTTTCAATTCGTTAATGTTATTAAACGGAAGTGCACAATTTTCAATAATTTTGAATATTATTTTTATAATCCACAATAATAATGTCACAATTTTTTCTCTTTTTTAGTATTTATTTTTTAACTTGAATACTTTAAAAGTGCTGGAATTGAATTGATTGTACTCTTAACCTGTACGAGAAAAAAATATATTTCCTATTGGTAGAAATTCTACCGTTACCAATGTTAAAATATAGTTTAGGTACTCGGCTGAACGTTGTCTTTACGAGCACTTAAAATCCGTGTCTTACTAACTCAGTAAAGAAATTGAAACTGTGTGCCTGCAATTGAAAATTGTTTTACGAATTTGATGATTATTAAATTAAATATTGATTTTTAATAGACACATAGTGCTCTGCCACCACTCCTATATTTCACTCAATAATTTTCCCTTTTGTTTTTCATTATATGCCGTTAACCATTATATTTCATTATATTTTCATATATTTTAAAACCATTTTTTTCCACTCTTAGCCCGATATCTGTATTTTCATTTGATTTTTTTCAAGAAAATCACTTTGAATTTTTTTTTACCAAAAAAATAAAAATGCTTTAATATTCATTTTATTTTTACACCATAGCAATATATCTTCGATAATAGTTATTTATACGTATTCCACGTATACGGTATGTATGGTTTTTACTTTTATTTCCACTTGCTAATAAGCAATCAGAATTCTACATAAAAGCATTTGACTTTCACAGAAATTCTGCTGACGGGAGATGCATTATTGCCGCACGGTTACATTCACAAAATATTACAAATATTATATACACTTTTATAACATCACATGTCGTGTGGCATGGCTTTTTGTTTTGATTAATTTGTTGAAGATTCTTTTGATTATGTTCAATTTTGATTATGCTGACATTATAAAATCTACTCGAGGTAGGTAATTAGTTGGCATTTTATCCGATAGATATGAATCAACGCTCAAAGTATGGAACACAAAAATCATGCTAATACAATTTCCTCTTCGCAAGATACGTCAGATACGTATGACGTTTCGTTTTTCGCTAAACTTTGTTTGGAACAAATCTAATGTATATTTAATGATCATTAAAACTACCGCAACGTACTTAAATCAAGAGAAATATTTGAATAATACTTTAATATTTAGTATCGTTATGAGAATTATTTTCAAATAATGTGCTTTTAATGAAAATCAGTTAACACTAACTAAACAAATTTATAACAACGAGATTTAACTTTTAATGTATCGTTTTAAAATGTCGTAGTGTATATTGTAATTGTTCACTCGTGTATCCACCTGTCATGGAACACGTTACTGAATTAAAAAATCTGTATTATTATGGTAAAAAAGTATAAAATACAATTTTATATTCAAAAATACATTTATTTCGGAATCCTTAATATATAATCATCATTCAAGGGTTGATTTCTTAGCTTTACATCAACCATACCTGTCTACTGTAATTCTGTTGTAGACGTTATATTTAACTATGCAGCTAAGATTCAATATTTTCTAATACAATTAAACAAAGTAGTATTTTAGTTAATAGCTGTTTACATTTATTTGGGTGTCAAATATTTCTATTAAACTTTAATTAATTGTTAGTATATTCTAATAATTAGAACATACTAATAATTAATCTTAATATGAAATTGAAACTTTCGTGTTGCTTCAAATATAAATGTATAGATAATTTCTGAAGGCTATTATAATACAATATGCTTAAGTTAAAAAGCTTGTAACATTTTGACTAAAAGTTAAGTAGTTTTAAAATTGTTCATATGATCAGATTATTTTTACCAAATACTTAACAAATTTGATAACTTTATATAATTAATATCCACGTAATATTTATTAATTAATTATATATATATTATTTTTGAGAGGTTTTTATTGAACACAAAATCAAAGTGCATGAATTTTCGGGGAATAGTAAATTTCTCCATGAGCGTAGTAGCTAAACAATTACATACGTTAGTTCCTACAAATATAATGTGTTAATTCCTATACGGTGGAAATATTTTTGTGATTATCCAACTTTTCCGATTTGGGATAGTTAGATATTGTTTTATATTAGTTATTTTACTTCTTTTGATCAATTATTTTTGTTTTTGAAACGTACATAACTAACTATTTACGTTGATAAGTAAAATGTCTACTAATATTATCAACTACATCTTCAAATACACTTCACTTAAAGCAAAATGTATATGAAATATCGGGAAAATACATACAGGCTGATAATAGTATTCCGTATTTGTTTGACGAATGAGGGAACACGCCTAACAATCAGTACGACAGGCATCACATAAAGATAAATCTTATCGATAAAAATTCGATTTTTCAACACACGAAATATTTACAATTTTTTTTTACTGATAACAATGATACAGAAAATTGTATTATATAATATTCAACAATTATTATATATTTATTAATTTATGGAATATATTATATGATGTTTTTATTATTTTTATTTCTACAGTCTATTAACTGATAAATGTATTTTTTTTTATACCTGCTTGGTCTCATGTAAGAACATCCATTCACCTATACATTCGACTACTATAAATTTATACAAATCTTATTTATTTTTTTTATCTCCTAATTGACTATTTGTATTCAAGCTTGTATTTAAGAATATTTTATCGTATTATCAGCGTTTATCGGAAACATGATATAATTCAGTATTAAAATTAAACTTGGCGGCCGAATGAAATTATTTGAATTCAAATTGCATTTGATTCTAATAGGAAAACAAGACAATCAGTCGGTGAGATAAATTACGTATCACGTTTAATTCGAATGATGGTTTGCGAACGTTTAAAGGCCACGAATGAAATAGCATGATTTTAAACTATCTTGGAGGCTCACCATATTTATAGTAACAGCGTTTTCTGTGTATTCAACTCTATACGTGATGCGGGTAAACGTTTACGTGAGTACCAAAATAGACGAAAAGTACATTTGACCGAATAAAGAGTGAAGGGTAAACAATATAAGAATGGAGAGAAGGATCATAAAAAAAAGCAAAGTACATGATAGGGCAAAACGTGAAAGATAAAAGCTATTTCGTATATGGGAGAGGGTATACATAACAATGAGAACTTTTTAGTGGCACTAGTAAAAATGGTAAAGCATTGCCTCCAACCGACCGTAACTAGTGAATCATAATAATTTATTAATATTAGGAACATTATCAATATTAACATTGAGATACAACGCATATTATGTATTGTCGCACAAACGCACGCAAAACTAACGTAAACTAAATTTACATATTTTTATTACAAAACATTAATTGACTTCCACAAAATCGTGCTGGATATCCGTGCGATGACGGATCGCGATTAAATATTTTCTAGCCGTATGTATTTTATCGGTTCAAACATTTGTAGTTCATTCAACATCGTAATGGTTTGGATCGGAATACTATATCTACGAAAGTGTATTGCAAATGTAAAATATTATTTTTATTATTATTTTTTTTTTATTACAGTCACAAGACATTAACTTTGAACGATTCGCAAAAGCTGTGAACTGCGGTGTTTATATTATTGCACTTTTTTTTTTTTCTATTCGTAGATATATATACTATGTAATGTGATAAAACTGTTTTTTCTCTCGGTATGTGTTGTACAAAGGTCATTCAAGAACGTTTATCAGCCCAAAACGAAACGAATGCACAACCAATGAATCTGCACAGTTATTTAAATTTTATTGTTTTTATCTGTTTCAGGGAAAGATAAAATGCGACCTTTGTAGGTGGTTTACAGGCAGTGATGCTGTTTTTCGCATTTATTGTCTGTGCAATAGCTGTCAACAATGTTTCATCGAAAATAGGTAAGCTGCAACAATGATTTATATAAACTAGTTGTTTTATGCAATTAGTATTATTTAAATGTATTTAAAAAATGTACCCTTACGTTTGGAATTTTTCTCATTATTTTTTCTCATAACTATCGCTTTTTTCGTATTAGCTATAAAACAACCTAGCTGGGAAATTTTAATGTAGTAAACATTGGTAAAATGTCAAAAAAAAACTTTATTGCTATATTACATATGATTTTAAATATTTTATTTTTATTTATTCTTCTATAAATATGCGTTTTCAAAAAAATTATGTACATTATAATGAAATATTTATCCGTGATTTTGTGTTGTTTTTTTTTACTTTTGACAAAGTAAAATTTTCTCTAAACCCTATCTTGAAGAATAAGTATTAACCTATTTCAACTATATTTTTTAAGACTATTTAAAAATCAATAAAGTGCTTAGCTGCAACATACTACGTTGATATATAAATATAATTATTGACATAAATGTAATACGCATATATATATATATATATATATATGTTTGTGTGTGTGTCATAAATATGTGTATGTGTGTCTTTTTCTTATGAACTATATATTTAACCGCAACATAACAAATAAAATAATGATAATAATTTAATAAAGAAAATTCTCAAACAGTAGAAAAATATCAACCATAAATTCATTTTTGATTTTCGTTACATAATATTTTGTGCGGTTATTCGAAATAGGTTACGTTTGAAATCATGAACACTTTAAACACCGAACTTCATATAGTCACACAGTATATGTGGAATACTTAAGTCATGGTCTGATATTGAAGCGTTTTAAGGAAACGCTATATAAAGGAAATATACCCATTTTGTATTTTATTATTCAATAGATAAATTGTAAGTCTGCAACTACATACATAAAAATATCTGAAAAAAGTAGAATGTCTCAGTAAAAATTCTAAATTTGAAGCTGAAAAAAATTGTAATTTGAGACAATGGTATGTCCTTTGCTCTTATCCTTGAAATTCAGTACGTTTCAATATGCGTGATATGTATTATGTTATAATAGAATTTAGTGGTTTCAAATATGTGGTTAATAGACTTAATAATAGACAATTTATTTTTGAGTCTAAAGAAAGAATATATAGCCAGCACCCACATTATTGGACGAGATTATAAATAATAATAAATAAAAAAAGTGAAACCACTCGTCTCATAAAGCTCAAAAGTCTACGCGTGACCTAACATTAGTAGCTTGTTGTCAAATAATTTGTATGTGTAAATTATTTAATTGTTTATAAATTTATATTCTGGAAAAAAGATAATTGAAGAATTAAATAAAATAAAACATATTCATACTGAATGCGCGTTCACGTATTATTAGAAAATAAAAATAAATCATAAAATTATTTTTTTTTCGTCGTGGCCAAATAAGAAGTTTATGGTTCAATTTAAAATGGGTTATGTGGCTTCACATTGACTGATATATGATGTGCTCAAGGCAAGAAATAACTGGTTAACCGAAAGATATAAACGGTAGTGTTGTTGTCGCCACTCGCGACCGCACTATTTTAAATACATATGATTTTGTATTACAATATTTTATCGCGTGTGGCATACAAACGAGCAATATATATATCATATATATATCATACAATATATCATCGGTGGACGCCAGAACATATTCTAATATAAATTTAACAATTTTCTAAAGAAGCTTACAAACATTAGCCGACTGGTGTCATGATATCGTAGGAGACATTGCTGGCGACGACTTCATATCGCGTTCGAACAACATAATGCGCGACGTCGTACATTAATATCCGATTTCGCTAGTTTCCTCCGTAATAATAATAATAATTATAATATCCTCCATGATACCAACCGGCACCGACCGCACACAAACACACACGCGCCCACATGAATAAGTGCACACATTAAACGAGTTTACATTCAGGTCGCCGCCTTGCCATATTTATTACGCGTACCGTCGTCTGCGGGAGAAGTCACTATTTTTCATTTAGCCGAACAGTGCGCGATCGAGGGCGGAAACGATTCCGGTCGCGGTCGTCCGCCCGTCATCTCGTAGCCCTCATAACGATAGTAATAATAATAATAATAATAACCCCGTCGTCCCACCGTTTGCGAAATCTCCCTCTACCAGTCACCTCTCGTCCCAGTCAACCTCATTGCTATTATTATTATAACGACAAAACTGTATTAAAATACGACCCTTGAAGCACGTTTAGTTGTCGTCACCACCGTGACGTTGACGTAATCGTTACGTTCGGCCGTCCATCGCGACGTCACCCGAAGCCACCTGATTATGGACTCGTGGTGCCCGCGACCGGACAATATTTCAATAACATTCGATCGTTGAGTGGAAGATAAAAAAAAAAAAAAACAGTAACAGTAATGTAGTGGTGTTACGCGAAGCTGGAAATATTCCGTACAGTAATAACCTACGAAAACGGAATTACTCCGCGGTACGGTGCGTGCTGCACACCACATTAACAACCGTATCGTTCGTTAAATTATGTGTAACTGTCTGTGTGACGTACGAGAACTGATGCTATATTTCCCAAGACTGAAATTTATCAAATCCAGTGTTCTCATAACATAATATTATCGTTATATTGTTCGCATCTCCGACTCGGTCTGCAGCGCGCTTTTGCGAGTGTGTCTTTGTACCCGCTACGGTGTACGAGTAGAGTGGTAACGTGCACGCGGTTGTTTGGTTAGCTGGTGTTTGTCAAGATAAAACCACGAGCTAAGATTGATGGTAAAAGAAGGCGTACGCCAATTAAATGATTCGCCGAAAACTCATCCGACTCGAGTTGGCTTCGATTGTCCTGGAGATAAATCTTATTACGCCAGTACACGCGACAAACCACCACACCAAGTCACCCTCCACTCCCGCCCCAGTCAAAACTTCGAATAACTTTTACACGAAATTTTCTTTGCAATCGCGTAATCTCCCCGTTCCCGTTTTCCATCCCCCGTTGGTGACGGGGTTACGAGTCACGCGTACGTTTACCATGTACACGCAAAGCACGTATATACAAAAACACAGAACCGGGACGACATATTAAACACATTAGGTACCTTGAGTTTGACAAATTTCAACCGGGAACTTTAATGGACCGAAAGTTCTACACACATCGAGTCATAGACGCGTACCGAATTCCTGACGACTTTTCTTCCCCTCCCCGAGAGACGTTTTATCGAAATATGCCCTGCAATTGGTGCCGCGGGTCGATTTAGATCATCGCAGCGCACTGCATATTCACTTGCACGTAGATTATTTTAAACGCAATAGTAGAAAGGCCGTATCACTGACGGAAAGCTTCTCGTCATAAATTATTATTGTTCGAAAAGGATTATTCATTTTTTCCAACTTGTCGCCAAGGTACGCCCGCTATTTCAAATATTATATTATGTTCAATACGAAAATGCTCCCATTACAAACGGCGTATGGGATATGCAAAATCACTACATACGTGTCAATAAATGACGCGAGACTTGTCATTTGAAAATACAATGTTGACATCCAGTGTTAATTTCACAATTTTAATGAGAATAATTATCCTACAAGTTTTTGTAGAATAAAAATATACATCACAAACCAAAGAAATAAACAAATAAAGGCTTCAAAACAATGGAACTGTAATGGTTTCGCCACCGGGGTGTAAAGTTTTAATCTGAGTTAATAAAACAAAAATAAAACCTTTTTTGGCTAGTGATTTATTGGAGAGTTTCCGACACCCATAGAACGTGCAACCATATAATATCAAATAGATTGGAATTTACAAAAGCATCGAGGAAAAAATCTGGTACGACACAAAGTTTACAACTGAGTGTACCTTTTTCTTTTCTTCTTCTATCGCGTTTCCTATAACATTCCCCCACACTCGTCGGTATTCAATCTGGATCTGCGCTGTAGGTGTAGCGTGAACGCTGTATTTTGTGTATTGATTACTTGTAAAAGCCTGTGGAAAAAAATAGAAGGAGAGATAAACAGAAGTAGTGGGAAGTAGAAAGGAAGAATTTTTTGTGAACACTTTACTGCGGTGTTAGTTGTAAAAGATGAAGGCGAAACAGAATTGCGATGGTAAACAAGTTAAGTAGCCATTACTTGCCGAGTTCATCGTCTCTTGTCAGGTTGTCAATAAATCAAAGTGACCAATCGCTCCAATGAGTGTGACAAACCAAAAATCCTTTTGTTTCACACACACACACACAACTCATGCACCCACACACAGTAACCAATGTGTTGGTCTGCTCCAATTTTATCCGACGATAAGAGGTCGATTAATGTTAACAATATAGACGAGTCTTGACTTGAACATTTTTTGAACAGAAAACAAATAACACATTTCATGCGCCAACGTCAAATTAATCATCGATCTATTTTCCTCATAAAAAATATTGATTATTTGAATGGATGTGATTTTTAAATATTGTAGTTGCTATAGCTGCTGATTATAGATTGGCGACACGTAGATGAAAAATTTCTTTTTTTTTTTTAGTTCACATCTTATGCACTATAATATAGTTATAATGCATATATATTATGTCTGATAATTATGTAATATTTATAAAAAAAATATATTGAATATACTTAACGCCAAACAGTCATATAGCCCAAGAATAATTTTCGAATTTTTCTCAAATATTTTTAGTATGCTATTGAAAAATAAAGAAAAATGTAAAAAAAGGTAAGAAAAAAAAAATAAGTTTTTCCTCTAAAATGTGCAAATTTTATTATTACTATAGTTTACAATAGCTAATTTTACGTACTGATAGTTATTATACATTTTTCAATTAAAATCAAAAATATATTTATCATGAAATGTGTTAATATTCGAATACAGTAGACAATTGATTTAGAATTTTAATACGCCATTTCATATTATTCTACATTTTTAAAAAGGAGCAAATATTGTTAACATAGTTTATCCCCATAATTTACTGAAATAATGATACTAGTTAAATAAAATTAATATCAATAAAATAATGAATCCGAATGATTTATAGACATCACTGCTATAGCTATTAATCTGGTTGGCCTCATTAAACACGACCGACTGGAATACATTGTGAATCGAGTGACTATGTGTGTACGCGTTTGAGACATTGAAGCTATTAATCGCTAAATAAGTTTTAAAACTATTTATCCATCTTGAATATATTATAAAATACATCAATATAAAAATAATATATTAACCCAAGCTCTTTATTGCGTATTTTCGATTATATTTGATTATCTAACAACCGTTTTTTTGTATGACAAGGCCTTTAGCCTTTAGGAAAAATAAAAAATAAAAATCGTTTCACGGTGGTAGTTTTCACTGAAACGAGTAAAATGAAAATAAAATATATTTTAAATTATTTAATATAGTTTTATAATTTTTTTTTTTTTTTTATTTTTTTTATTGTTAGTATAAGTACGTTTTCAGAAATTTTAATTCTCAATCAATCAACAGTAACCAGATAACATTTTTTCATTAAATAACTATTTAACGATAAAATAATAATTTGTTTTATCATTTTATGTTGTATTGTTTTAAGGTTTGAGTTAAAATGGACAACGACATTGGATTTAAATAAAATAATTCAATACATGTTTATGAATATTGTTTTTAAACGAAAGAGCTTTAATATTATTTCAACGATAAAAATACAACTAACCAAATATTCTCAACTGAACAGTGTTATACTGATATAGATAATAATGGTGAAATTCGTTAAACTCGAATGGGCAATCGACATAATATTAGCGTTATAATTATTATTATTATTGTAAATCAATGATATGTTTTACTTGTTACTAACAAGTTGTAAAATGCAGTTATCGTCAAAATAATTGTGTAGTTACAAGTATCATTTAAATATCGGAATAAATCATTTCAAAAATAACAATCATGTGAGTAATGCAGATTAAAGTGTTAAACATGATTGTAATTTTACATGACGTGCTGTTTGCCTTTAAAAAAACTACGATTCATTAATTGTTTTTGAAGGACATCATTGATGTGTAATGCGTCGAAACAAAAACCTACATTTGGGTTTAATATTTTGAAATTAAAACCGAAGAGATAATAATGTTGTTTTCGAAAACAAACAAACATTTTCATGTAACGTTTGAAATCTAAAATAAATATGGAATACGAATATGGAGTGTTACTGGGACGAAAATATTAATGCGCATATGATATGACACGCGTTTTGAATTCCGACTGTTTTTAAAACTATACCGATACAGCAGACGATACCCAGGTAAACACTGCCGCAACGATTATCCCGGAAAAGGACAAACGATAGTTATAATAATGCTACTTCTCTTTCGAACAGGCAGAGGTGTGATTGGAAAACGTGCCCGTATTTTGCTCATGAACACAGAATGCATCGCAGTGCAGTTAGTTGAAATTTCACATGAAAAGCGTTAAATGCGCGTTAACATTGTTACCTCCGATTACCAGTTATACGCGTTGAGCGCTGGTCATCCATGCATTATAATTTTTCGAAAATGGACATTGCGGATGCTGTTTTTTTATGAATGCTCTATCAAAAGAATCCGCTTCGTAAAAATATAGAAAATATTAGGTTCATCCTATGTAAAAAAAAAAAAAAAATAAAAAAAATATTTACCTTCAGCATACATTACGCATTGTAAATTACGCTTTGTCCATATCTCGGAAATTATGAAGCTAAATATTTCTTCCCGAGCCTTTTATCTTACTTCTTTTGTTGGAATATTGATTACTCGTCGTATCCCGAACTGGCGGTTTTTTTTTCAAATTTAATCGATGAACGAATCCGTATCGAATTTCTCACCGTTCATTTTTTGATTTTAGAAAAAATAAAAAAAAATTTTGATAATATTGAACAACAGCAAGGATCTATCGTTTTGAAACGCGCTCTGTTACTGAATATTTCAATGAAAATCTGCGAAATATTAGGAAACGTACTTATTCGCGTTCAATGTACCTCATGCGAACCTAACCAAACCAAAAAGCCGTTGCCGCGACCAAGGAAAACGAATGGTCGAAAGAAGCATAATTGACTCGTTCCGCAATCTCCGACTGGACGAGCTTGGAGGGCTTGGGTAATCGGTACGTACGAATATTTCGCGTGCCCTGGACTAGCGGTTCTCGAAATTTTCGGTCGTGCGGAATCTAAAACAAAGAAAATCATTTCACACCCACTGATTTATACATAATTTATACATGTCTCGGTAATTAGAAAATATTCAACACGAAAATAAAAATGTAAAAAAAAAATATTTACAAAGAAATCAAGTTTATTGTATTCAACTCAAAAACAAGCGTTCAAAGTGGATTGTGATTATCATAATAAACGTTCACGAACAATACTAAAATACTGGACAATAGAATAGCGTTTAAATGAATTTGTGTGACAGCTCTGCACGAGGGGTTATTATCCATTTAATTACCTACTTAACAACCTACAAAAATCCAACCGACATTAAGAGTCCACGGCCAAGACACCATGGAATCGGTTTCCGTGGACCATTGGTCGGGAACCGCTGCCCTAGATGTCAAACCGAACGTGATCGCGTTACAAACGCCGAACGGACGGTGTTGAACCTGACTTACATCCCTTTATGTGTCTCGCGCACGTGTTTTTATTATTGTCAACGTCTCGTATGTGGTTCGTAATGGCGGTCGTGTGTACGATCGGCTTCTTGGTTTGATTACCCGAACATTTCAAAATAAATTAATCAATTACGTTAACTGTTATAGTTTACTATCAGTTATTGGTTACTGTTGGTGTCGACTCATTTACAAGTAGGCATTTTCGTCTACAACTCTAAGACGATTGAAATGTAAAACATTTATCGGGTTGGAATAACATTGATTACGAAAATTACATTGCTTTAGGTGAGATCAATTTATTATTAGTTTATTTATTTAAAAGCGAATAACCGTTCAGTTATCGAAATTAAATTGTACCATTTTTTTCATTACGTATCCTTGTTGAGTTCCATTGAAATAATAATAAATAATAATTTTATTACATTTCTTTTTTAAAAACCTATTTAAGCATATATGTATATATATATATATATATATATACATATATATTAACTGAACATTTTTTTTCTTATATACCTATAATATAAATATATTATTCATATGAGACGACGCAATTTTAATAAGAATAAATGTTGTGTTAGAATATAGGTATATTGTAAACGTAAAAAAAAAATCATCCGCGAAAAAAGGTAACAAATTAATTAAAAAATTATTTACTTTTGTTTTGTTTTTTCCATTAATAAGTCCGGCATTTCTAAAGGAATAAAATTAAATGGGTGAATTTTAAGACAAGAAACTTGAATTTCCTTTTCTCTATTTTCTCTCTCTTTCCCATCAAAATAAAAAGACATTTTTGGATTATTCCCAACAGAAACGTAGGTCAGCCATGAAAATTCGATAATAACTTTGAAATGTACCCGCATTTATCGTATCCATGGAAATCGGATCTATTTTTTTTTATTAAAAAAAAAAAAAAAAATTGCTTTTAAACCATATTGTGTGGTCGTATTGGACCCGTACCGTCTTGCATTGATCATCGTCGACGTTTGGAATTTATACGTTATACCGTTCAAAAATATAACAATATGCGCGTGTGCTAAACGTAACTATGATGATGACGTGTTAACATTAACGTTTAAAATCGCCTAAAATTGTTATAATCCCACGTAGCATTGGGAAACGATAATATCCGATCGCGTGTTTGAACGAATTGTTCGTGCCCCGCCATCGCGTATCTCACACCCCTATATTGTACAAGTATTATATTATACAACATCAGCTATTATATCCGTAGCTTAGCCGAGAAGCTATTTCCTAACCGTGCGATTTGGAAACAAACATAAATGAAACATATAAATGCAATATTGTTTTAATGTACGACGGTGTTACGACCTTATACCTACTACACAGTTCGCCAATTTTTTTTTCAAACGTAGGGTATGTTTTTTTTTCCACGAAACCTTATCCTTTTCCATGAGCCGTATTATTCTGCTCACTATCGGATGTGAATATGGTAATATGTAATCCGTACACGTATCACAAGCCGATATATCGAAATAACTACAGATATATTTTATATCCGACGACGATATATGCACCATCGTTTCACATATAAATTGGTGATCATACGCTTTTTCGCGATCGTTATTTTAAATAACACGACAGGAAACTTTAAGTATGAGTCTTAATTTTTTTTTTTCGGCAAATATTCACTTGATGCTTTATAATAATATACGATTGCGCGAGTATGATCATGAAATGTATGCGAAATAATCATAATATTTATTTTACATCCAAATCCACACTCTAATTCGGTTTCTATAAAAATAACATTAGAACTCTAGAATAACTGCGAAACGCGATGCTGCATACATCATAACATACTATAAATGTAGCTTTTTACAATACATAGCATAATATATATTCTTAAGCATCAATTTTTATGGTTGAATCATCTGTTTTTTTCAAATTCTGCTTTATGAAAAACGTATGTGTACGACTATATCTTACAATTCTTTGTTTCTTTGTACTCGTACCTCATATGACTTCGGTTTTCAATTTTCACAACACACCAATGAAATTCATCTGATATAAATCTGTTTTGTATATTTTTATCTCAATAAGTTATTACGTTTGACAAGAGTATGATCAGATAACATAAATATCAAATGTGCTCTATTTTGATTAAGCAAATGTTTTTTTTTTTTAAAAATTTTTGATGCAACATAATGAGTATTTGTATCAAAACTTTCTGAATTATTCAAATTTAAAATTTCGTATGAAAATTATAAACGATTAGAATATTGATATTTAAATAAATGATTACGAACGAAATGAAAATTATATTTTCTTTTGATAAAAATGTACGATTATTAACTATGATACATGATCTTTTTATAAGTATAAGTACAAAAAATCTATGTACTAAAAATTATAAGTTTATATTGTAGTAATTATGCATATGTTTCCCATAAACCGGAATCGGGGGGAAAAATATTTAAATTAAGCATGAGAAAGGGGATCATAATAAATAAACTTAACTGTATATTATATTACTGAATATGAGGCGAGTTTTGAAAAAAAATTATGGAATTTTCCGCGTAGCTTTTGCGTAGATTTACAATATGTTCCGAGAAAACTAGTTCTAAACGTTAATCTAGAGTGAAAGGGAATCGTATTTCTAGCGTATAGTATTAGCGTACACACAGACACATACAGGCATATATACAATCCATACAAGGGTTTTGTTTATTAAAAGAAAAAAAAAGTATAGCACAGAGCTGTAAACCAAACAAATAAAATAAACAATTATTACTAGGTGTTGCTTAGCGACGTGCAGTTTTTTCTTGCGATAAAAACTAGAAAAGGTATATGCCACTAGCATATTACGTGGTCGTGACGGACAAAAGGGCGTAAAAATATACAGGCGTAATGAAAAATAGTAGTACAAGAAGGTAAAAACACGTCTGATACAATAATATAATTGTTAATGACATATGCATACATTTTATTTTCTACAAGTCCTCAGGATAATTTTGCAATCGAGTGCAGCAACGATTATATAGAACCATAGGTCGAATTTCTCGTTTCAACTTTGATATGAATTTTTGAGCGTCAAACGTCCGTTTAAATTATAACTACTTTACTGGTAAACACGATTACTATTCTTTTACCTACTGATTCGGCAGGCATATTTTATTCGATTTTTCTAATATCTTATACTCCTCTATCAATTTTGTTCGAATCTAATTATTTTTAATAAATAGGAGTATGACCGCTAATTGTAATATGTATGTTGTCTTCAGAATACTATCAATGTAACGTTAAAATTATTCGTCGAAGTCGAATTATCTCAGAAACAAATACGATATATTCAATATTTAATATTAATAAATTATTATTCATTAAATGTCCTTTGAACCTAATTTGTATATTTGAAACTGAAAATTTAAGACCCCCAAAGGACGTTTTGCAACAAAAACGTTCATTTATCATACATCAGTTCTTTACGGATTTTCAAGTGAATATAATTAATTAATTTTATTACCATCAATCATATTCTCAATATTTACGTCTGAATGTTATCAACATTCCCCATGATGTTACAACAGTTTTTTTTTAATTTATGTACATATAGTTTTTTTTTTCTTAACAATAGCATTCTAAATAATCAACAAAAATATTTTTATAAATTATCCCGAAGAATACAGAAAAAAAAATATAATACTTATAAAGATATTGTTTTCAATTGCTACAGTATTACACAGCGAATAATCATTGTAAAATAAAATAACATAATGGATCCAATAGTAACTTATAATGATAATGCGATTTATATATTGAATGTGCTTTTAAGTTACCTCTGCCTTAATTAAAGAAACTGAGTGGACGTATTGATAAATATAATCACGGTTGATTAACTACGAGCCCGTCGAGCCTATTTTATTTTTATGTATATATGATGTGCATTAAATTCATATACCGACGGAATCTACACTAATATAATTATTTATTTCGGAATTAATGGAAAAAATTCCAGATATGTATAAATGATGATCGAAAAGTATGATCAAAATATTATTGAATACAATCAATCATTCCTTTTCGAGAAATAATATTATTTAAATTTAACATGAATATTATTATTTATGCTATGTTTAATTAAATTTATAAATCAATTTCGACTACATGATATTTCATTATAGAAAAAAAAAAAAAAAATCAAAAAAAATCAATATAAAATTAATAGTAAAATGTTTTTATTCAAAGTAAAATTTCAAATATAAATTGTTACAGTCATCACGCAGTGTTAATACCATGTGTTGTTTTATTTCTAAATAACTTTTTTCTTTTTTTTTTTGTTAATAAACTATACATTTGTATAGAAATAAGCCAGTGAACATAAAACTATGAATCCGATATAATGTTTACATTAGTCAACATATCTTTCCTTTAATTGGCTATCATTTTTATTTTTCTTACGCTAAAGTTTTCAATATTTACCGCAGAAAAACGATTATCTTATGAAGGTTTTATGGTTGAAGTCACTCCTAATAATGAATACGTTTCCAGAACCGTACCAATCTGCGTTGAATACATCATTGAAGACTACAATATTACAAATTGCCTCTTTATTGTTATTAATATGCACGAACGAGTATAGGTCCAAAGGCCTATGAGAATGACCGATCATAAATGTGGATGTTTATATAAAATGATTTATGTGTGTTTTGATTGATTGCGGCCATTGGTCAGGACATCAATGAATTGTTGGTCTTATCTATGTTGACAAATATTCTAACTGGAAATAATTTGAGTAGAAGTATAGTGTTCTGATAACATGAACGCTTTCAATTATTGCATTAAAATAATATTGTGATGCTTAAGATATACTATATAACTTTGCGCATACTTCGTAAAAAACACAGTTTTAAATGGCATACACGACGTAGGTTTTCTAGATTATTTAAAAATGTCGTGCTCGAAATAATTTTAAACTTTTTGGTATTAATTATTTATTTTTTTTTTTTAATTAAAACAAACTTTCGTTCTCATGTAGTTTGTTTAGTAAATTACATGGTTCAGTGAGATGAATTAAATGATGAAAATATTTGAATTCCATTATAAATGCGTAATTCGATTTTTTTTTTTTTTATTAACAAATCATGTCTTAAGAAGCATATAATTACTATACGCAATCATCGTTGTTTTGCATCTCGTCCGAAGTCAGTGGTTTTCTAGTACAATAATATCAGATCTTATAAATTAATATTTTATTTTATAAGATACTTATAATTGACGTGCTCTTGTCATGTGAAATATGACCAAAATTCGTTATAGTATTATCTATAGCTGTATTTCAGTTTAGTAGGCTTATCCAACCATATTGATATGGATATTACGAACATTTTTCCAATATTTCGATATTGTTACTCTAAATATATCGTATAATATTTACTTTCACATTTGTATATTAAAATAAAACTAGTTGACCTAGCAAACGATGTTTTATCATATATTTATAGTATTTATAGTATATATTTTGTAGTATAAAACTAACTTATTGTAAGTATGTTAGGATGGTGTTCAAGATTGAAAAATAAATTGACTCATGTGGGCGATGGCTGCCTATACAAATTACAAAATGTCAGCATTACTTTTTTTTTTTTTTTTAATTTAATACACTTAAAAATTTAATACACTTTTCACTTCCAATGACAATTAAAATAAAAAAAACATCTATTATAATCTTGAAGAACAATCCAGTCGCTTATGATTTGTGTATTGTATGTGTATATATGGAAAAATGTATTCGATGAGAGCATTTTTTTGAATCAATAATTATTCAAAAATCGGTTGAAATTTTTGATTTGGTCATACCACATTTTATTGGAAAGATCTTCCATTGTGATACACGTGGAAATCAGTGTCTTTTTATGCTATGCCTATTGCCATGTGAAAAAACCCGATCATCGATGACATGACAACAAATTGAAAATATAAACAATAAAATAGACAGTGAATATTCAACTGATAAATAAAAGGGCGAATTTCGTAACAAACAAGAACATAATTCATTTGTAAATCCTGAATAGATTTTTTCTTTTTTTTTTTATCAAATTATCAGTACCAAATTGTAATTTCATTATCTCAGACACTGTATGTAAGTTCAAACATTTTTTTCATAACACTGATTAGCCGACTTTGTCAAATTCTTTCTAATCGAATTTTTTTTATTTAAAATAACGGTCGAAGTAATTTTTTCTACAACCAGTGAATGTTATTTTTAAAACGTCCAATTAAAGTTTGGAAAAGCTGGACTATAATTTTTAAAATCATTTTACAATGATTTATTGTTAATTACTAATATATAATAATAAATTACAAGGGAACCATTCAAGACGTCATGTGGTTATAACATAATACCTGTAACGTGTGTTCTTGCTTTTAAAATAATTTTTATCCATCTGTGTTGATTATTGCCCATGTACGTTGATAGATTATATTTGAACAGAGTTACGTTTAAAATGTATAAAATGTCAATAAGTTATAAAAAACACTCAGATATCCGTAATATTATTTATGTATTTCTGACGTTTAAGATGCCGATTAATGAAAAAAAAAAAAAACTTATTTTAACTATATAATATTTCGTCCCAATGAATTATTAGCTATATGGAACTTCCCGTGTATCATTATTAGATTATATGTAATAGTTATAACAAGTCATAGTATGTAAATAAAAATCATATGATCGTCGTCATTTATTTTTTTATTTGATTTCTTACAATCTTTCTACAAATAAAAGTGAATACAAAAATTATAAATTTTTAAATTCTTATACCATTTATAAAACTAATATATTTTTTTATTACTAGCATTATAATGAAATATTGGAATATTGGATATATTACGCGAAGTTTAAATGTTGAACATATTTTTCTTTTTTTTACAATTTACAGTTGCACAAAAATGTTTTTACTACTATGATATTTTTAAGTTTTTAAAACACAATTTTGATAACCAGTATATTCAATTAAATTTCTCTATAATATAAGTCTTTGAGCAGATCTTAGAAGCTATTATTATTATTTTTTCTTATTTTCATTTCTATATAACTGTACATTTTCTTAAAAATATGCTTTGAAGATAAGTGTAATATGTTAAAGTTCTTTCATGTATAATATCCTCATATATAGTCATTGAGTTAGGAATTTAATATATGTAGATTTTGCATTAAGGTCTTAAAAAATTGTACATCTTTTAGAATTGTTTGTAATAATACAATTATTGAACTGAAATTGAATACAGGTATTGCATATATTATTATATTTTTTCCCAGAAATATTTTTAAGTCTAAAAGGATCATGTTTGTATAATGAAGGCTAACTTTTCCCAAAACTTTTATCAAGAGCATTAAATAAGAAAACCTACTTATATTTTTCAATTTTTTCTCTCGAAAACCACATATTTTAATTGGAAAAAAAATGTTATATACTATCTAAAATAGAACTATGTTCAATCTCTGAATTATATATGTCGTATAAATGGATAGATGTTATAGTCTCTGAACTGCTCTCAAAATATGATCCACGTAAGTGAACAAGTAATCTTTTCACTTAACTTTTTCTCTGCTTAACAAAAAATATCTATACAACTGTGAATTTTTTGATTCATTTATTTATTATAATAAAAACAAAATCGCATGTGGATCAGTAATTTATACAATTATTTTTCAAACACTTAACTGTAAATACAAACAATTATATCAGAAGGGTACTTTGATTGTTCATAGATGATTTTCGAATAGTTAATATCCTGTATAACTATTAAGAATGTTCATATAAATTATGTTACTTACTTTTTATTGTAATATTAAAAATAAAACTATTTTTCGACTTTTTTTTTTTTATTTATTTATTCCGATCGTATGAATACGATTATTATTCACTGTCAAAGTTATTATTATTTTTATTTTATTTTAATAACTTTTTTATATGATATACGACAAAAAATCAATTTTGTACAGTGTCAAACGGTATAATATTAATCCTATCGTTTGGTTTCAAAAACCGAATGATTTCGAATATCGCTTTACATACTGCGCATATAATTACCTTGAATTACGGTAAAATACCTGTTATCTACCAATATGATTATTCTGTTTCAATACCTTATCGAAATCACGAACATATCGTTAAGAACAATTACGGTTTGTTCGGTTTATGCGTGCGAAAGAGTTGAATCGCGATCATTACCGTCACATACAATTGCTATAGAAAAAAAAAAAATTGTTAATTTTGTAATATAATATCGTCGGCCGGCATAGCAGATTCGCCGTACGATGCGTCGACAGCAGTCATCGATCGAAATACTTATATCAGTATTCTAAAAGGGACCGAAATAATTGATATTTATAAATTGTTTGGAGCTGAAAGCCATATTACGCCAAAACATCCTCCAGCGTTTCTCTTCCCTCATAAACTCTTCACCCGTTCACTCCCCTCCCCTCTCTATCCATTTCAATCTCAGCCTTTATCCCTTCTCCTTGTGTTCATGCCACACGCTTTTCACCACCACGAGTTTATATATATATATATACATTATATGTGCCCCAAGCGCGTTCAATATGCATTGCCTGTAAAGTTATTAATACTAATTTGCTCTAATCCGTGACACATTGTAAACCTCTCGTCCAGCTCTCCCAAGGGACTGGTAGCGGCGTTGGTGGCAACCCGAATCCGACCACTTCTTCCTCATCACCGTGTGTCCGCGCCATAACTACCAGCACACCACCATCGCCACAGTATACTCAACCCACGATCCCACCAAAATAATATCCCTGCCTCTCTTGCAGTTCCCAACTACCACACATGGTACCAACGTTTTGCCGCATATCCCGACAGAAGATCTCAAGGGATTTCAAAGTTCTCTATGTGCACTATAATAGCAGCGGAGACCGTATGAAAATTTATCTTCTCTTGTTTCAGGATACTTTTGGCACATTACCGACATACACTATGACGCGAATTACGTAGCGGCGAATGATTATACGCGAAGTGAGTATACATATAGTATATACATTTAATATTTATGCATGACGACATATACTCGTAGTTTTACAGGATTATTATATAGTGTATGTAGTGACAGCGTGGTTGATCTTAAGGCAAAGAGACTATTTGTTCGTTAACATGAGGGTTAAGACGTTCATCTCTTTATGTACTACCTAGTTTGATGTACAATGAAATTATAATATGATGATTGATTGTAACGAATTTTGTTTGCTTTGTTTGGTTGATCTTCATCACATACGTTTTCATTAAGCATTACATTTTAATCACGAGTATAGTCATCAAATAATGTGAAATTTTTAAACTACTCGTATTATCGTGTCTCATTGATGGCCACAAATATTAAAATTGTATAAATGCAATATATTTTTTTTTAAAGCCTTTCAAAATGGGTTTGACACATTTTAGGTTTACTTTTTCAAAATATGAGATCTATAATCAACTTTAAAAACCTAAAAATATTTTTTTGTTTTTACAAGGAAAAAATTATATTAAAATTTTATTTATAGACTGGTTCTTACATTTATAGTACATATTAAATAAACTAGGTTATCAAGTTCGTTAAATAGTAAACGTGTTTTCAATTGAAGCGGAGAATCGGATATCATTCTTGAAGTACATTGATGATATCAACAATTTTATCATACCTATGATACATTTTCAGCTATACCAGTGCACTGTATACATACTTGTTGCATACATTCAAGGAATAATACACTTCCAAAATAATAATAAACTGATTCAACTGTTATATCACAATATACTAAAATTATTAACAATCTAACGGGATACGTACACTGCATGCACATGATACTATAATATTCCAACATACTGTATCGTTCTGGTGCAGTGTTTATGCATAGTGTACCCGCTGCTCCGTGTACATATGTACCTAATAATTGTAATTGAAAACTCTAATAAAACACTATACAAACTTTGATCACTGAATATATATATATTTATAAGTTAATTGATAATTGTTCAATGTACTTTATTTTTATTATAAGAGTATTTAACATAGATAAAAAAAAAAAAAAATGAACTTTACCAATATGATCCAATTCAACTGTATATATTAATAATTTTCATTTTGTTCGATATATCGATAGAAATGTGTTGAAAATTTCCTAGACCAATGAATTATGCCTATAAACACGAAAAAATAAAATGCAAAATAATAATTCTAGATATTAACATAACGAACTGTTCATATGTACTTCAAACACGTTTGTATCTTGGAAAATATCGTATCAACCATTCCGGAAAATATATGCAAACGCATCGTAATCCGAACCCTGTTGATAATATATGCCAGGTAGAAGCGACAGATCAAAGTTCCGCGCGCGCGGGTGTGGAAGGGTAGCGCTGGTCCTGATAGGGCATCAGGTGGTGGTGGCAGGAGGAGAGGAGTCCGTGCAAAACGCCTTGTAAAACACAATTATATTATTATTATGTCCACGCGTCCGGACGTTATCGACCGAATTCCCGTAATATGATTAAATCGAGCGCCCGCGGGATTCCCTTCGGACGCGAGCCGAATACCGGTCCGCGCGTTCCGCGTTCGGCGACGGTGGCGCGGACATTTTTTCCCGCCATCGTTCCCGCCCGTCGTAAAAGTTTGCCGACAGACCCGGACTGTCACGAGCACACGCTGCACCCAATGCTTCGAATCGGTTGGCAATACATTCGCTCGTAGAGACGCGCGTGGGCGTGTGCGCGCGTTCAAAAGCGGTAAACGACGAAGAAATAAGAACGTTATTCGGTCCCTGGTGGAAACAAAACCAGAACTGTGGTTACGGACATGTACGATTTGGCATTTTTGACTGTTGCTAGAGTCGGCGTCCGTAACCGCACCACCACCACTACCACCACAAGAAACCACCACGGTCATCGCGATCCCTGACATTTGCTCTCGGTTCGTTGGCCGAAACCGTATCCGTTCGTGATTTAAAAACCGCTAATTCTCGGACGCCATAACGGAAGAGCTACAACGCGCGTACGACAAGCGTTGCACCCCGTTTGCGATACTATTTGTGACCGACACGGAACATGGTCACTTATCGTTTTCGTGTTGCACCTCCGCGCGGTGTAATTGATGCGCGTCATCGTCGACTTCGACATCTCGTGTTTACCGTTTCAGTTTTATTCGACGGCGTACGTTATTGTGAAAACATTTTCGACATCGAACGAGAAACGTAAGCTTATTCAACTATTACCCTTGTGTCAGCAGTTTTATTATTTCTTTTTAAACTATTTATAGAATCACAGACATCTATCGCAGTGTGTTTTAAACCGTGCTCGAAACACGTTTGTTTGCTATACGAGTTATACATATTAATGCAGCGCGCCATTGTTGTCTTGATGAATTTAAACGCTTCGTAGAAAGGTACACAAAATATATGAAATACTTTATCTGGCACATCTTAAAACAACTGCACGTTTTTGTTTTAATAAATAATCATCATGTATTGTCTACGATGTACAATATGTTTGTCTTAATTAAAATTTCACTCCAATTGTGTGAAAATGTTCATATATTACAATTTAAAAGTACGATTAAATACAATACAACAGGCTTTATTTATCCGTGTAACTGGTCTGAATTATATAAATATAACGTAATACTCACTTATTGAGAAATGTGTTATTCCATCTCTAATTATGATCATTTAATATTATCTAGTAATTAGTAGTACTTAGTACAAAACTTCTGATATTCTGAGAAAAATAATTCCTCGATTTACTTGGGAGTTTCTCGAAATATTTTAAAACTCACCATTAAAATGAATCGATTTTCAATTTATTTTTCAAGCAATTTTGTTTATTATAATTTTTTATAATGATTCTATAAAATCTATATTTATTAAAAATAAAGAATATAAATTTCAAGTTTAAAACTATGTACGTATTGTACTTTTATTTTAAAACTTAGTATCAAATATAATGATATTTTTTTGTCGTAAAATCTAACTGTTCTACTTTAATTTCGTTCGTTATTATCTGCAAAATGTATATATTTGTACTTGATAAAAATAAGCTATATAACAAGTCTATTACACTGAAATTTATGTTTTAGTTTTTTTTTTGAAGGTCATTTTTTTCCTTATAATAATTGAACTAGAAAATTATGCAATTAAAATTTTTTTTTTAAGACTTCGAATATATATTTATAATATAACCATCTTTCAAGCTTTCATGATCAAAATAATGATTATTGTTATTTTTATGAAATTGAAGTTATACAAATGTTTTTTTTTTATTTAGCTTTTAGTATAACTATTACAGCTCAACAATTATTTAGAACAATATAACAGATAACAAAACAATATTAAAATACAAGCAAAGAGTTAAAAACAAAAAATGTCTTAAGGGTAATCATATAGAGAAACCAGCCTCCAAAATACAATTAATAATTATATCAACAACTATTTCCGAGTTGGGGTTGAGGATAGAAGGGAGATTGAGAGGAACAATGATGGATATAAGAGAATTAAACAAAATAACGCGTTTCACGTGCAGAGAAGGACAGTCAAAAAGGAGGTGAGGGAGATCGCAAACACTTTCGTGGGAATGTAGAGTACAAAATGGGGAATCGTTTAATCCTAATTTGTATGCGTGAGCAGGTAGTAAAGTGTGACCAGAACGTAGGCGATTGAATTGTATGATACATGATCTTAGTAAATTGAGGTTGTAAAACCATGTTTTGATGAGAACATTTGGTACGATGTTTTTGTACCTGGTGGCAAACTCAGCTGGGAGGTTTGACCAGTATGTATGCAAGAGGTTAGATATATGACGCCGTAAAATTGGAATAAAATCAGTACGAGGAAGTTGGGTGAGAGAGGGACATATTAAATTGGACGTTGATTTCGCCAGATTGTCGGCGAATTCGTTCCCGTGTATACCGATATGACTTGGAACCCAAAGAAATTGGATGGTATAATTGTCTTGATGGAGTTTTAGGATGATAGATTTAATGATAAGGACTAGGAAAGACAGGTGGGAGTCAAAAAGGCTAGATATTAGTGCCTGTAGACAAGACATTGAATCGGAAGCAATTAAGTATTTGTTTAGAGGCAAGGTTTGAAATAAGAGATAAAGCTTCAATGATTGCATAGTACTCTGCAGTTAAAGATGAAGAAGAAGGAGGTAGATTGTTAGAGAAAGAAATATGTAGTTCAGGGATCAAAAAAGAATAACCGACAAAAAGAGGTGAAACTGAGCCATTAGTATACACTACAATGAAATTATCAAAATTCATATTAAGAATTTGGAAAAGATTTTATTGAAGATTTATAATATAATTATTAAGAGACATTTTTTTAAGTTCCAGAGAAGATAGAGATAAAAAATTGGTTATCTAGCCTAACAAGAGGATAGAATAGAAGATATTCAAATGATTGTTCATAAAGAGGTAGCTTGGATGATTTACAAATATATTAGTGAAAATTAGACAAAGCACTAGTTGAGATGGATAGAATAGGCATAGACTTAGGTACATAACGCCAAGAAAGAAAAAGAGAATAAAACATATCGAAAATAAGATGATTAGAATAAGCTAGAGATTTAAGTAGGAATTTACACGCTAACCATAGGCATCTAATATTACAATGTGCACAGTTAGCTTCAACCTCAATGACAGGACAAGGAGTGGATTTGACAAATCCCATAATGTTCCTCAAACAGGAAATTTGAAGTTTGTTGATTTTTTTCCAATTCGAGAAGGAAGCAGAACCGAAAAAGAAACAACCATAGTCTAGTTTGGATCAAACGAGAGTGCGGTAAATTGATAATAGGCAAGAGGAGTGAGAGCCCCACCAGGTATTAGACACTACTCTAAGGAAATTGGACCATCGAGAAATAGTTGCTGAGAGTGAGGTTATGTATGATTTCCAGCGTAGTTTTGCATTTAGAATGATACCCAAATAGGTGACATTAGGAACAAAATATATGACATTGTTATCGTAATAGACGTTAGGAGGATATCTGTATCTACGTCGAGTGAAAATAACTGAGTTACATTTCTCAGGAGCAACTTCAAAAGATACTCTGTCCAAAATGATTTTTAGATCTTTAAGGGCTGAGTTAAGATGGTCGACAGCAACACTAAGAGAATTGTTAGAAGTAAAAATGACCATATCATCAGCATAAATGATACATTGGAGTCCGAGAGACGTTAAATAATTTTCGATAATGCTCATATATATATTGAAAAGTAAAGGACTAAGACAACTACCCTGCGGCAGACCTGTAAAAGTAGAACGAATATTATATGAGCCAAAGGGAGAGAAGAAGAAGAGATTTCTACGATTAAAGAGAGAGAACAATATGTTGCAGAATTTGTCAGGAGCCTGTAAAGAAAGGAGATGTGAAATAAGAGTGGAGATATTAACGGAGTCAAAGGCGCCACGGATATCAACAAATGTAGCAACAAAGAATTGATTGTTGTTAAAAGAGTGATAAATATGACCTATGAACGTTGCGAGGCGTTCCGTGGTTCCCAGACCTTTCCTGAATGCAAATATATTAGTTGATAAAATAGAGTTAGATTCGAGCCACCAATCAAGCCTCGATTTAAGCATATGTTCGAATATTTTGTAGAGAGAAGAAGAGATCGCTATTGGTCGGAAGGAAGTATTAGAGTATTGTTTAGGTATAGGTATGATTTTATAGGAGTTCCACGACGAAGGGATTTGTTGATTATTAAGTATGTTGTTCATTATAGAGAGGAGAGAATCTAAAGCGTTTTTTGGAAGGTGTTTAAGCATAAGTGGAGAAATATTATCGAGACCGGACGCTATTGGCTTACGAGAAGAAATAACTAGTTGTAATTCTGATGGATTGAAATTATTAGTAAGAACATGATGGAGAAAAACTGAAGGAGTATAACTAGGGAAAATTTCGGATTTGTTAGGGACATAATAGGGCGCAATTTTAGAGCAGAAACTCTTGAACCAATCATCGTTATTTAGACGCACGGGGGGGGATAACGCAGTTTTTAATACGTCGAGCTGTAAACCAGAAATGTTGAATGGAGTAGGATGGTTTTAGGTTAGAGCAAAAGCGCTTCCAACTATTTCTTTTTTCATTTTTTAAAGTTCGAGTTGTGAGGGAACATGCATTACTGTATGAGAGAAAGTCGGACATAGAACCTGTGCGACGAAAAATTCTAAAAAGTGAGGATCGATTTTTCACAGAGTTGGTACAAGTAGAGTTCCACCATAGTGGAGTAGGTGGGAAAGATTTTTTATCTGGTCTTGAGCTGGGAATTGTTGATTTGGCTACATTATCAATAATATTTGTGAACGCTGTATAGGAAATTAGAGGATTAGGATCGTTTGGTAAGGAGGAAATTGAGTTTTGGATGTGGAGAGAGAATGATTCCCAATCCGTTTTATTAAAGTTGAAGTGAATAGGCATATTTTGAATTGAATCTGGATTGGAAATTAGATGCGTGAGATTAGGAAAGTTAGTTTTTATGGTAATTGGAAAATGATCACTGCCGTGAGCCTCACATAAAGTGTTCCATGATAACTTCCATAACTTCCAAGCAAGGTCGGGAGAGCAAAAAAATAAGTCTATGGCCGAGTCGGTTGAGTTTAAGCGCCCTACATGAGTAGGACTACCGTCGTTTAAAAGGCATAAGCCTAATGAATCTATAGTGTCATATATCTGGTTACCTCTACGGGAAGCTAGAATGGAACCCCAGGTGGGATGAAAGGCGTTGAAGTCACCGCAAAGTAGAGAGTTTTGTGTAACTAATTTAAAAAGGATTAGCCAAAGGTCGGAAGGAACATTAGAACTACTCGGGATATAGCAGGACCATACTTTAAGTGGAAATGGTAGATCTGTTTTAGAAATTTCGATACCAATAAGGTCGATCTTAAACCTTATGAAACTATTTCTGGTTGTGATGTCAATGGGTATAAGTTTAGATTTAAAAGAATTATGAATAGCTATGGTGACGCCACCATAACCATCAGGACGATCACATCTAAATGTTCTAAAATGGGGTATTTTGGTAGAACGTGAAGAGAGGAGCCATGTCTAGGAAAGAATGGCTGTGGAATATTTTTGGTTGGCGAGTAAGTACTGCAGAGATGGCAAGCGATCTGTAAGGCTCCTTACATTCCATTGCAAATATTGAAATTAGAGATGGAATTTATTTTGTTTTTGTGAGTGAATTGCATAATTATTTAATTATTTGTTTGTGTATAAATTATTGAGGTGAAAGGTGTGATAGTTAGACAATTATTTTATTGAACAGGAGAAATAGGAATAGGTATAGCTAGGAGCGAAGATAGAGAAGATTCAATTAGGTTCTGAAGAGAGGAGGGAGAAGACGGAGAATATAACGGAGGGGAGTTAAAAAGAGATTCAGATAGTTTAAGGGATAGGGTATGTACCCAAGAGAAATCATTTTGGGTACTTTATTGTAAGAGGGATTGGTTAATAGTAGGTTTGTTTAAATAACTCCCATTGGGAGGAGAATACGATTGTAAAACTGGTAAAATAATATTTCCTTTAGATTGAGGGGGACTTTGTTTATGTTTATTTTTTTTTTTGAATTGAAAAAGTGGTGATTATCATTTAGGCTGGGGAAATGATTGTTATTAAGGGGGGTTAACTTCCGTAATTTTAGAAGTTGGAGACTGGTTGTTTACAATGTCAGAGTACTTGAAAGCAGAAGTATAACAATTATTTTTCTTAAACACTAACGCATCCTTGTAAGACATATTTTCGGTAGCCATGATTTTTTTGATGCTTTTTTTGGGTAGACCATTCTTTGCAGCTACGGTCTGTAGCCAAGTGAGGTGACTTGCAAAAAAGACAAACCGGATCAGTAACTTGGGCGAAGGGACATGTACCGAACGTGTGCTTAGATTCACCACAGTGACTGCACCGTGCCTCGCTACGGCAGTATTTAGTGTGTGTCCAAACCGTAGACAACGGTTACACTGAACGGGCGAACGAATACTGGGCTTAACTTCGAATAGCATGTTTAATAGCGAGATGACAGGCGGAATTTTGGTTGCAACAAATTCCAATTTGACAGTGCGGGTATTTATAATAGTACCATCTCTTTTTATGAAAATACGTTTAAAGTTTTCAATTGGAACAAGAGAGTGGAGACCTTCAAAAAATTCCGCTTCTGAGACATTGTTATCAAGTTTGATAACACCATACGAAAAAATAAGTGAGACAGGTATATTTACCTGGAAACCATTATCACTCGGGATTTTAGAACTTAGGCATAGATTGCCGTTGGTGATTGAATTGAAGGTAATTTTAACTTTTTTTGAGCCAACTGGTTTAATATTGGTGATACCAGTGAAGTTGGTAGAAAAGAATTTTGCTATTTTGAACGGGTGCAAATTCCCTAAATTTTTGTTTTGGTCGGTGCATTCGGCGAGTACAACAATAGGACCATTATATTCCGGTGAAAAATATCGGAGTCGAGCATTAATATTATTATTATCGATAGCCGGGTTTTGGGTTGTTAATGGCAAAATTATATCTGTAGATAACGAGATACGTGAGGCGGGCTCATTAGATTGGTCGTTGCCGTTAATAGCATCATCAACAATAATAGGCTCGTGCGCGTTATCAGGTATGTTATAATTGAAAGCAGTGTTTGATGTATTTAGAACCGGTGGATTATCTATTATTTGTTGTGAAACTGGAGAAACGAGACTGGTTGGATTTGTTTTAGCTTTAGACTTACGTGTGAGTAAGAGACGAGTGAAAAATCAAAACTGGATCCCGAGCTTTTATTGTGAGTTGTCGGTTTTATTTTGTTCGTTGATGAGCTTTGGCCGGCGCGAGAGCCGCCGCCCGAAGACAACGACATGGATAAAGCGAACCAATTAGAAAAATAACAAATATGTATATATATAGAGACTTTATCAGCAAAGGCACTAAAAACGATACACGACTGTTCGCAACGACGTGAAAACGTAGACTTATACAAATGTACAATACATTATTATGCCACGTTATTAGATTTTGCCAATAACTATTATTATGATTAAACAGTTTCTTTTTTTGTTTTTCATCCATGTAAAATTTCTATTAATTCACCATGGTCAACAACGAAAAAAAAAATCTCACCCTATTGTGCTAATCCAATTGATACAAATTATTTGCAGCGACGGTTTTATTTCATCTCATTTTTGACACCACAAAAAAAAAAAAAAAAACTCATTTAACTTTTTCATTCCCTGATAACCAAATATCAGTACATTTTCAAAGAGTTTCTTTTACGTGTATAAAATATACATCAAATATATAAAATACGTAACTGTGTAAAACACCTTTTCTTTGTAAAATTCTAATATGACAGTTCATTTAATTGCGATCTACAGTTATGTATGTTGCCAAAGATCTATATTTAAGAATTTGCATACAATTTATATTGACAAAATGTTTTCGAAACACATACATACTTACTTTATTTTCGAAACAAAGCCTTAAGGAAGACAAATCAGCTAGAATTATAAATACGTTTGTGTGTAACGTTCATAATAAGAAAATTGTTTAAGTATAGTAAAATCGATAATGTTATTTAGAATCATTATTATTTTTTTCAAATTCAGTTTGTTTCAATATAAAACCAATAGCGTTTATATGAATTTGAGAAGTAAAAACGTCACGTATCATGTATGTTATATGTTATATCGTACGTACAATCTAAATGTTGCAAAAAAAAAAAAAATTTGTTTTAATATATAAAATTATAAAAAAAGACCATCGGAAATACGTATGATATAATGAAATGAGTAGTTTCTTTTCGAAAAATGTACTATATGAAAAATTAAATGTAACTTTTTTTTAATGAATCGTACAAAATACAAAATAATGATGAGTGATTAGTTAATATTTTCCATGTAAAAGTTTTTGATTTGCAATTTAAATAAAAAAAATAATACTCTATGCTTGTATTGTGTAGTTGGTATAGAAATAATTGTAATTTAGGTGTAATTTGAAATTATATAATTAACTGCATCGATAAAATATCTATGGTGAAGTTTAATGGGTTAGTTTCACGATTTCTTTACAACACAATTTAATAATTCATAGAGCATTCTTTTTTTTTTTTTTCATTGCAGACAAAAAATCAAAGTAAAATAATATTAAATGAACTCTAGTAGAAACGGCAACTGCTTAAGAACTATAAATTTAAAATTAATACATTGCAGTCAACGGTGCCTTAAAAATCGGGCTTAAAGCCAAGAAAATAATTTCGACTCACCACTTTTTCACTAACGAATATTACAATGGATTGGCGTTTTATCTCGACGGCGGTGATATCGACCCCATAGGACAACGGGGTCAGTTAAATAAACGATATTTGTTTGTATAATATTATTTCTATCTGATATGCCGATTGTATTGTTGGTGTGGTAGCGTTTTAGTTTGTTTACCGAATCGTCAATGAAATTTTTAATCAACAGCATTTATTATTGTCATCATAAAGCATTTAAAACTTTTATTTCTTTTCTTGGATCATGATAGGTGATCAGCAAAATATAAAAGATACTCGATAATTGCATTGTGGTGAAATCGAAGAAATTGTGTACAAGTGGGAAATATTACACTCTCGTAATATTAATAAAATACAGAACGATTAATATTATTTACAGTTTTTAGTATTATAAAATAATTTTATATATATTTTATATTAATGTTTGAATATTCGTACGCATACTCAATCTCGGTTTTTTTGTATAATTTTAACAGTCGCTGTGCCCAGAAATATAATACGTTAAAATATTCAGTGTGTTCAACGAAAAAGGTAACATGAAATATTTTGAAGACATCATCATATATTTTATTCGGGATTTTTTTATCTGTGAAAGGACTTGAATTTACACTTATTTTTAAAAAATTAAAATCTTTAACATTTTTTTTTCCCGCGCTTTTGCAGTAATAAAATTTTATTTGTACTTGCAACCTCTATTTTAGAATTTATATTTTTATAACATTATTTTTTTAAACAACTTTGACTTACAAAGTTTGGTTCTATCTTAAAAATTGACTAATTGAAAGTGAGTTGAATTTTTGACTTACAAAATGTAATGTATTTATTGTATTTTTCAACAGTTTTTTCACGGTTTTGAAAATTTTCATTTTTTCTTATAATTTTTTCTGAAAAATTAACTACGCTGTTTTCATGTACATAAAATTTACATTATTTACACAGAGTTATTAATTTAACTAATTAGGTACTCGTATATGGCACATGGGTAAATTTGTAATTGATTAACAAAATAATTTTAATTAAGTTTCCAGATATTATCCTAAATTTAATTAAATTAAAAATCAAAAATAAATTATTGATTTTAATCAATTATTAAATTATAGCTTACAGGTGATTTTGAAAAAAATCGCATCCGACACATTATAGGCATCAAATCGGCACTATACGATACAAATCATATACGAAAATACTAACATACTTGTAAAAATATAATGATCCCTCGAATCTGCCCTGTACAGTGCATATATTAAGTACTCAGACTAACTTTAGACTGATTAAATGGTTGATTCAGAGTTGATGTTTTTTTTTATTTTTGGGCATTGACAGAGATCCTTTGAAATTGTATAAAAAGTTTAGGTATTTGGTATACCATGCTATAGAATGACCCATGTATCATCACTCATAATATTCATCACTAAACAGGAAAAAAAATTGGAGGGGGGGCATTAATCTTGAATTGATAATTTTAGAAAGGTTGAATTCCTATTTTGCACCTTTGAATTTTTCTCCTGGAGCTTAATTTCCCTTCGTTCTTTGTGCTATTTATGTCCACTACCTTGATTAGCATGTACAATAATTAAATTAAATATTTTATATTTGCTTATCATCGTAAATAAATATTAAAATCGTTTGACTCTTTGGGTGAATAAGAAGTACTTTCTTGAGCTAACGGCTTATGTATTTGGTTTTGCAGGTTGCAAGCGGTCTGCAATCGATCAGCAAGTGTTGGACATGGAACGGCCCAGCCTAACGACCGGTAGCGGTAGGCTGGGTGACTACGGATGTGACTCGCCGTGGACTCTGATCCAGTCAGCCCTGAAGGCGATGAAAGAGAAGCACGGAGACAACATCGAGTTTGTGCTGTGGTCAGGGTAGGTGTTTTATACTTGTTGTTAGCAAGCAAAAAAACAATACCCTTTATACGCTGTCTTATGGTTCCACGAGGATATATTGTTGTATATATGTTTGCGCTAAGAGAAAGGGTTGTCGAGAAAGGGACAACGGGACTTTGGAGTAGTTTCTGTATACACCTATCTCGGTGTACTACAACTGATAGGCAAATTAAAAACTCACCGTAAAAAGTTTTATTTCTCATTTTTCATGGTATAAAAAAATAAAAAACAAAATAAAGGAAAAACGCTTTAGCGCCGATGTCGGGTTGGATTAACCCACTAACATGGTATGCTATATCATTATTAGGCGACCCGTACCTATCACAATACAAATCGTACGCGTTCTTCTTCATGCTTATAAAATATTAATTTGAAATGAAGTGTTGTAGTAGTACTCAGATTGTTCGAGCCAACCACCATTGACTCGTTAAAAATCCAATTTAAATTAAGTGTTTGGTGTGGTTTGTGTATGTGTATGTTTGTATAACTATATCTCGTAAAAATATACACAAAAAGAGAACTGTCAATTGCATAAAAAGCAGCATGGCTTGAACGATATGTATACAATTATAATATACACGTGCGTATACCTACCTCGTTTTCATAGACAATATCACGTCCGTAAAAAGATTTGCTAAACATGTACATAATGTTGAATTTAGTGTGACTAAATAATAAAATATAAATATTCGTTTTTGCCTTATATCTAGGCGAATGCAATGTGAAGCATGGTTTAATACAAATTAGTTCGAAAAAGTCATTACTTGACGCTTATATACAGAGATTTGTATCGACAAAGACAAATTGCGTAGTGACATTTTGAGATTGTACATTATACGTTGAATATGAGTAAAAAAACAATGGACCTTATGTTAATTAGATATAAAGCATATGAAGTTTATTTTTTTTTAAAAAAAAATCTATCTAATTACGTCGTATTTTCAAATATACCGTTGTTTTCGTATAAACTGAACATACAGTTATGATTAATTTCATTAAAATATAATTTATACAGGTTGCAGGAAAGATCGTGAGGATAACGATTATCAATCATTTGAATAACTGTTTTTTTATAACATAGGCACCATCGAATGAGTATGATATTCATAAAATTGAAATTAATGCCCTGCATTAATTAACTAAAAAGTTGTGAATTTATTGACGGGTCTTTTTTAATCATTTTTTCATCTGAAATAAAAACATATTATGTATTAAAACACATTGTAAATCAACTCTCAACTCTCAGTTATATATACACACATTCAAATTTTAGAAATATGTTATTGTATATTTTCTGCGTGTTTTATGACAGCTAAAATCTTCATTTTCTCCAATAATAGGAATATTATTTATTTTACGAGTTTATATGATTATTTTATTAAACTAAATCACAATGTCGAGAGTTCTATATATATACATACTCTAAATAATATGTTTTATTATTTTAAATATATATTTTTCTATTCATATACATTGACTATAGTTGTCCAAATTATAATATACTATACCTGAGTTACTCGTGATCGAGTATTTTTTTATCGTGAACATCTGATAGGAAAACGATTGTTTTTTTTTCTATAAACATTTAAAGAAATTGTACTTACAACCATTTAAATTTAGAAGTATAGTAATGAAATTATGAGGTTAAATTATCTGAAATTATTAATTTAATATGAATCTTAATTGTTTCACCTAATTTACCTTTTAAATTATTTTAAATTTCCTTTAAGAAAAATATAAATTAAGGAATCCTCTAGAGAAACTTGATATTGAATCTATACTTTCTACAAAACAAAATATTGTACAGATTCGTACGTTTTTAAATTTATTAAATTTGTAAATACAATATTATAGATTTATAGAATATATATTTCTGTTGAAGTAACTTACATAGAAAAACACTATTTTAAATTGAGATACCTATAATAATATTGAAGACATTATTTCTAATATGTCTGAAAAATCGAGTGAAATATTGAAAGATAAATTGTTTCAAACATAAATTAACATTGTTTGATGTGAACATGAGTGAATTACGCAGCAACTGCGTTTTTTTCTATATACGCTTTTGAGGACCATATTCATTTCGCCCTAGCTGACGTAGTCGTATCTGATGTGCACGACAGCGTTAGTAAAATAATAATATACTCATAACATCACCGTTGAGTTTGAGTTTGTATACATATATTTATACGTATATAAACGTCTTAATATCGTGTTAGTTTATTAACGAATACGAGAATACATGATGTACAAGGACTAATCTCGTGTTACTCGGATGAGCACGTTGAATGGAGTATTTTCAGCATAGGATTCTGGGGGTTCATTGTGTATATCTGTACATAAAACGATTATGACCTTATGTATTAATATCGATAATACAACTATAAGGGATTACGTTCGATTAATAAGTTAGGTTAAAACATCAGCGTGTTAATGGGAATTTATTTGGATCATGTTCATCTCGTCAACCGTGTATTCTTCAAACACACACACACACACATGTACTTATACCATTTTATATACAATTACACTACCCTATTTTTTGACGTACTTTAGTCGTATAATGGCATATCCTATTGAAACATTTTTAACAGGTATTATTGATCATTTAGCCTTTTCCTCATCCTTTTTCCGGTTTTCCGTCATTCACTCATGTCAACCCATTGCGCAAGGAATTCCCCTCACCAAATTTTCACTGCAACGCGTCACGGGGTGAAATGATCTTTTTGCACTATATGTATTGTTCGTTCACTCGGCCGAGAAGTTAATTATTTTCGTCTCGAATTGTCCGCCTCACGTGAAGCGGGAATTTTCTTCACCCAGAACTTAGTCCGTCGTTAACGTATCGTAGTAGTAGTATTTGCTCTCGGTAATGCAAGCGACACCGTTTTACCGACTGTTCATAATTTATCGCGTTTCACCTCACCGCCGACCGGTACAACCCAACCGCACTACACCGTCTATATAATAATCTCACAAACTCAGTTTGTAGAATTCACGTACACACACACACACACACACACACACACACAAAAATAGTCACATGTATTCCTTCCACGAGTATAAAAATAACTAAATATTACCGCACTAATTAACAATTGTTATCGATTTGTAATTATTTGTGTACACTAGCGTCGGTATCACTACAACGTATTTTTATTACTATTAAATATTACACAATATTTTGTTATAATGAAATGTATATATATATATATATATATATATACATTTTCGCGAGAGAGTTCTGTTGTACCGTAATCGTACGTCTGCGTCAGTTTATTGTACATTACATTATTTATAGTTAATAAAAGCGATTATAAGTGTGGTACCGTACACACGCATACTGCCCTATTATGCACGAGACCCCTGTGGTTCTCTACATAGTTGTTGTACCCCAGACGAGTATATTCAAGTACGAATATTGTGCCAGAACGATGATGTTATTTCATAGAGGTAAACATGATAACTGACGTCCTCAGTTACTAATCGACGAGCTGCAAAAAGCTACTTTAGGCTCGCCTGAATCAATAATTTAGTAACGAACGAGAACCATAGACAATTTTTTTTTTTTACGAATAATGGAAAATGATACACGTTTATCGTATCTACTATATTGATATATAAATAGATCCCCCCCCCCCCGAAACATTTCGATGATACGTTCGGTAGTCGACATTGTAGAGCTTCGATGAATATTGAAGAGAGGGGAAAAAAACGTAACTTCACCACTTTCAAACCTACTAAAAAGATAACTTATCGTCTTACGTCACGCTACGAGACCGTATGGCTTGACGATTATGTGAAATTAATCGAACTTATTAACGGTGTTATAATTTTTTTTATTTGTTCATTTTATTCTGTTGTAATACTTCAACCAAGAAGAATTAAGTAAGAAAATTATAAATAAATTGGTTATGTACACTTTTTTGGACGGTGTGATGCTTAATTAATTGATATAAATATGAAAATTAATTTAAAACTATTTAGCACTGGTTTTCAACTTGAGGGAGTGTGCTCTTGGGCAGCCGTAAACATTTTTAAAAACCATAAAACAGGAAAACATTATTTATGATTATTTATTTTTTGTCGGACATTATTGATTAATTATAATATCTACTATTTATGTACATTATCGTTTATTTTTGCGTACTATCAGAGTTATCGCTAAATATTAACAAATTACTTTAAATTAAGCAGTGACAAACACTTTTAATAATTAATATTTAGTAATAATAAGTTTACAGTTTAATATTTACAAAATTATAATAATACATTTTGTTTTAAAAATTTGAAATAAGAATAATATTTTATTTCTCTGCAAATACAATTAATAACATTTAACACAATTTTGATTATTTAATGATTATTTCAATCTTAAAGTAGTGAGGGGGGCGTGATTTCATACGTATTATGAAAAAGGTATGGACTTTAAATGGTTAAAAATCTATGGTGTAGATAATTAATTATTGTTTTGTATTATCTAGTATTGAGTGTTAATAAATGTTGATCGGATAGGGAGACTTTTTCCTCCCATTTACCTAATTAGTTAATTTTCTCGGGTATATCCTGAACTTAATGTCTACGTACGCCACTGTATGTGTGACGTATTTGTTTTTCATTGGTCCTCGTGTCCTTTTACAAAGGAATAAAGTCACGTTCAATAGAAGTACCCTATTTATTTTGTACAATCCATTCAACTGATGAAATTCACATTTTTGCCATTGCCTGTTTTGTTTCTCCTGCATCGGCTATACAATTTTATTATCTTATTTATTTAGCTTTCACGATACCATCAATTATTTTTTTTTGTTTTCAACACCAGTTCTTTGTTTTAGATAATGAATTATTTTTATTATGTAACTTATGTAACTCGCAATCATAAATATAATATGATATACGGGTAATAATAATTATAATAATATACATCCCATCATCAGTGAAAATATTATCACAAAAATAAAATAGAAGTATCACATACTTAAAATATTGCAACATTACGTACTTTCCATTGACTTCATTGCAGTGTACGAATTATTAAATATTCTTATGCACTCGACGACAGTGTTTTTTGTTTTTTTTTTTAATTTCAGATATAATATGCGTGATGAATTTATATTAATTCGTTCATTTTGGAAGACATAATAAAACGTCTACTATAATGAACATGCAATGAGATTCCAAATCAAATTAATTCTCGTCAAAGTTCTTTTTTTTGTGTATAGATACTCGTGTTATTTGAGTTTTTTGTGCATTAAAGGACAGCAAAAGACAACTCGCATATTTATTATTTATAGATGATTGGTGCGTGTGTTTGTGTGTGTGTGTGTTTATTTTTTTCTATTTGTCCGCTTGCGTTCATCATTATGTTTTATTCATTACAAGTATAATTGTGTAGGCAAAGATTTCACGTACACACACATGACTAAATGTAAAACATAAGAAATTTCAAAGATATAGTATACACTCTGTGCATTCAGTTCAATTTAAATACTAAATATAATAATATATAATAGTAAAACGTATAGTTGGTAGATAATAATATACGATAAGAAGTGATAAATCACTTCATTTACGACCATTTTATCTGTTATAGTATTTTTTAACAAGAAGATATACGCTATTTTCGGCCACGAATGTTAAAGCCGTTTTGGCGCCACTGTTTGACGTTGAACCAGTTTGGCGCAGACCCTTTTTAGTGTCGCAGTTTCAAAAATGTGTGCATCTGACAAATATTTATGGGACTGCCTTTATGTATAAAATATAAATAATGAATTATTAAAATTGAAAAAATGTATTTATTTTATATAAATATAACTTATTAACTAATATATATTTTTATTTAATAGACTAAAAAATCAAAATAAAAAAAAAGATATATGCTCATATTCACAAAAGAAATTGTATTTAGTATTTTTCCTAATAAAACATTGTCTAATGTTTTCTTAATAATTGGTTTTTATATTATTTTTCTGAGACAATTAAAAAAAAAAAAAAACGGTTTGGCGCTGTGGATACGATGTGGGATTGTGTGAATAAATCGAATTTATATTTATCAGCTATTACAAAAAATTAGATAAATATACAATAATTAACAATATAATTTCAACCCTATTATCGTTATTAGGATACTTATGTCTTTTCATAATTCAACGTCGGTGCACGGAGTGTCTCTAATAATAGGTGTCTCTCACCAAAATAAAAAATATAAAAATTAAAATTACTAAAAAATGGACTGTGTAGTAATAAATATGTAAATCAATATAAAATAAATAAGTAGCCTAAATGGCACAATAAATAAATAATCATCATTGGCCCTAAAATGGCACAACTAATAATTATAATACAAATAAATAAATGCTCTGACTTAGATCCGTCAGCCTTTACTAAACTAATACAACTATCAATAATTTGGTCAACCAATACTCACGTAAAACTGTGATACACGAGGTGTGCCGGGGCCTGTAATTAATAAAACTAATACAATAAAAATCACAAGTTGACTCCGCACATAAATTATCGTATTCCGACAGTTGTTGACGAAGAAATTACAAGTCTCGTCACTGCACAATTCAAAACGACGATGAAAAACCACACTATTCATAAATTCCGCTGGGAAATGACCAATCTAGAACAATGTAAACTAAAGTACATGAGTAACTTTAAATTACTGAACGCCACTTACCAGACGGCATACAAAATACAACACAAAGAAAACCGTGGTTTTTGACAAAATGGCTGTAAACGGGAACGAGAACGAAATTCAAGAAAACTAATATTGATGTGTACACATCGTTGAACACGAAAACAAAGAGAGCGATGGTCCCGACGACATTTGCCACGAAAGCTACGGCCCCCGGACACAAATATTACGATAAAAATGTCTCCATGCCACCACACTAAAACTGAAAACAAAGGAATTTAAAAAAACTTGTGGCACCGAGAACATGACTTTTAAGAATTTACATACAGCATGACCGATAGAGATTGAAAACATGGAATAACGAACATTTACGCGCAACATTAACAGCGCGATTACACAGCTGGAGCTGTTTGGGAGGTTCAACTCCACGCCAACCATAATCGCAGCCGTGCAATGCACTGCAATGCGTCACACGCAAATTATAATACAAAACAAATAACACAGATAAAAATATGAAATTAGAAACTAAACACGAGGCTCAAATACAACTTGTTCCACCGTTAGCAATGCGCTCCTTAGGTTGTAGGGATGTTACACTCACAACTTTTAATATGTATAATACGATTCGGAAAAATCTGAAAAGTTGTAATTAAGTTTCTAGCAAAACAAGAAATAACATTTCTTAAAATAAGTTAATTATTTAATATTTTTGCGCCCCCCAGCTGCAGGCGCCCAAGGCAAGTGCCTCACTCGCTTCACCCTAGTTACGGATCTACTTATGTGTTTTGTGTTTATGTACGTGAAAGGTTTCTTACGTTTGTCCATTGATATAAAAACCCCAAACAGGACGATTAGGAACATATCATTATTCAGTACGTGCAAAACAATAAAATATAATAATATATTGAATAAAAATCATTAATTGTTGGGGTATTTTTCAACTGTATAGCATTATGTCTGCTACCCGAGCTGTTGATTTTTATTTTATTTTTTTTGTTAAAGATTCATACTTTTCATAGATCCATGGAGATGTTTGAAATTGTAAAATTTCCAAAAAAAAAAAAAAAACTACGCGCTATTAATGTTACTCGATGTTTTTAACCCGAAAATATAATAACGATCACATATCATATTATGTATTCAGTGTATAATAATAAAATATTTTATGTTTGTGTTTTTATACTGAGTGCGTAGAATTGAATTCGAAACTCGTATTTTTCATTATTTTTTATTATAACTATTCGCATACGTCCGCGTACATGCAAGCGTTATGTTTAACGACGAATACCGCGAGCGCCCCGTATAATATAAATTCTTATACCCGTCGTGTCACATACGACGTATATTATTATGAATATTTCGGTCTTGTGTTCATTATATTTCGATTTCGGTGCACGCGCGGGCATATTATTACAATATACGATGACTATTGTTTTGTTCATTTTGTATCCGGGAGAGTCGAAGCAGAAAACTAATGGCAATCCGAAAACACGTCGTGCGCGCATAGACAGTGTGCCGCTCTCACCAGTTCTGTGCATACGCATATGCATATGTATATTTCGCAGGCTTACAAAAGCCTTTTCGGCTCAATAGGTCAACAAAAGCGAGGTCGGCGCGCGGCACAATGCGAAGATTTATGTCACCCCTCCCATCCACTACTCCACCACGATCCCGTTCATTGTGTAATGCCTTGGCAATATATTTCTGTACGCGCGACGTGTGCGAGTAGATCCGATACGGATTTCGAGAGACGGTTTGACGGATAAAAAAACAACGGCGTGCGAACTTCGTCCGTCGCACGTGCGCTAACGGTGATTGTACACGCATGTATCGAGCCCGTTATTATACCGTTCATCAGGCTTATCAGTTTTTGATATGTTACCAGGGTAGTGGTTTCACCCCGGGTTCGGGTCGAAAATTGTGTCTACCTTGTGCACGGCACATCGCATTGGCGCTTGCGTCGACAAATAATACTACGGACCGCCATTCGTCATGGGCTATTATATTAATCTGAATTACAATCGGGTTTTAATCGAATATGTAAATAAATGTTCATATCGAAAAATCGATCAAAAAGCATCATCTTCCAACTTCCGACGCTTTATTATTATTACACAACGCATGGATTCCCGTCCAAAAATGTTCACCGTTACTCGTTTCTCCTATCAACGGTCATCGTTTTACTATGCTAATGATAGTATCATAATACATTTGGAAATAACCTTTTGCTGATTTTTCGTGATGTTGTCTATAATAAATGTATAAGTGATATTTATTGTTTCAATGTTCACTGTCGTTTATCGGTGTATACATACAGTTCTATATAAAAAAAAAAAAAAATAATAATAATAATAATATCAAAAAAAATACACTTATGGATATTTAATTATATGTTGGTTCATTCAACGGATGGTTCCATTGTAGAACGCATAGTTATCGACCTATATTACAATCTAATGTCAGAGTATACGGAAGTTAATAAGCCAAATAACAATTTCTTTCATTCCTTATTGTTTAATGAATATGCAAGACATGTTTTTTGATATCATGCAGTTCTTTAATGGTTAATATTTATTATAATGATTTGATATTAAGAATAAAATTAACATTTTTTTTTCTTCTAATAACTTTTCAAAAATTATATTCTAATCAGGTACTTATATTGTAAAATTATCATCTTTGATATTTTCAATATGATAGTATTTTAAGAAAAATCATCGTTTGTTTAAAAATTAATCTAGAGTTGATTGGATTTTCTTTCCTTTGGTTAACTTCATAATAATATCAGTATTATTGACAGTAGCTTCTCATTAGGTTTCTCTTCTTTAATATCATCAACTACATTCTAACTCTGGCATATTCTTCTCTCAAATTTGTTAACCATTGTTTCACAACCAATTCAACTTCTTTTTTACTGAACCTTTTCCTTTTATGATCTGCATTTTTATTTTCAATAATACATTTTAGATTTCCTGTCCACTTTTCAGAATTTTATCTATTAATATTTAAAATACATTTCACTTACATGCTTGATTGTCTCTAGTTCAGTTGAGGAACCCATTGTTTTATGAAGAACGTCTTATTTATTTATTACACTTAAATTACGGTGTTTATTCATTGAAGGAAAAAAAATAAACAACAAAAATAAATAAAAATTTAAACATGTATCCCATGCATTATACTGAATACAACAATATGTATTCATAAACTGTGTATCATACTAACATTGACGACTCAATGGTTTATCGTGAAAAGATTTTTTATCTCCACATTAAGAACAAAATACCGGTAGTACCGGTTAGTATCGTATTTATAGTACATTTTTTCATTGTATGACATATATATGTTGTATTATACGTCTGATAAATCGACCATTATATTAAAATTTGAATTTCACTGCTCAAAAGGATATTGGAACAGCCATTTACTGGTGGAGGGGGAAATAAAATAAAAAGCCTTAAGACAAAGATAAACAAAATGCTTCAAAATTATTTTTTAGACCAAAGTTATGTTTTTGGTAGCCTCAGTGGCAAGGCAGATACAGTTAGTTATTTTATGAAGGGATAAAATGAATAACGGATAAACTAATGTTTAACTAATGTCTATCCACATTTTATTTTTAATATGTCGAGTGTAAAGTCTATAGTTATCTTATAAATATTGTGTAGGTGAATTATTTTCATAACGAATTTTAAAATAATACAATTATTTTTAAAAATTTAAAATATTAAATAGTAAAAACTATGTTTTCTGGATTTAAAAAAAAAAATTATTTTACTAATTAAAATTAGGTATTTATGGTTACATACGAACATCGTTATAATATCAAACTCAAATACTGTTTTAGTATTTTATTGATTACCATTGGCAAAATTTCTTCTTACGTAAAATAATGTCAAATTCGTTTTGATAAAAAAGCTGTGTTAATATTATTTATTTGCTAAAATACTTAGGTATAGTCGTTGAAACTGTTATATTATTGTTTGAGATCGATCATAAGATCCAGTGTCGTTTTGACGTAAAATATAGAACGTTTTTAAATATCATCAATCACAATGTAAATACCCATAAAATAAAAAAAATAGAAACACTAAAAATTGGATTGTGCTCGAAACTTTTTCTCTTAGTTATAACTATTATTATTTCACATATGCTATAAACAATATGGTAGCGCTGACTAAAGCAATAGTAACTACGCTATGACGACTACTTCAGGAGAAAATATTTTTCTTTAAATGTAGATAAAGTTACCTTTAGCCTATACGTAGTGAATGATACTGTGAATTAGCCATTCTTGAAGATTGGTAGCGTACTCCAGTTCTCTTTAATTACGTAATATAATATTTGAACATCGTGTTAAACATAATTGCACCAACTCTGTTGTTGTTTTCACGTGTTGATTCGTCGGAATACATCAAGGCATAATAATTATTGTATTGTATGGCAAAAATCAAGTAGGTATGACGTCTAAATGATATTATTATTATAACATTCCGAGTTCCAACCGAACTTCGAAAAACGCAATCCTGTCACAGAAAAGGCACTTAAGACTTCCCGGAGGTTTAATTTAACGTCTTGGTAATCGACAAAACTCTTGAAAGGTTGTTAAAGTACAACTTCGTTCTTGTGTATTTTCGTTAATATTCGATGTATATATCGAACTGTCGATGTATAACTTTTTAATAGGTATATTCGATAACATATATTGATCGAAAAGATAAAAATTGAAAACAGTCGAAGAATGCGTATGTTTCATTTTTTTTATTTTTACGACAATGCAGTAAACACGATCAACTGCTGTTTGTAACGGGAACATTTTGCTCAACGGAATACCTAGAAACTGAAGGTTCTTTTACTTCTTTCAAGACACACTTTTAAATCCCAAAGGCCATATCGGTAGAAAAATGAAGATAGAGAGAGAGAGAGAGAGAGAGAGAGAGAGAGAGAGAGAGAGAGAAAAGAGATGGAAATATTGAGGATGGGGAGAATCGTATGTTAAGTACAACCAGACTTTTCACATTTTAATGGCGAATAATAATAGCCATGCCACATCCCTTCACGTCAACGTTTGTTATCGTAAACAATATTTTATGTGATGGTCGACATTTATTTATAATAATGAGTTATACTTAATACCGTGGCTTCCACGTTATGTGGAATTTTTTTTTTTTTTTATTGTTGATATTGTTCTTTTGACATCCTCCCATATTTGTGTTTTTTATTTTTTTTATTTAAAGCAATAGAAAATCTTTCCAACTGCGACATTGTTTTTTTCTCCGGTGTGTGAAAACTTTATACATTTATTTTTTTTTCTTATTAAACACCAAGCAACAAAAGTTGTTCGATTGGACCAGTTTAAAAGATAAAGTCTCCCATCACAACCGCGTGCCAATTTCAAAAAAACTTTTCTTCCTCATTATCTCTCGAAGTAAACGACAACGAACTGGCACTTTGTGAATATTAGTCTTTTTTTTCTCCCTCTCACTATCCGTCATCGCCTTTTCTCTCCGTTCCGAGGTTGACGCAGGAGCACTGATTACCTGCTCTAATTTCACTGGGAATTGTGTAAAACGTTATTGTCATTCGGAATCAAGCAATTTACACGCATCGTTTACATATAAGAGTGAATACATAATATGCAATTATACTGGGAGCATAGACTTGTCAATCATTTAATTATAACCAAACCTACACATACTTAGTTCTTACACGTACTTAATACTATTTATGTATAAATATAATGTCAATAAAAAAAAAAAAAAAACTCGTGTTGTTTTTTCTGAAAAAATGTGCCAACAACACGAATTACCGTTTATCCATTTCCGTTAAACATATTAAATATTTGAACTCAATAAAATATTTTTTTTGTAAAAGAGGTAACAAAGCATATTTGGATTCCGCTCAATACTCGAGTGGTACCGTAAATCACGTATTAAATTCCCATCAACAAACGAATATGTCAATTTTTATTCGATATAAATCATAGTGCATTTTCTGTTATCAAGAATTATTGCTATAAACAGACCAGAACTCAATATAGTCGAAATATATATTATATAATACTATGTAGTGATAGAAATACTAACAATAATTTAATATTAATTTAACAATAATTATAATGTCTTCCTTAATGAATTAAGATTATGGTCCGAATATTATGCTAGTTTTACAAATCATAAATCAATTTTTATTTCGTTGTAAAACGTATGTTACGTACACCAACTTCAATATTATAACAAATTTTGTCTGTATAATATCCTCAATAAGATTACTTTTAAAAAATATATTACACCTCTGTATTTCTTAGAATGTGTTTTCTTCCTTGATTGGTTCTACAGAAAATCTGGACGTATTAGTTATTCATATATTTAGATTGAATGTATAAATGAATAACGAACAGACACAACGTTATAATTGAAAATTCAAGTAAACTCGTATACCAATAACCAATATTTGTATAGATACCACATTATAATATATACTATCTTGATTATTCGGAAATTGAGGCTCTGCCATAATTAAAGAAATACTATCGAATACTTTTATATTCGGTACAGAGATATAAAATGACCATTTATATAAAATAAAAATTTAAATATTATTATATTTAAAATATACTGTTTATATTAGATAACTATCAATTTTTTTTTCTTAAATCAAGACCTTGATAACATAGGCCATTGGCCACTATCGTAGTTAAATAATTATAAAATTATTTTAAAATATCAAGTTACAGTTTTTTGCTATTTTTTTTTGTTTTAATAAATCAAAAAAAATGGTTAATTTTGAAAAAATACAAAAAAACCTTATCTGAATTAATAAGACAAAAAAAATGAAAAAAAACACGATCATCTTGTTAGGTATTATTTATTATATGGTTTTGAATAAATTAGTATTTTTAATAAAATTCAAATATTTATATAATAATTAATTATGTACTTGTATATTTAGTATAAGAATGTTTCTAGGTAATAATTTAGCTCAAGCGAGTTGTCAAAATAATCCACTAGCATACCTTTTAAATGACTCAGTACCGATAATTATAATATATTATGTTAAAAAATATATCCACAGATATAATAAATTATCGATCAATATCAATTCTATCACACTTATTAAAATTAATATATATATATATATATATATATATATATATATTGTATATATTATATAATTATCGATAAACGACATGGATTTCGTACCGGACGTAATACAACCACATGCAAACTAGTATTGCGTAATTTCATATTTGATACCTCCCAAAAACATTCTCAGGTGAATCTCGTGTACTCTTATTTTTCCGAGGCTTTTAACTCAGTCTACCATAAAGTCCTATTGAAAGTATTAGGAACATTCGACTTAATTGAATCTTTAATCTCGTGGTTCAATTCTTTTCTGCTCAATAGACAACAATAGGTGTTTGGTATTAAATCAAATGTATTCTCATCTCACTTTGACGCACCGCAAGGAGGTTACCTATCACCTATAGTTTTCTTATTAATTGTCAAACAGTGTGCAAAATCCTCTACCTTCTGCTAGAATATTATGTTTAGTGGACCACATGAAAATATATTAGGAAATAAAATCTTAGGTAAAGAGTTGATATCTATAAAATAACGTTGATTCTTTCTCTATCTGGTGTAAAATGGTTTAATCTTGCTAAATACCGGGTTGTATCCTTCTCCTGATTTCGTAATCCAATTATATAGCTTCAAATTATTAAGTTAACTCGATCCAAGTGAACACATTTCAATAATTTACTGTAAATCATTCAAAATTATAGGTTTCATTACTCGATTTTCTAAAAAAAAAAAAAAAAATAAACTTTCTAAATCACTTAAATCCTTGTACTCTAGTTTAAGCCAAAATTATAGAATAAGGATCATTATTCTGGAATCCTTATACTACCACCGGTTCAAATCAATTTTAACGTATACTATGTTCATTTTTGATATATGTTGGCTTCTCTTTAGATATTTCTCATTAACCTCACGATAACTCTCCTGTTGATGAAGCACTTAGGATACATACCCTCGCTGAACGTAGACGTGTGCTTAGTTTAAAGTTTTTCAATGACCTTCTACTCAACAAAATTGATTTTTCTACCTTACTATCCTTGATAAATTTTAAAATTCCTTCTCGTTCTTCTCATTCTAATATAACTTTCCATATTTCCAAAGCTACCAAAAATCCCCAACAATTCAAACAACATTTTATGACTAGTGTGTCCCTACATGACCCTACATTCTTAGATTTTTAACTGCTTATTGCTTTTCTCACAGTTTTATTTTCGGAAGTCATAGTTGTCTGTTATTTATTAATATTGTTTACTCACTATTTACTGTTTCATGTTTACTAGTTTATTTTCTTAATTCATGTTTATCTTATTAAGTTTACTTTATTACATTCTTTACTGAATTTACTACTAGAAAATATATCAATAGCCAAAGGGATTTCTCGTATACATATAATAATAATAATAATAAATAAATACATTTTTAATTTTATATATACATGTATTGTGTGTGAGATAAAATTACTTTTTGATTTCTCATTTTATTTTTTTTATTTCTTAAATTAATATCGTATTCTCGAGTACGTACCGGAATTTCAAAGTACCCAACCACACAAACATATATAAATATACACATGGACTAAATACTTCATGTAATATGTAATAATTGTAAATCGTGGGTATGAAACCATAACAACACAATGACATCGCAAAAACTAATATCCGAATTATTGAAAAACGGAATCAAACACGCGTATATTATAAAATATAATATATAATTCATTTATCATTAAATTATTATATATACACGTGTACCCGTTATAAAATTTAAGTGGTACACAGGTCGCGTATTTTTATTAGCGTTTTATTGATTTTTCCACCAATTGTAATACACAAATATAGCCCAATAACTACTCCTCATCCTCTCCCAAAACTTGTTTTTTTTTATTATTATTATTGCCTTGTAACCCCTAAGCAAATTGGTTCATAAAGCAATAAATTTAAATTACTAATGACAGCATTAATTCTTAGTTTTTAGAAATTAATCAATATTCCAATGAAATTTAATTTGATTACGGTTGGGACATATACAAAATAAGGATTTAAAATGTATGTTTCCGATCGTTTAACGAGTGTAAAAAGTATTCAATTTTAAATTTAATTGACATATATTTTGTAACTCATATATTAATATAATAAGGGTCAGTTCAAATGAGTTCACGTCCATCTACCAATAATTGTAAAAACAATAGCCAGTAAGATCACACGAAACAAATAAATAACTACTTTCAAACTCCATTTATAAACCGTATTATTATCAATATAATTATCAAATAATCAGTCTTTAATGGCTCAACCTGCACTTTTGTAAATATAAAACAACAAAACAAACAAAAATAATTAATGTTATATAGTTATGTTGTAATCATGATTACAAATCCTTTTCTAAATTAAATTATTTGTCAAAAATGTGATGTTTATTGATTAAATATCCTATACATGGCGAGTCGTGTAATTGGGTACAAAGGTTTAATAATTTAAAACAGTATAATAAGAAATAACCTATATCACATGTCATACGCTACACTACTTTAAATTATTAAATGTTCTTAGAATATTTATAGTTTATAACACATATTTAATACTGAAGACATTTCATAAAATAAAAAAAAAATGTTGATCTCAATTTTATAGTCAAATTGTAAATAATATTATTCTCAATATATGTGTAATGAGGGTAACATAATGTGTATGTAAATCATTTAAGTTCTTTATTCATATCAACACGGGTTTAATAAAATAATTATAATAATATGAGCCTTAATAGTTGTTTTAATAATAGGTTTTTTCAAGGATTTCTATAATAGGAAGTTTAATAATTAAATGACTCCTGTGGTAGTACTGTAATTTGTAAGATTTATTTTGCGGTAGTTTTGCTTTCAACAACGATTTTCGTTTAGAACCATTACGTAAGGTAAGGTAGGTTATATAATAAGATGGCAGATTTTTGAATCTTTTCAAAAGTTACCGATTGTAAAACTTGAATTTTATCAAGATTACATAATTTTTTAAAGCTTGATACAACAAAAAAAAAAAAAAAAAAAATGAAAAATAGTTTATTGTATACACGTTAAAATGAAATGGTTATACAAAAGACACCGTTGATTTAGTAGTTGAAACGTAATTTAAAAATAATAAGAATAAAAATAAAACTTTGAATTCGATAAATATATATATATATATTATAAATTAATTAAAAATTAATATTTTTATAAGTATTACGTTTAACACATAATCCCTGCAACAAAAAAACGATTTCTTTAATGCAATTCTATACAATGACATAAATTATTATCACGATAATTGATTTCGTTTTTATAGTATATAATCGATAAATTTAAATTTTACAATAGAGAAAAATTTGTGCCTTGTGTATGATATAATATTTATATTTATATGTATATATATATATATAGTAAATAATGATGATTTTGATACTGAATTCTAAAATATGATGTTTTTCCTTAAAGGATCTTTGTTTTACGCTCCCACCGTGCATATATCATACCCTTTCAGGTAAATTCTATTAACACAGGAACCATAACATCCGCCCAGTCAATATAGCCTTTTAAGCCTGACCCTTAGACTAACAATTCGGTGCACACACTCACACATTTATAAGATTTATGTATCATTACGTTTCACGTTAGAAACTTTTTTATTATTTACTATTCGCCACCGCGTGTATATTATTTATCTATAGTATCTATAGTAATCACAGCCTTGTACACACATAAGCGTATAGCTCTATATATTATGCAGTAATTTATGTTACACTCACGTAATTCAAAATGTTACACTATTTAAAAATTTCATTTAATCGTAATTTCACCATTTAAAAATAAACATCTTATAACTGTATTGGATATTCCAATCCTGATACTCGTATCTTGAATTAGTATTTTTTTTTCTTTTAATTCAATTTTTATTCAGATAAATAATGGACCTCGTAAAGAAAAACTCAAGTTGAGTTATAGTTAACTTTATTGACCAATGGTATATAAATAATAAATGTAATGATGTGAATTATTTCAAAGTCTTTCATTTCCTTTCTCTTGCTCTTTCTCTTTCTATTTTTTTTCTGTTGTTCATATATTATATATATAATATCAAAAATATTTTATTTGAATGTTTTTTATACACTGTAATAACAGCGATTCTTTTAAGCAAACTCATGTTCAAAATTCGATTTCTCAAAAGTATTTAAAAAAATAAAAATATAGTAATCAATCCAAAACAATATTAATAACTGTATAACCGATCAAATTGAAGTCGTTAACATTTCAGTACAATAATTGTCAGTTCAGTCATCTAACAAAATTTAAATTCGCTTCGAAAAACGTATTTACTTGTTAAAAAATCATTCAAGCTAAGCATATATGAGTAATATAGACTCTTAGAAGATTATTTACACTGAAGTCTATCAGGGGCGTATTTAGACTTACTTGTGGGGGGGGGGGGGGGGTGACTAAAATGTTTTCTTCAATTCAGACTCCAAATTTACAAGTAAAATTTTTTGTAATATTTAAATCATGTGAATCTTTAATATTGGGTTTTTTTTTTTTTTTTAATCTAATGCCGGATCCACTTGGAATGGACTTTTATGTAGTTTTTTTTTAACGCCTATCCATGTTTTGAAAGTTTCACTTGTGTTTTATTTGATTTTCACTAAGTATGGACCAGTGCTTAAATCAAAATAATATATATTGTTTATTGTTATGGGATATTTAAATGTTTTAAGCAATTGAGCGTTTAACCCTATAAATAATTTAAACGTTATTCAATATAAATATTATTTAAATTAGTGTAAAATTTGAAACGTTTTCAAATGTAGTATTTAGCAAATAATACTATTTAAAATAACATTACATATTTTAAATATTATATTATATATATTTTACCTCTAACCAGTGGTGTATCGATAAATATATTTGTGGGTATACGCACTAAAAAATATGGTTATTAATCCTAAAATTATTTTTCTTGCTTCACTCGAAAATTGATTTCTCTCGATACATTCGAAAAAATTAAATTTATTCTTTGTAACTACATATTTATAACTTCTATTAAGACTATAAATAACACCACAAGATATCCATTTGCAGCGCGTTATAAATTGCATGATGCATATTTAAGAATCATGGATTGAATATTCACATTCCATACTATTTTATTCAATGTTATTCACTACAGTTAACAAAATACATTAAACACAGCGTTCACTGTAATCTTCAACAGCTAAATATTTCAATCAATTTCACGGTTCATAAACAATTTTTTCCAATGAACTATTAAATTATTATTATTTTTTTAGTTTTCGAGTTATTTTAGATGCGTATACCCGTAAAATAATATTTTACATTAGGTTACGCCGAAAATCGAAAATCTGCTGATGAGAATATGCCGCGGCGTATACCCACGTATACGTACCAATACACCTTTAACGATATTTTTTTTTTGTAATTCTCATTACTTATAACTTATAAATAAAGCAATAATATTTGTTGTATAAAAACAATAAAATGCACATACCACGTAAAATATATATTTATTGTCACCAAATTATTTTTGATGAGGCAGGCCATACGGGTTCCGCGCCGACAATATCCGACGTATTTTCAGAAAGCATATTTATAAATTATAATTAGTAATGCTAACTTGTATATTATTAATTGATAAATTTATTGCTGTTTTAAACATCCTTTTTATATATATTTTATTTAAATTACCTAGTAATTTAAATCAATTTTACAAAAATTACTGTTCCAAATTTATTTTACTGATAGTTATGAATATTTTTCCATGGCAATTTTTTTATGTTCGAATTGTTAATTGTTTTCTGTTATGTTATTCGTTATTAATTTTAGTCGTTTTTCGTTTCTATTATCTATTATCAATTTCAATTGCTTTTTGAATAGTTTAACGTTATACTTATAATGTTATAAAAACGTTTTGGTGCCTTGGTATGGACACTAAGTATCTTTATAAAATTATCCACATTAAAAAAATTAGAAATGTTTATCTCACATATGATTGATTCCTTAAATACGGATTTAGGGGGGGGTCGCGCCCTTTGCCCCTCTCTTTAAAATACATCCCTGTCATCTATGCTGCAATCGTGTATAAACCACACAACTTCTTCACTCGTGGCCACGTTAAATACACAAAACACGTACGATTTATCAATCAACATAACACTAGTCGTAGTCCGTCACGCTATTGGGCGTCGTAAGGGTGGACTGATACGACCCACGTGGTGGTTTACATACATTTGCATAACTTACGGCCAGACATTTTAAAATGACATGATATTCATTATTGGGTTATTTATTAATGACATTTTCTTGGCAAACAAATTATAATAGTTTTGCCTGATGTGGTCGGGCAACAAAGGTTTTCACGATTATAATCAACCGACAATTTAAATTGAAGGCTTCGAGCATTATTCTAATTATTTTTCGTGCATACTTCTTTCCGATATACTGACAAGGACCGTATCACGAATAATACAGAGCTCGCAATGCAGGTTTAATTTAATACAAAAAGTTTTTAAAACCAACACAATATTATACAAACTCCGTTTGTACTAATTCCGTACAGTACACTGACCACTGTTTTTCCAAAACAGTACATAATAGTGCGGCTAAGGTATTAAAAAATCCAATAAGTACAATGGTTACATTTATCATTACCTTATATGAAGTGTTTATTTCTAAACAGATTAATTAACAATTCGTTTGGTTGGCAATCAAAAAGTATTACAGGAATTAATAATATAATTAATTATATAATAATTAATAATTCCTGTAATACTTTTTGTAAATAATATTAACATTGTACTTTGTAATATTTTCAACGATTTTGATAAAAAAATAGGAACGGTAAACAGTTAATACTACATTTATAGCATAACATCAATAAAAAGACCTGTAGTTTTTTTTTTTTTTTTTAAAAAAAAATCATTTAAAATTTATTTTAAAAACTTCTTAACTGATTCATTTTATTGTATATACATGAATAGTACTAAGATACTTTTTAAAAGCTTTATATTTAAATGAAGAAACACAAACAAATGATTTGAAAAAAATGCTATTTTATATTTTTTTTATTGAAATAGTAATAATTTTTAAAAAGAATAACATCTTAGAATTTAAAATTTATCCTCTTTATATATATATTTTTTTTTTATATAAGATATGATTTTTCATTTATTGGTTCGCTTTTCAATATATTTTAATCAATTAAAATGTATTATAATGAATAGGAAAACAGAATATATGTATATAAATAAACTATTCAATTTATCTGTATTTAGTGCAACAAAATCTTTTCATGTTAGTATGAGAAATAAATTATAAAAATACAAACATTTAAAAAATTTTATTCTAAAAAATAATATGTAAATGTCTTTTGTACTTAAACACTTTATCAAATGGAAAATAATATTGTATACTAGGATTTACAGTCAAAAAATTGAATTCGTTCATTAATTGGTCTATTGGATTTCTTGAACATCGCTTAAAATTATTTGCATGCATAAGTGGCCAAAACTTATAAATTAATAATAATCCTTTTTCACCATTAATCAATGTTTTAAAGTAGTATTCGAATATCTAACGCGAAACGAAAACATAATATCCAATGAACAATAGAGAAGAAAATAATTGGTAATACCTATAAGTATTTACATATATATATATATATACTAGAGAACCAGTTGTTTAAAATGTAATTTTATATGATCTATACTTTTAAAATTAACATCTAAACTATATTAAATATAAATAAGAATTAATTAAGAGCTTCGATTGTAACAGTGGAGCAAAAACATGTAAAACCATGTGTCTAGTAAACCGAATTTGTTTATTCTGATTTCAAACACTAATAAACATTTTATTATTATTTCTTTGAAAATATTGAGGTTCAATACCTATTAGTTTATCCTAAAAATGTTTATGTCGGTAGAAGTAAAACACACCGGTGACCGTTTTTGTTTAATGATAACACTAGTATTATGGTTAAAAATAGATTTTTCCCAGTTTAGGTTTGTGTACTAGTAAAAAAGTTTTGATAACACTTCAAAAAAAATACATTAACAATGGATATAAAGTTTCTTGACTTATATTTCGGCTTTGACAATAGTAGAGTAACGCTTCAAAAACACGTATCTTTAAATTATTGTTTATGAGGCTCTTTTGTTTTTTTCAAAAAACACACACATTAACCGATAGGACAAAGTTAATTTCTTAATGATTTCGTTCTAAAAATCAACTTTTGTTAATATAATATAATTATATTATATATATAATTTTAATAATCATAAACTCAAATTAAGTTAAGTTATTTTGGAGTAGACAGTTTATGAAATCCGTGCTAATCTCAATGATAACGGGAAGCGAGTGCAAACATCAGTTATTCAAAAAATAAAAAATAAAAAAATATCAATAAAATAATTTCCGCCTGACACATACTCTCCTCACCGTGCCACCTCTTCACACCCACGCACCCGGGCCCATCACCGTGCGTGTAAAAATTGCGAACAGACGTATTCCGAATATAAGCAGCGCGTGGACGAAAGTTTTGCCAAGCACAACAACAAAAACTGCTTTCCATGTTCCTCGCGCACAGATTTATAATCATTGTTTACCACGCATCGTATATGGAATAGTATGAAAAGAAATTACTGTGGTAGGGAGGAGGAGAAAAGGAAAAAAAAATAGAAAACCAACTGTGGTCGTATCATATATTTTATACTCGCTGTACAATATGTAGTATAATATGCACGAGTAAGGGAAGTATTAAACTAAAATTAACAAACATTCCCTTGTGTTGTAGACACAGTCCTTTCTTCTTCTTCTTGCTCCCCTTACCACTAACCTACACTGCAAGGATTACTACCAGGGTGGACCACAATGGTGTGTTATATAAGTGACCTAACCATAGATTTTTAAGGCTTAACTATGACCGTCATTACGAGGTAAAAATTAAATAAAATATATAAAAAAAAATAATACGTAAAGAAAAACGTATGATTCAGGGTCTTTTTTAACAATGTGTTCATTAATTTAAAAAGGAAAATTATGGTCTACTCGTATTTATATAACTGCAACCTTAATTATTTGAAACATCGACATTGATACGGTTTGTTTTTTTATTGGCAAATGTTCTATAAAAGCACAGTTGAAAACGATAATCGGAAGCTTTAATATTTGTATAATACATGCGAAACCGTTCGAATAATTCGTATTCATACGATAGAATTGAAAAAAAAATTTAAAACACGATATATAACATCTTTATAAATAATCCCCATATATTTTTTAAATTTCTTAATTTTATTATATTATCACCATCGATTTCAATAGTTAGTGAAAATCTTCGGAACTAAAAAACATAAAAAGCGTGTAATGATTTAATTTAAATTAAAAACTATTAATAAATATATTATCAGTAGTATTCGTTACTATGGCATAAATGTTTTATATTAATTATTGATAACATACAAATTTAGAATTACGAATTATGTTTAAATGAAGAAGTATTTTATCTAATACAGAATTTTTTGCAACATTTTATGCAATTTCAAATAAATAAAAATTAACATTTTTCGGAATAATGTTGTGCACACAAAAAAAAAAAATAACCGGAAATGGTTATTTAACGAAAACAGAAATAATACCCATAGAAATCAAAATCATTGACATGCAGAAATATAGGAATATTGTCATATGAAGAAAAATATCTCTAGATGTATGCATCTATGCGAGTTGACAGTACTTTTCAGAATTATAACACTATTATATTTGTTCATATTCATCATAAAACTTTCAAAGCTCGTGTAAAAACCCGTTCCAAAATATTATGTCCAGTGTTTCTTAGAAAAAAATAAGAATCATCGCATTTCGATCCCCGCATCGCAGAGAATAATATAAGTATGATCGAGAGTAAGGACGATAAATAAATACGAGTTGGTTTTATTAAAAATGTTCAATAAATAATGGATCGTAAACAAACCGTCGAACCGCATATAATGCCCATCGAAGACGCATATTGAAAACGAAACGCTCTGTTTCACGCGATTAAATGATAATTCGACGAGCTGCTGCTGCTGCTGTTTCTTTTATTGCTGTTAAATCTATGCTTAACTGTTTAACAATTGTTAATAATTTAAATTTTCTATCCAGAGACTCCGTATCATCAGACGTCGAGGATTCGGCCGCCCGCGTTATGGCCATTCAAAACGTCACTAATCTGCTCATCCACACGTTCAGCAGCCAGTTCGTGTTTCCGGTGCTGGGTCACGACGACCCCGGGGCCCTCAAAGGACAGATGATCGGCTACACTGAGCTGGGAAACTATTGGAGGCAATGGTTGCCGACGGATGCTATACAGACGTTTAACAAAGGTCAGTGATGCTTTTCATTATGTTTCAGTAGATTACTAGCGAAATTATATTATTATGTGTAGTTCAAATATCGAGCAATTTGGAGTGATAACAATGGGTGGACACTCTCCTCAAACCGTATGCAAATGTAATGGTTAGGGCATAGATAATTCAATAAATATAGATCAACTGTTTATAAGCTCAAGTCTCTGGGTAGGGGTAATTTACCCGTCTCCTCCTGTACTTCTTGGAATGCGGTCATGTTGGTTTTTATCTGGCCAATGTACGAACGGTTTTGTGTTGAAAATCAAAACTCCCATTTACATATTAAATTATTTTGACAACTGTTATTAACCGTTACATCAGAGGCTGCATCCGAATTGCATACCATCTCTTAGAGCAGGGGTCGCCAACTATTCGATCGCGATCGAATGGTCGATCTTTTTTAGAATACAGGTCGATTATTGTAAAATTTAATTTTACCACTGTCGATCGATCACGTAAATAATCTGATTAATCTGAACATTAGATTATTATCATTACGAAAAAAACAATAAATAATTATTATTTGGTGCTTAGACCTTTTTTTTTTTTTTTTATTACTCATCAAAAAAATCTCTTCCTAAAGATCTAAACTCTCTTGGATGTCGATCACTTGGGGCTTGAATATCAAATGTAGCTCACTTGTTTGAAAAGGTTGGCGACCCCTATCTTAGAGGGATTTGTCCGAATTGTATGCCACGTCTTAAATGGTTATGCCGTGTACCAACAAGTTTATTTATAATATATTAAAATGTATTACAATTATATATATTTTTTATAATGAATTTTTGTGCACAACTTAAAATTTATTTTGACTAAACTGTACTTATTGTATATTGTGGTCTGTTTTACATGCATACGTATCGATCATTTAAATATTTGTAGCTCAACTTTATAAGCATTATTATATTACTCTGAAATAATATTAAGATAAGAAACAGCATGCAATTTGGACATTCCAATTTATGTTTATTCTTTTGGCGTATAATTCGGATGCACCGACATCGGCCAACCACCGCTGATATTTTTCTTTTTCCACATCGTTAATGCATATATTATAATTTACGGTAATCATTTACAACGTTATACGCGTGTAAACATGCGTATTGCATGTTTCAGCGTGCTTGATGCGTTTGAATACGTGATTGTCTGCTAACATCGTAGGGGCGGTTTCGTAGTGTTTTTATACTTATACCGAACACTAAACAAAGATGAAGTGCGGGTATAGAATGGATAAGCGCGTATGTTTTCAATAGTAATTTTCGTTTTTAGAAATATTACATTCGACATTTAATATTAAAGTTAAACGTCAGTTTGAATTTTCCACTTTGTCGTGCGTCAATAACCAAGAAAACGAAGCATTGAAACGGTTTTTATTATTTTTTTTTCAGCTCTTTTCAATACGTTGTCATTTTAACTTTTACTCTTTATTTTCACTTTTTTAAAACATTACGTCATACGGATAAAACTAATTTACGCTTTCAGTCCATGTATTTCATTTACATAAAGATTTAGAAAGAAAATATTATAACCCCGGAAGGATACGGAGAAATTCCACGAGTGTATCTTCTTCAACGTTAGTCTTATGACTTTGTATAAAATATTTCCAATAAATATAATAAATCATCTTGTCTAAAATACGATTCTGTGAAAGGTCGTGATATTAAGAATCATGAAACCGATTTCATTAAAAAGATTTTATTTTGGAGTTTCATCTTGTCTATTTATACATCATATTAACAGATGAGGTATCGAGAATGAAATGGCTCTAAACATTTTGCTAAAATTAATATAATATAAATTAATTAATTTTAGGATGTGTCTATATGTATACTATATTTATTTGAAATAAAATAATTTGTGAAAATGGGAATTCACGATACTATAGTGAAACATTATTTTCAGTTAAGTTTAGGGATTTAGATTTATTTTTTTATCATATCATACATTTTATATAGATATTATATAATTAGTGAAACACGAATGAAATTCATACGAAGATCACTTATTGTTTCAACGTTTAAGTTTTGTGTTAATTTACTATTTTACTTTTTGAATAGTTAAATCTGAAAAACGTTTCTGAGTAGAAGTCAATATTTACTACATAGGTTGTAGATAAATTAAAATATTTTATCTTAAAAAAAATATATATATAAAAGACAATGAGCCTGAATTTAATATACTTTTATATATTACATTTAAAGCTTGGAAATTAACATAAAAAAAAAAAAAAAAAGGTTTTCATCAAACTACACAAAAATAAACAATTCGCATTGGTGAAAAACTAACCATTTTCGTAGTTTTTCAATTTTCTCACCACTAACTGTATGGTTAACGAAAATCATCTGTTTATATCATCATCTGTGTCCACTTTACAATCGTTAACTGTGGATAGGGTCAGTACAAAACTTTTGAAATATTTTATGGTCTTGGTAAAAGCGGGTTTTGAGAAAAAAAATATCATAATTATAAAACCAATAACTTCTACGCTTTGTCGAGAATCTAAAATTAAAATGCTCGTACAGTACGTGCATTTTGCTACAGTTTTACGACAGCCAAAAAACCTTTTTAAAAATTCGTCTCCATCAACAATATATGATCTCACGTATACGATTTCAGCGTCATGTTGCTGTGGTCGAGTCGTGGTAGAGGAGACTGGCAATAAATTATTTAATTACTTATTACGCCCGATAATAAACACCAAGTCGATAATTCGTGGATGATTATAATATAAATAATATTTCGTGACCAATAATTGAAGTGAGTAATATTACGATACACGTACAAGTACCATCGGAATATTGTAGTTCGAAAATAATATTTTATGAAGCGCTACGGTAAAAACAGTTTATATATATATTTATGCTTTTTTTACGACTATATTCATTAGTGCAGCTAATTCAAGCATACCCAAATCTAAAATCATACTTAACGCTAGGATCTCCCCTATTTGGTGAAATGATAATTGCACATCCACAGTCAAATTTAGATCTGCTACATTTCAGTTGTCTAGATAGTCTAAAACTACTACTGATTATTTGATATATAAAAATCAATACGCAATCACTTGTAGAACACTCAAATTCGCCAAATTATCAGCATGGAAAAAATTCACCTCCACACCTAACCCTAGTATTCTTATTTTAACCTTTTAGTTCACAGTCAAAAAATTCAGATAATTATCTCTCCTAACTTCTCAACTGATAATGAGGATTGGTTTGATAATTTCTGCTCAAAAGTTTCCCCGGATTATGTTCCTATGTACAACAAATTTGAATACATTCAATGTGATAATAAAAGAGTTCAAGTAGATAACTACATCCTAAAAAGCTTTTTTTACTGATTGCACTAAAAAATGCTATCAACTCCAGAAGATCTCCTGCTTCTGAACTAGACTCTATTTTATCTACTCGTATCGTCATTAAAAACCTACCAGAAAGAGCTATCAGCTGTTTACTAGATATACTGAACAACTTATATCTTAACATTAAGGTCCCGGATTCCGGGTGGCAGTTTAAGGTTATCCCCAAACTAAAACCGAATACCAATTAGGCAACTTATAGACCAATAGCCTTTTCTTCTACTCCTTACAAAATATCTTAGTATATTCTAAAAACTAGGTTGGAATGATGGATTGAATACTTTCCCATCCTACCAGAGAAGTTATTAAGTTTTCGTAAAGGTCACAGGACTTTAGAGTGCTTATCTTGTTTGGTTGGTCCTATTTACAATGGTTTCAATAACTGTGGTTTCCTAACCGCTGTTTTTATTGATATTCGAAGTGCATATGACTCCATTCACATACATTGTTAGCTATACTACACTCATATAACGTACCTGCCTCCCTGGTTCATTTCATAGGTTTTCTGCTATATATACGAGAATTAATTTTTATTTCCCCTTCGGGGGCCCAATCATGTCGAACCACTCACACAGGATTACCTCAGGTAATTGCCTCAGCCCTCAACTATTTAACATATACATGTCTGTTGTCGCGCTTGCCAGGAAGAGGTCAACATTCCGTACCTCATGTGCGCAGATGACTTAGTTATCTTTCACTCTCATAAATATCTAAATCAGGTATCGACAATCTTCAACCACTATCTGTCTATTCCTAACCACACTGCCATAACCAATCACACCAGATTACGCACTGGTTAGCCTAACTGTGATGAAGATTACTGTGACTTAGGTAATACCTTAAGAATTGTCCACCTCTCTCCGCCCAATGAACCCAGTTAAAGGCTCTCTTTTCCCTTTAAGGTATTCAATTTTCTCTCATTGTCGCTTTATCAACTGACAATGTTAATATAATTACACAAACGATTTATTTTTTTACTTCAATCAGGCCTCCAAATTTATGAGTGTGAACTTCATCAATTAAAATTATATTTAAACATCAATGATCATATTTGTCGAGATATTATTATAATATTATGTTGAAATATTATTAAAAAAAAAAAAAAAAATATTGAATCGTGTAAAAGTGCGATCCCACGGTCCGTCGCGCGGTACATTACACCGTGTACGCCGTGGGATTAGCGTCGGGTGGCACGTTCTTAAGTCTCCTTAACTCCATAATAGAGCACGCGCAGATCGAGCATGTGTGCTCATGTTATGCGTTCTACACATACATCTAGTACGGACCGGTATGTCGAGCATGCACGAACGTCTGTAACGAACAGCGAACGCCATCCGAATTGGTCGGCTCGCGTTCGTTGCACCACGTGATAATGACCAGATTTACTGCTCGGTATGGACGCGTGTTGATCACGCGCAAATTGAATAGTAATAACAGTTAATAATACTACCTAATTTTCATTTAAATTTTTCAAAATGGAACGGAGTGATGAATCATGTCTAAATTTTAATTCAATATTATCAACTCTACCCAGTGCTATGTAACCCAAAACATAGCTATTATTTTTCCAAAAAAAAAAAAAAAAAAAAAAAAAAACGTCGAAATAAATGCGTTGTCTACCATATTTAATTTTTTTAAAAAAAAATAGATTGGATAATTAAAAATGCCGTACTTTTAATTTTAACTTCAGGTTCGGCTAAAATTTTATCAGAACTCAATGACATGATTAGTAAAAATGTGTGAAACTACAGTGACAATAATAAATTAAATAATCATATTTAAACGCAATATACACTGTAAACGTTCACCGAACGACTAATGAACTGAATGGTGTCTCGACAATTGAGCGCGCGACAATTGAGCGCAGACAATTGAGCGCTGCGAAAATTAAGCACTGAGACAGTTGAGCGCTTTAACATAATAATTATACTATACTGAGTAAAAGTTTAATGCAGAACTGCTGTATATGAAATTAGAAATACGAAATACGAAATTAGAAATGAATTTGTTCGCAGTATCTACGAATACCTATATAACCCGTCAGATAAATCCTTATGTTTGATGATAATCAGATAATGTTATCGATACGGTGTTATTGAAAGAATAAAATTCCAACGACGGTAATGCAGCAGTAAATGTAGACTCTTATCGCTGGATAACTACGCATGTGAACTTTGCAAGGTATTTATTGATGTTATATTTTCATACGTGCATACTGAACACTATTCATTTAATTGTATAAAACATTTTAATTTTTTTAAATTATAATTTTGATAATAAAATGGAAATTATTAAAAGTCAAAAAGGTCGAGATGGCATTATTCATTTAAATAAATTTTAAATGCAGTTCATCCTTCAATTTGGAAATTTATCGACGCTTTAAAAAAAGAGGAAAAGTTGAATCGAGTGAGAATTCATCAGTTTATTGCAGGTCATGATCCAAAACCAAAAAAAAAAAAAAAAAAAAAAAAAATACAAAGATTCAGGATTAAGAATAAAAAATATTTGTGAACAATTCCATTTAAGATCAACAGAACAGTTTTTAAAAGGCATTGCTCAAAATATTTAATATTTTAACTTAACTCATAATGTATTTATTTGCAGTATTATTAAAATATGATGTATTATTAACTATGACTTATCATTTTTTTTTTTTTTTAATTATTAACTAACTTTTTTAGGTTTATATCGCGCTCAATTGTCTTAGAGCTTAATTTTTGCAGCGCTCAAGTTTTGTGCACTCAATAGTCTTCGCCCAATTGTCGTGCGCTCAATTTTCTGCGCTCAATTATCGTGAATCCGAACTGAATATCCGGAGAGCAGACACGGACGCGTGTTCTAACGTAGACGTGGCTGTACCCGATGACTGTCGGTGGTATTCGCGACAAAGGAAATTTGCCGCGGTTCGTAATAAACTCGTGATACGCTCGGGAAACGCGTCAAGTGGCATTGTGTGACGTACGCGTCGAATTCCACGTAATAGTATTCATCTTCTGCTTTGCGTTGCGTGCTGCGACAAGTATACAAATAAAAGTACTTGTGTTCGTTGAAATTTCTCGATAAATAATTATCATTTGATCCGATGGATAATATTAACTCGATGTGCTCAACGTTTTCGACGAATTCACGGTCCATTCTCGTAATGTACGTGTACATCGCCGAGAATTAAAGTTTTACGCGGGGTCGTACTCTTGAGGATTTCGGTGCACACGCTACATGTTAGATTACTGGTATTAGCAATATCAACAATTCCGTAGAAAACCTTTTTACCGTAAACTTTTTTACGTATTATAATATAGACGTAGAAACCGTTAAGGTCACTTCGCACTATGCGTATTTTGTGTTTCACGTTTCGCGAAAGAGGTTAATACTTGTGCATCACCACACTCGGACGCCATGACGGATGACAATTAATTGACACACTAAATTTGTAATTGCAATTCGACTTGATATCGATAATTATTGTCAACGATGAGGAATACCGCCTATATGTATAATCTAATTTGATTTATCCAAAAAAATAATATACTGTTGACGAAAATTTGAAACAACATGAAAAATAACTAAGATAGGTGATACACAGGGGAAATTTGTTTCATGCATATTATTTCATATAATTAATCACACCAAAACAATTTATTTCATAAACATTCTTTTAGCCAAACTATAATCTACCAATTTATATGACTCATTTTTATTTAGGCTAAATATATCGGACGATAGATGATATTATTGTTATATGTTATATGTTAATCAAATTTCCTGTTTTGGGAAACAAATTGCTTGAAACAAATTTCCCCTGTGTGTCACCTGCTATAGGACACGGAAACAATACGAAATTATTTTCGTGATCTTTGATTTCGTCAATTTACCGCCATGACCGTTAAACAGTTTTCGTGAAAACATATTTTTCGTTAAAAAGTTATAAACATTATTCACGGAAGTACACGAAACGCAAAACATGTGCATAGTGTGTAGCGACCTTTAGCGTAATATATTTGAGCCACTGAAATATTTTTTGTAGGTATAACTTTGAAATGGACTTTCATTATTAGCAAAATAAGAAACAAAGATTTTAATGGTGTAGTTAAAAAGAAAAAATATATAAAATTATGAAGACTCACCGGATACAGAGTGTATGCGAAGTTCATTACATTCGTTTTGACATTTTTAAATCATTATGTTACACTCTGTATTTGTACATAAATGCATAATAATACAAACATTCTTTGATATATATTTTTTACTCAGTAAAATATATTCATTTTTATAATTCACAAGACTTTAACTGAAATTCAAGTTTGTGACTTTAAATTGAAGATTTTTTCTTTAGACCAATAAACTTGCCTGTACTAAAATGAAAAAAAAAATATGTCAAATTATACTTTTTATTTTTTTATGTATTGTTATCTTAAGTTTCCGTTGCTCTCTATTTAATTTCTATATAATATCATATAAATAGTGATATAAAAGGTTATGACGAAGCGAAACGGTTAGGTTAAGTATGTACTTAAAATTAGTGTCGAAACTATTGTCCAAGCCAACTAAACCATCCTAGTACAATTCCCGAATTAAAATTCACATGGAAATAAATAAAAGTTTTGTTATTGTCATTTATACTTTACCGCTTACAAAGTATATTATATTAAGTTCAGAATCTTGGCGCAGCGTTACAACCATAATGTAGCAATAAAATTTTTTACGACGAAGGCAACCAACCTGATTACATTTTGACAGTGATTTACACAGTAGGCGAATGGAAACAGTTAGCTTGAGCGATTCAAATTTATACTACAGTTTTTGTTTTTGAAAGAATGACAATATTATGATCATAGAAATCTTTGACTAACATTATGGCTTCTGATGTGAGTTGGTTTATTATAGGCTTTCTACATCAACTTTCAGTGTCGGGTTGAAAATGAAACCCACACGGGTCGGATTGCTGTTAACCTAACCTAACCTAACCTAACCTGATAAATCCTTTCATTGTCTTTCATAATAATCCGAATATAGTTCGTTCTAAGTAGGAAATATATAAATACTTACTCCGATGTCGAATTTCGGGCTTTTTTTGTTTTATATCCTACTAGGTAGGATTTGTCATTAGCATATTTTAGCGAAAGCTGTATTTTATGACTATGTAAAAGCCTGTTGTTGGTTATTTTGCTGTAGATTACGAAGTTTCAATAACTACCACCAATAAGACAATAATTAAAAATAAGTTTAATTTATTAAATAGAGAATTAACTTTTGATTTTAAAAACTACTTTTTTAATTGCAGTTGTTGGAAAATGTTAACGCTTGAATTACACTAATAATAATAGGTATAATTATAATAATATATTATTATAACTACCATCTTGCTGTTCCAAAAGTATATTATTAGACCGTATAGCATATATGTAACACATATAGTTTAACGTATTTTATACGATACTATACGATGTCTTGTGTCAGAAACAGGCACTCATCAAGGATTTTTGTTTAAGTGGTTCACAATTTTTTTATGTTTTTCTATATACAAGTTAACCTATATACAACTTAAGACCCAATTCCCCTCTCCCTGAATGTATCACTCTCCAGAAACCCCATAACCATCAAAACCTGGTACTAATTAGACTATCCCAGAGATCTGAAAATAATATTTACAATAAAGTTTACAGTTTAAAGAAATACAGTTATTGTAATTTCAAATAATATAATTATCAATGTTAATTATTTTACGTTTGAATAAACATTTTCGATGAAAAACAAAAACGAATTCATCATTTTCGAAAAGAATTGATTGTTTCATAAAATAATATAAGAACAAGAACTTATGCAATATTACAATTATATTAATGGCAATGTTATATCTTTAAGTATTACGTATACTACTTCGTGCGTTTAAAACTGAAACAAAATGATAAAATTCGATGGATTTAAAATTATCATCTCTTTTGAATTTAATTTAAAATGTAATTTGTTTTCATCGACAATCCACTTCACATAACTAACTAACTAGTGGTCTTCGAGAATGTCTCCAAAAGTTGGTTAAATTTCTAGAAAAGGAAAACAATTGAACATTTTTACATACTTAAACAAATATTCCTCCCGTTCCGAGAATGGATCTAATTAATGAATCTTCAAGAAATACTCGAAACTTATGAATTGCTTATATTTCTTCTTCTAGTGGTTGTTACTATCGCATAGTTATTATGTAATTCAAAGGCCATTGATTCAAATTTATAACAAATGTAATGTTTTTTAATTAAAATATATAACGTCGGTGTACAGACATTTATGAACAAAAATTGTTTCTAAATTAAAAAAATAATGACATTCAACTTAACCATATGTTATGTATATTCATTTTAAATTTGTTTCTAGAGTTCCTGAGTAGTTTTTCATGTATATATAATAATACATACATTAGTATATAAATTATTTTTCTATGGCTATTATTATTACGACTATGATTATTTGTATTGTTTCCTGAAAAATATTCTTTTGCTTGAATTATTATCAAAAGATTTTGTGAAAATATATTATGAAACAACTAAAAACCATTTTTAAAGTACTGCAAAACAACACTCGGTACACAAAATAAAGTATTTATTTGCGAGTCGGGTACTGTTGATTAAAAAGAATATATTATATTAAAATATATATCAATATATCAAATATTATATTATAATAATAAGGACAACGATTTCCTCGTTTTATAATCGTAAACCGAAATAATAATGATATAGACAGGGGCGAAAATCTGCAGACATGACCCAGGAACCCTCGAGAGGTTTTTAATAATTTAATATTTATTTTACATACAGTAATAGTGCGCTCAGATACCTTTATTTATATATACATATTGGAAATATTTTCCAATCACCCATAATGGAATTTTTTATAAGGCTGCGCGCGCATGAGGCATCCCCAACTTTGCTTTATTAATGTACAATCGATATAAAACTTTATTTTTATTTTCTACTGAGTGAACTATAAAAACCATATATACCTATGCTTATATAGATCGACTCTGCAGGACCAAGGAACGATTGAGATCAAAGTATCAAATAACATATTATATTGGATCGTCTCGCAAGGAAATTCGCATCTACGTGCAGTAGTTTAGCGTCTGTTACACCGGGTACAGGAGTTATCAGTTTGTATATACCTAAGGATAATCTACATAATGTGTTACAGTTTATTTTCTATGCATAAATATTTTCGTCGTACGATTGATATAAAAAATGAAAATAAAATTATACAATTACAGCAGTCGATTTAGACATAACGCGCTTAGAGTATATGATTATAATATTGTAACAGTTTTCGAACCATGGTCCAATCATTATTGTTCACTTTTGTTTTGTATTTTTTTCGGAGCTTACCGTACTACAAAAACCAATAAAAACATTGCCAATCAATTCAGTTTCATTTAATCCAGAAGGAAATAATATGCACGTTTTGTAGGATAACAGCTGTTGTGACATGATATTCACAGAGTGATTTATAACAGTATTTGATTTTTAATTTTTTACCACAATCATATGTATTACGTCCCAAAACATTGTAATTAAACCCATTTGTGTACATATGTGTACGTGTATGTTGTTCCTGAGTGGCACCTAGAGCAATTTCAACTGAACGTTTAGCACTAACATGGACTATGAAAAGATAAATACTATAGGACCGAGGCATCTTCTATCACCATAAGAGGGATGGGAGTACGTCAAAGAATAATCGAAAATGACCGATTTTATAATTTAGTGTCAAATGTTAAGTTTTCGATTACGTAAATACTTTGTGGTAACTATGTATGACGTTTCATTAAACTAATTTTTGTTGAATAGATCTCTAGAAACTAGTGTAAATAAAATTAAAAATATCAAAACGTATGTTCTATGTGACGAGACGCTTTTTTGACGACATTACTAAGCTTTTCCTCGATCTTTCACAATTGTTCTAATCACTTCATCCGCATTTCTAAAATCGGTTTTCTGTTCACTTGTTAGTATAGATATGAATATTTAATATGTGCATTTTGAGTAATGCTTTTTTACTTAAAAATATACTATTAATTTACTAACATATTTTCCACAATCATCCTTCCTCAGTATGCTAATTGTAATATTTAATACTCTTAAATATACCTTTAAAAATATTATTTGTTCAATAATACGTGTTTTTATAACATTTAAAAATTATGTCATTAATAGTGCTTTGTCTATTTATTTTTTGAATACCAGGATAAGCAGCCAAATTCTTTTAATTGATTTGAAGCTATAGTAAAAGTATATTGATAAAATTAGGAAACTTTGACATAACAAGTAAATAATATTATGTAAGAACGAGGGTTCTAAGTTGGTTGACACACCACAATTGATTAAGATATAAACATGGGTGAATGATATTGTTGTATTGGTCTTTTAAACTTCAAATCAATGTACTATTGTCCTTAAAAAAATTATTCAGATAGAAAAAGATCAAGTGAATCATTTTAAACTTTTAAAAATTTTGGATATAGTAGAAGAACCGATTATATTAATAATGTAGAAGGTTAAGCTTTTACATTCAAACTTACACTAAAAAAAAAAGAATACTTAAAAATTTTAAAAACTGAAAATTTCAAGTTTTTATTAATAACATTAATCTCATTAAAATATTTAAAATCTATGGAATGCCTATAACCAAATGATTGATATCGTTTAATGAAAATTTGTTGAAATATTTGATTTTGTAACACTTATAAAATTTTTTGTGACGTAACAGTTATTATATTTTTATTTAATTTTTGGTTACAAGGAAAATCTTTAAATTTTAAAATTTTATAAAATATATTGTTACAAATTTTGAGAATAAAAACTATGATTTCAATTTTTCGGTATACAAATGTTGCATGAATTTCGAGATTTTTATCATTTTGTTAACATTATGTATAAAGGCTTAATTTTTTTTTTTATATTATAATCGTACATATTTATGAATGTATATGTATGAAGAACTTTGTGTTTATTTTTTAATATATCATTAAACCAAACATTTTAATTTTCAAATGAAACTAGGAAAAATAGAATAAAATTTTTTAAAAATTAAAAAGAAATTAATAAAATTTAACAAAATTAACTTTTTTCTTTAATATCCCAAAAAAATATTTTTTAAAATTATACCGTCTATAGCAAACAATAATATAAACATTTTATGAGTACTTCATGTTTATGGGTATTATTTTTAGAGTTACAATGAAAATAAAAATTAAATTTTGTCAAAAACTTGTATGTTATACAATTTTCCGTATTTTTATAAATTTTTATCAGTCATTCGCAATTTTTAAGAAAACTATTATGAAATTCCTAAAATGACCTTCTTCAATATACTAAATAAATAACATTTCCTTTCAAAAATATTTTATAATTTTGTTAATCGGAATCGTGTACCTACACATATCGACAAAAAAAACCCATGTCATGATAAAGCAATACATTCCGCTTTTCACATAGAATCTAAAAAAAAATACCTGTTACTTTAATAATTTTCCGATTAAAAAAAAAGTTCGTTCATTTCATATTAATGAAATTATTGTTACTCATTTTGATGGGAAAATAAATGTATTGGATAGGAAGCTAAATGTTGATTGGTAATTTATTATTATAGAACAGTCAGGCATGGATCCAGGTGGAGGGTAAAGAAGGCGCATGCCCCTCCCCCCAAATCACCAAAAAACACTTTTTCATGCTTGGCAAAAAGAAACTATTGAATTATTTTTTATTTATAATTGAATCCCAAACTTTTTGTCTACCAATAGAATATTATGAACAAACTACATATTAAATAATCAGGTATATTTTCTTATTTCTTGTACAGACAAACTACACACAATAATTATGTTGTATTTACTTATCATATGTTATATTTTATCAGTTGACAATGTCATAAAGTGTTCTGTAATAAAAAATATTTAAACGTTATTTTTATTACTACAGGAAACTTTTGATCGTCACTTGCCACTCATCGTCTCGATCATATCCGTGAATAAAAACAATAGTTTTTATTATTAAATCCTAAGTTTAAAAATATTAATATTACACATGAGACATTTAAATATTTAGATCATCAAAATGATTATTCAATACATACATTATTTTTTAAAATTTTAGTTACATTGCCAATTTCCATCGTAACAGTAAAAATAAGTTTTTCTTCTTTAGGTTTGCTTTAAACTTGGTTAGACATAAGAATGGCAGAAAAAAATTAACAGGGTTGGATCTTATTCAATATTCACGAGAATATAAATATTGGCAATGAAAATAACATAAAAAATATAGCTTACAAATTTTCCAAAGAAAATCAACAAAAATTTTACTTTGTAATTAATTTTTAGTATTAAAAGATTATGTTATTTTATTCCTTTAATTGTTATAAAATTGAACTTTGTCCCAAAAACTACAACTGTCCATGAATATATTCTATTTTTATACATATATGTGCCCTCACATGAAAAATATCCATGTATTCATCCACCCCTGATAACTGTTTGTTTCAGCTAGGTGATTAATATTTGAATTTTGCACATTTATTGAGATCAAAATTACACAACTAATTATTCGAACTAGTAATAGTATTTATACCTTTTTTTAAAATAAATATTATGGAAAAAACATATTTTAAATCATAAATAATATATAACATAGACTTTTCACCGTTTGAAAATTGTCACTCAGTAGGAAATCTGTATGTGTAAATTTTTCAGTAGTCACTTTTAAAATTTTATAAATAACTTTGAAGAGTGTGATTAAATTTTATTTAGAATTGCTTTTTTTTTTTTCTTATTAATAGTATACAACATTATACATTGTTTAAGTTGCAATAAATGAAAGTTAATTTGAATTCTTGGGAATAAATAGGAAACAATTTGCGTGTTACAGTTAATCCAGAATCCTACGCACTGTGCGTTCTTATTTTTAGAACAATTCAATTGTTTAATATGGCTTCGATGATGGCTAAATAACTCAACAGCTTGTACATCTTCGCACCAAATGCTGTTGTAATATATGTGAGGATAAAGGTTGGAATTACTTTTTAGTTCTAAAAAATACAATCATGAAAATCTTTATGAAAAATTTATCATTTTATTCGAGATTTTTGCGGTATTTAAGTTTTCATAAACGTAGGTATCTACATTATTATAAACGTGTCCCGTATAGATAATTGATGCGTTTATTGTGAAATGTCGATATGATGTAAGGGAAGAAATGCGTATTGAATTTTTTGACTTTGGCTAACGATGAATGTGTATGAATTTCATTTTCAAAAACCATTTGTTTCTAGGCACGTTAAATTTAACCGTCACGGAGCGTAAAGGGATGTTAAAATTTCACCCGTTACTACGTCAACGATTACGGAAAACGTATAATGAACGTTTCACTATAAAACACGCATGTGACGGGAATGAAATATAAAGAGGGGGCATAAGAAAGGAACATTTTAAGAGTAAAGCAACCATTAGTGAGGTGATGAATGAAAACTAGAGAGAGAAAAACACCTAACACTCCTTTACGTCAGCGTATGGTATGATGTGGTATGATATGGTATAGTATGTATATTAGGACACGATCGTCGTTCAAAAATCACGAGGTGGAAGTGATAACGGCGTATGCGTGTCTATTTATTCTGCAACCAAACGACGTTTTAGTTTGATCACAACTATCCGGGTATTCGTAGTCGCTAGGGTAATATGAATGATACCTTGGACATAATTATTTAAAACCGTTAGGAGTAAACAAAGGGTTTACCAATACACCCCTAAACACCGCGTGTTTTCAACTGCCTTTCAATGTATCTGTAAGTACAATACATACAACGTTATCCCGCGGATAACCACCGCTTTCGGTGCGCGTCCTGCATTAACTCCTACGGTCCGTCTCAAACAAACTTATGGGCACAGTGCTCCGGCAAACGTTACAAAATCCGTTGACTACAATTGTACTCTACACACATAGCTCATTGAAGTTTCGTTGAATAATAACAGTTTTTATTTAACTACACCTCAAAACAATAATGTGCGTGTCGGCAAGCGATCTGGTGTATTCCGGTGGGTAGGGGGTAATTGATATTATTCCCCTATAGAGGTATTTAATTTTAGAAATTATTCATTTTTCGCAAAAAAAAAAAAAAAAAAAAATACATAAAAACAATGAATCTAGATGAAGCAGCGTCCAACAGGCGAAACAATGCGAATAAACAATTTTGCACATCGTATAGAACTACATAATTATTATTATGTAATAAATTTCCGAAACGAAGTATTATAGAAAGTCTTTCCCGGAAATCCTTATATAAAATACAATGATCTGGTGGATGTCACTTTAACAGAATACTCGTCTAATGTAATGTAACAATTTCAAAGACGGCTTCAGCAATATCAAGAGCTCCACAGTTGATACGGTATACTAATATACAAAAATTATATGTGAAATTGTGCTAATAAAACTGTAGCTTTGAAGAATCATATTTTAGTATTTTTTTAGAAAATATAATAACGATTCAGATGCAATTATAATGTCAGTAAAACTAGGGTTATGATAGTACAACCTGACTTCTTAATTTCAAGTCACGCTATAAAAACGCTATAAGATTTTTCAGTCATGTGATTCAAAAATGATTATTTATATAGGGCCGTTTATTTTATTGCATTTTCGATACAATTACTGCCGCCCGAACGTTATTGATAACATAAATTAAAATATTGCTCACGAAAAGTTTCTAGTTTCTAGTGAAACGTTCTACTCACGAGTGATAGTACAAAATAAACATCTTATATAGCGTTACGAGACGTTTGAAGTTCGAAACCGGCGGGTAAAGTCGGCACCCAGGAAATGCTAAGTGAGCCCCTTCGGAGTCTCGCGGGGCTCGCGAGCTTGAAGGGAATTATGTTGCTGTTGGGGTAGAAACCCGATAAGTCCCGAGTGATTAATCTTATGTGGTTATGTATGTGTATTGAAGCACAATGGCATCGTTTTGTCCTTAACGGCCCGGAAACGGCCCTTTTCCTACGGTTTCCGGTGACCTTTGATTCGAGCACGCTGATTTGTGGTTTTCCACGTGTGCAGTTGACTAATGCCTGTATAACTATACGAATTATCTTAATCCTCTAAAGCTATTTAGCTGTGTCCTACCGTGACCGGAACAGGGCCTCCCCGCTTGCTGATGGGTTTAGGGTTGAGACGATGGTCGGATAAGAAGTGAACGGGAGAAACGGCGGTCAATGTTTTCCGACAGCTAAATGGTTCAGACTTGCGTTATTATTATGTGCACGACATAAAAATTGAATTTCACGTATCATTAGCCGATTTAATTTACTTAGAATTCATTAATTACTTACTGGCTGGTAATAATTTGTATATACATACACACACACACGTGCGCGTGTTACATACACACTTGCACAAAACGGTAAAACATTGCAGTATCTGTTTGTTTTTATTCAATATGATTTATTGATTTTAAAATAAAGCTTGTATATAGGGTTGTTGAATTAATTATGCCAATTGAATATATTTACATATGAGTAAATGGATGTCCAAAATTCTAGTTAATGTTCTACTTAAGTACGTATTTGGTGCGGAATTTTGATGCAATTTGATACTAAATAAATTATTTTGCTGTAGAAATATACGAATCTATGCCTAATAAATTATGATAACTATATCTTATGATTTGGTTCAACTGAATTAAATTATATTATATTATTAAATTTTACTGTTGGTAATATATTTTCTTCATTATTATTCTTACCTATATTATTGTACACACCTAAATGCTGTAAGTAATATTGCATGCATTTGAATTTCAATTAAAACTATTATTAATTAAAATTAAATTCATTAACAACAGAAAATCAATACTTGTATACAAATTAAATGAGGTTAAAAATACATGTATTTGAGAGTTGTTATTAATAATAAAGTAACGATTAAGATTCTTACGAACTATTGACGTAGTTACTTCATTAGGAACTGATTGAATTTTCGTACGAAAACAATTATTATTACGTACTTATGTTAGTGTCGTTATAAATGTGAAACAATTATTTGAAAACGTGTCAAATATTAATTTTCACTTAGCATCTATAATCACTTAAATTGCAATTTAATTGTGATAATATTATTTTGAAACATGGTTGTATAGTATAGGATTAATTTATAATAACATTACGATATACTAGGATTTTGAATATATTATAAGACATCGAGTATACAGTATATATTCATTATTACACGCATAACCACGTACGCATAATATTGCATTATCGATTCGTGGTTAGCAGGCAATGAAAAATTAAAATTATAATGAACAGAAAATCAAGACAATGCATGCAATAAATATATACACATTGTCTTCCCGTTTGACATGATATTATTGACCGTGAAAAATATTCCAATGTCCTTTGTCGAATTTTTTTTTTTACAGTTTGAAAATGTAAGCCGTTTCATGTAACAGAAATTATTTTTACAAAAGCATTACAATAAATAATACAATTAACGTTTTACATAACAGCCAAGTTATAAAATAATAAAAGATCCCCATATCTGAACTTTGCTTAAATGACAAGGTAGTAGTTAACAGGGCTTACATTTTTATGTTGGTGTAAAAATAATATTTTTCATCAATAAAACTGATAGTTAAAAAGTAAAAATTGTAAAAGAAAAACAGTTTAATACCTTTAAATAATTATAAAAAAAAAAGATAATGTTTTATTATGCTAAAATATTGAATTACAATTTATCTATTTATTAACTGTAACTATGATTAAAAATTCTAAAAATTCTATTAGATACACCACATGGAAAACCATAGGAAGATCCTATAAGTCACTTTATTTATGATTATTACGGTTATTTCAAATCTTTCTCTCAAATATAAATATAAAATAATATACTCGTTATATTATAATAATATACGTCCACCAAAGATTTTAATATTTTATTGTATCTAGTGTGTTCAAAAAACATGTTATTATCATGTAGGGACATTTTAATTTTCCTAAAATACCGGTGAATTCCAAAATTAAGTTCTACCACCAACGGCACATGCGTATCTACGGAAGATAATGGCGTACACTATAATGTTGGGTGTGGGAGAAAAAAAGAAGAACCAAATATGATTTGATGACGCAGAATATTAATACCAGCAAGGTCGTATCAAAGTACGATCGTACCGATTACGAGTACTTGCCATCCGTCGGCAATGATATCACAGTGATACTTTATTTCTAGTTAAAAACTCTGCAAACGGGTTTTCTCTGATAATGAATTCTATGTCTCCGTCACATCCGTGGTTCAGGAACTACGAAATGAGGACACGACCATCAACAGCAAGGCTGAGTGTATATCGTTTGGTCGAGGGTAGTCGAAGAGAACTGCTCCTTTCAACACAAACTACATTCAGCATGAGCTTACGAATAAAAATTTACAAATACTAATGATTTCTACTGCCAAATTGGCTGTTTTTGTTTTCATTTTTCTTTCCAAAATTTATCGTAACTTCGAGGCAAACGGTAAAGAAAAAAAAAAAAAAAACCATAAGATACCGGAAAAACTCACGCACATTTAAGTAAACACCACATTTGCAGATTAACATCTAGTAAACATTTTCAACATATGGCTGACATTTTTTTTAACAGTATCTCATAATAACAGCATCTTTATCACGTATCTTTACGCAGCGTAAGAGCTTATCTCTAAGTAAGTATCGTATCACCGCGAACGAGAACCGAGAGTGGCTTTCTCGTATGTATTTTTTTTCGATTCCCGTACTTTATACCGGTGTCTCCCATAAAAAAACCTAATGAACAACATAAAAGTACTTTAAAATCACAGAAAAAAATATTTTCACTGAAAAATTAAAACGTAAAAAGGACAAAAAGGAAAACAGCACCATTGTGTTACATCAATCAATCCTCCGTTAACATGTTTAACTGTTATTGTCATCAGGGCTGTCCCGAAGATGAAAATCAAGGAGGAGTGAATAATATGAAAAATGCCAAGTACAATTTTTTTACTAAATGTATGTAGTATAATTAACTATATGAAGTTGTATTTTTATTTTTTCACATGTATATATGTGTCAATGTCGCGCGTTCTTAAAATTGACAATTTAATCAAATATATATTATAATAATAAATAAATTATAATAATATTTTATATTGAATAATAAGTAGTTCTATACATTTTATTCGTGTATACACTATACTACGAAATATGTAATAATTGTTTTCCATAAGTAAAATTAGGTCCTTCTAGGCAATAATGAAACAAATCCGACCACCGACTGGTGTTTTCGTTTGGGGGAGGGTGTTTCCCCCAAGATTCCCGTTCGGGACGGCCCTGATTGTCATTATTACCATCGTTGTTGTACATATGTTTTATTATGTTCAAATAACGCATTTTTCATCGTCATCCACGCATTACTTTAGTCGCACATGTAAAAATTAACTCCAGATTCTATCTCGTTATAAATTTAGGACAGATTGAATTTCGTACACAGCAACTCGATGCTGCAATAACTCCTTACTACCGTATAGAATTTATGAAGCTTTTCACGTCATTATTTATTTATTTATTAAGAATGCACGAGCTGAGCACTTTTGTACAATTAACGAGTAAGGTTACAAATATATATGGTAGAATTACAAAAGATTTAACAAAGAAAAATAAGATAACAGGTATGCTGAAAAATGAAATTGGAAACAGTTAATTAAAAATGGTGGGTTCCGTATTGAAATTTGACTTCAAACGTCTTATAGGCTCATTCGGCATATGATTGATGGTACTCAATGGGACATGAAAATACATGGAATTCATAAAAGCCATAATGGAAATGGATAAACTTTGGGAACTTTATTCTGTATAAGGATGAGGTTGAAGTCAACTTAACCATCCATGGTAACAATTGATTTAAACATTTAGTACCCATATTGCGTCTGGGCTCTACTATTTAAATTGAACCAAATTGATTGATAAATGGAATATTACTCGAAGCTGGTAAATTGCAAGAATATTCGCTGAACCCTTCTAAGCTGGCATATTTTATCAACAGTATAGAGATCTCAGTAGTGCTGGGTTTGTTACTTTAAAAATAAATAAATTATTTTTAAAGTAACTTATTAAATAAATGTACTGAAATTACATTTTACGTTACTCAAATAAAATTGTAATGAAATTACTTTACTTTTCAATAAAAAAGTTACTGTTACTTTCAAGTTAAATTGAAAAAATTTGTATATTTATTTTAATCTATATTCTTGAAAAAATTGAATCACAGATGTAAGACGATCGTGTAACTACCTTCTCCGGTGTGGGATAAAAACCAAAAAACAAATGAAATTTGGTCAAATGTTTATTGACGTAGTGGAAGACTATAAATTTTCTAACACAGAAGTTATCGACTCAAATGAGAGAAATTAAATTACAGTAATTACGGTAAAAAAAAAAAAAATATACGGAATAGGCAAATAATAAAAAAATGAACTAAAAATAATCAAGTAATCGTTACTGTTATCATTGATATTATAATAATAACAAGAACCATAAAATTACCATCAACAAACTTTCTGTTAAAATTACAGTCATACCTATAATGTACATGATATTATATTGTATTATAATATAAATTGTAATCCATAATTAAATTAAATCGGTTTCTGAAAATATAAACAAAAATTTGCATGAAAATTATTGGTAAACGATTTAACATTTATATAATATACCAAATATGAACATTTAAAATAATTAAATTATTTAAAATATATTGACTATACAAAAAAGTTTTATATTCATTTTTAACTAACATTTCCATTCTTATGATTAATGTAGAAATGAAATTAGAAAAAAAATGTCTAATACGCGAATAACATTGGCTAAGCTGTTTTTAAGTGATACTGCTTGATTACAAAAAATAATATCAGTTTATTTTGTTCATAAATATTATTCATAATTATATATTATAACAAAAACTATATTTACACTGTTGTTACCCAAAACTTTTGTTAGAAAATCGTTATTTTTTTTTCATAATTTAAGTATATTTAAAACACTTAAGTAAATATTTGTATTCTGAAAAAAGTTTTAAATCATAAATGAATAATATTCGTTCATATTTTTTTAAATATTTTTCAAGTTTAGTGTAGTTATATGTAGATAAATATTTTTATAAAGAATGCAGAAAAATTCATAATTTTAAAATGATACACTTGTTATTCATTTTATAGTAAATTAAGTACCCAAAATTAATTTGTTCTGTTTTTATAAAGCTTGTAATTATATTAAACAAGTAATTATTTCACGCTCAAAAATATTTAGAATACGTTTTAATTATTTGATGCATCTCTATCAACTATCTACTTTAGTTTAAGAATATTATAAGTATACTTTTGTATAAGAAATCACTCTTAAGATATATTGTGTCTTACCTGTAAATTAATTACAATTTAAAATGTTTTTCAATTTTCGCAATCTCAAAAATATTCCATAAGATACATAAAATAAAAATAAAAATATTAATTTATTTATTTTATTTTGTTCTCGTTTATCTTATCGTCGGTTCGTATAGATTAGAACCCATTTTAATTGCAATTCAATATTTATCTAGTTCTGAAAAATACAATAAATATAAATTCAAATTTATCGATTTTTTTTTTATTCAAAACCAAGACACATATCATAAGTGTACTATATGAATTCCGTTCTAAATGTACTCGTACAATCATATTTAATAGATATTTTTTTTCTAATTATTATGAATATGCATAATGTTATAGTAAAATACACGCTAAATCTGGAAAGCATTAATCCCAATCGTGTTTTAAAAATAAATTTTGCGTTAAGCCAATCGATCTACGTAATTATTATAATTATTATTAAAGGAGCTATATTATATTTGCTGATAGTTTTAAACGTGTAAAACATAAGTACATTCAATAAAAATAAATATTCTTTACATTATTATCTCCAATATGAAATACGAATTCGGAACAACAATAATTATACCTTACCTAACTTAAACAATTTTCGTTGGAATAACAATAGACCAATCATATTTTAATACATATTTAAAAATAAATTCCGTTTGGAAACTACATTATACTTATTTTGACGGAGGATTTAAATTATTTGACATAATATGCTTAAGTATAACATTTTTATTTCATCACCATCGGGCTTGTGCTTCAAATCATAACAGCTAGTCAGTTCTCATCTCATCGGAACATGTTCGGTAAATACACAACTGTTGTTTTTATGGAACGCATGAAAATCATCACCACCGTTAATATTTTATCAATTTATTATTGAAATGTACATAATTTTGCTTATGTAACCTCATATACATTTAACAATGTTCCCTATCTTGTGGATAATTTGTATTTTCCTATTACCACAGGATTTTAATAATAATTGATTCCGCCACACCCGTGGTTCTGAATATTGAGTAATAACCGCGAACGCGTGTAAGAAAAAAAAAATTATATGTATGTAAGTTCTTATAATACATACATATATGTATATCGTGAATAAATTTGAGAAGATAGAAACTCGAAGTGCGTGAAATCTATCAACGCGTTTCAAAAATGCGGAAACTGCACGGTGAAATCATAGGAGGGATTTTAAAATCGATTCCTATATGCTTATGGCATTGTTTCATTATAAACTCGGCTACAGTTTTAATAATGCACGTATTATAATTTGACAAATTTTACAATAGCGGTAAGTAACGCATTTGTTCGAAAATAGATCCTAAACCAGGGATGGGAAACCTTTTGAACACTGCATACTCAAAATTACCTTTTTTTTTTTTTTTATTGCTTTGTAAATTACCTATTTATATTATATTATATTATAGGTCCTATAATATTATATATAATATAATATATAACAGTAAAAATTTTCGCGTGCCATCTCAGTTACGCGTGCCATTGATTTGCCTGTCCTAGACCCATCATTTTATGTAAAAGAGTAAACGCGCCAGAAATGTTCTCGTTTAAAGCTGCTCTGAATACTGTTAGCGAAATATGTCCATAGGTCAACCCCAATATTTATTATTAATACACTCCCCATGATTTAAGACAGCTGTTTTTACTACATACACACAAAGACACACACACACACTCCCCCCCCACACACACACACACACACACACACGCACGCGCGCACACACACACACACATATAGATTTATAGCTTAGGTAGCTTAGATAGAACATACAATGATGTGCATGAGTGCTTTCATTACTTCATAAAAATGTTGTATTATTTAATATATCTTCAACTAAAGACCATCTAAAATTTATCATGATTAGAATGGAGAAGAAAATCCGTACTAAAGACACTGATAAAAGTGTACGAAGAGATGATCATGCTTAAGTATGAAAATCAATGCTAAATTATTCTTTAACTAAGAATAAGAATTTGAAGTCTTCGATTCGAATAGCATATATACTAAAAATACATATTACGACAACATTCTATGTGTTATTGTTGTAAATAATTATTTTTGATAAACATTATTAGTTTTCACCGACAATTGTTCATAAACTGGTCATTAAAACTTTCATAAAAGCATATCTTATTTAAACTTTATTTGGATCATTGGGTGACTGCTAGTTTATTTTATGTATACGTTATCAGTCCTATTGTCTTATTATGTGTTGAAAATATGTTTTTAGAATTTTAATGGCCCGCAAAAATTTTCAGATTCCTAATGTGTTCCTTCAAAAATATTAATTGATGACCACTGATATGTACGAGTAGTAACATAGAATCTGTAGTATGATGAACTGAATTATCTTAAATATTGATGGATCTTCCACAGCATGGCATACATGATTGAACGCGGGTCAATGAAAAATAAGTAATTGATCAAAATACAATTGAGCATAGGAAAATTAAGCTCTTGAATTTTAGGAAAATAATAATATAAAATTATATCTTAAAAAAAATGCATAAGGTTAATTAATTATTATACCTAATACTAGTGTACTAAAAGGATACCTAGTAAATATATAAAATATTTAAAGTAAAATATTAAAAAATATATATATCTAAATATTTCATCTCCGATCAATTCCATTTAAATATTTTATACAGCAACAAGTGTGAAACTAAAAAAAATACGTAGTACTGTTGAGGAAATAAAAACTATATCTAAATAAATTGACACGTGTTAATTCACTATGATAAAACAAACCTAATCCGAATCGACTAATCTAACTATAAAATAGTTTTCTCGTTCATTTTCGATTATCGAAAGTTCAACTATCTGTTGCTCAATTTTTTGAACAACCATTACCAATGATGCTTACGACTTGAAAATTACTAAAAAAAGGATTCCTCAAAAATGGAAATTATTTGTTATTAATCTGATATTCTTTTTGCCCATATTTATTTCTGTTAACAAAATATAATTATAATATTAGTTTTTTCATGAATCATAACGTACGATTTATAATTAGCTGTGCAAAAATATGGTGAATAATAATAATAATGATTATAGTTATATAATATAATTATAGTATGTTATTACGACTAATCTTGTGTATTACGTGAACAGTAAGAAGATAAAGTAGATAAAGTATATTACAATATTAATTTAATAATCACTGACCTTGATTTTTAAATTATTTTGGTATTAATATTATCTGTAAAAAAGAAATAATGTAACAATATAATAATATTAATGACGATATTATTTGTAGTACAGAATTTAAAATTATCAGTAGTATAATTTTTATCGATTTAAGTTAAACATAATGATTCCTTTCTATCAGTTTTGAGTTACCAAAAATTATGAATACGCAGAATTATTGAAATTTTGATTAAACAGTGCTAGAAAACAATATTATCATTATCATTAATTTGCATTTTTTTTCTCCAAATATATTTCAAAAGTTTTTTTAAATAATTATCAGTTGAACCAATTAAGTTTTCTTCTAAATAGTGATGCATTATGGTAATATCAAATAACTAAAACTTAAACGAAAACACCTAAAAAATAGAAATATTAAACGTATATTATATAATAGGAAATCTATTTACTATAAGAGTATAATAATATTAAAAAAAAATCTTCATTTAAATTATTTCATTAAAAATTATGGATTTAAAAACTTTTCCAATACTTATTTTTGACACGTATTGTGATTTTTATTTGCATAAAAATTAAATTTTTCATATAATTATAATTAGAAATGGCTTTTAATATTTAAGTCTGTTTGCGTCTATACAAAGGATACAGTAAGAGTTGATCTCTTTTGATTAATTTTAATAATACGTTATACCGTACAGTAATTACTAACCACATAATACAATTTTACCAAAAAAAAAAAATGTTCACAAATTAATATTCTTTGATATTTACTACAGTGATATTTCATACAAAATGTTCAAACCAATGAACTAAAAAGGTAAATAACTGTGGTCCATAGAAATATTTTTACAAAATACCTATATGTATATATATTTCATTAATTTTAACAGCTGCTCCATGAAAATACAGAAATTAAAATCATATTGCTATACAGTGTAAACTAGAAATCATAGTATAGCTTATTGATCCAAACATCATTATATTACGAGTAAATATGTTTTGATGATTAAAAGAGAGAAAAAAGTTTAGTCTTAATATGAAGTGACTCGCGCGGGTAATTATTAACCCAAGTCTATTTTGTTTATATTGTGTAACTTCTATAAATTATTTATTGCATTTTCACACTCGTGTAACTTATATCTTATGGTAGCTATCATAATGACCATAAAGACAAATTAGGGAAACTTTTTTTTGTTAATTTTTTTTTTGTGAAATACATACAATTATATGAATGTAATGAGTAATATAATAAAAAAGTATTTTGTTGTTTGCAGTATATATATATATATAATTAATAGTTAGTAAAAATTAAGCTATGTAAAAAAAAAAAAACAATTTTATTTATTCGGAAGATATAGTATATATTAGTATATATTATAGATAATATGTTAAGGAAATTTAATGATATAGTTCACAGCAAGGATAGTTAGTCCTTTCAATATTATAAAATCTTCTTCTTCTAGATTGATATAATAATTACAGTCGTAAGTCCAAGAATCGTATAGTTATATAGTATTTATTAACTGAGTACTTAACTCAAGTTCTGATATGCTTATTTTTATTTATAGTTCATCATTGTTTAAATCAAGGAACACATCATTGTTTAAAAAAAATTATACTAATGAATCAGTAACAAGATTAACTACATAAAAAAATTATGCACAAATAGTCAGAAGGGTCAATTCTGTGTCCGCGTAGTTCATTCAGAACTCACCGGAGGCCAACCCATCAGTATTTTTGCTCTCTATAGCGACGACCAAGAACTGAACTGCTGTAACGATACGGACGAATTAAATTTAAATAAATGGGCGGTATTTATTATTTTATCTATCGTTGCTGTTGCCTTTGATTTTTCCACATTTAATAATAAATTATAATTAAAATTAGTTATTCCATGAATAATATAGTTTTACGAGTAGTAATAATCAGTTGTATGGATAATGAGATTAATAAAGGAATCTTCAAACATTATAGTCTACTAACTAGTTGAACAAAATAAATAGAGTAATAATTAATAATATCAACGGTCATATTATAGCAGTATCTAAATTCACATATATTTTTGTAATATATATATATATATATATATTAAATTGATAATAATAAAAACGTTTTTGAATATTTGATTATTTGAATGAAATAAACTATAAGTATTCCGTTCACTCGCGCGTCGTCAGTCGACAATGAAACATTGTACTCCGTTACCTTATTTCTTTTCTTCTATACGTGTAAAAATAATAGTTCAATTTTCTCACTTAAAAAACGTACTTCTTCGTTAAAGTACCAAACATCCAACAAGCCACATACAGCATCTCCCTTTCAGTTCTGGATACCGTCACAGATATTTTGGTAACTTCTTTAATTAATACCAATCAGTAAACAGCTATAGGACGTATACGGTGGCCCACTCGGTCGGCCCACTAATTGCCTATTACGCAACTCCACTATCAGTTCTTCGACAATACCAATATTAAACTCATTATGAACAACAAAAATACTGTTCTACGTTTAATTATTTCTAAGGCTTGCATACAGAGCGTTCCAAACAAAACCCCGAAGACTCCGACTACATCCGACTCCAATGGATTCAGCTCTCTTACCAATTACAAACGTCTCTTCTCCCCTTCCCAATCATCTTCAAATAATCTTAAAAAAAAAAAAACAAGCTATTTATGTATCAAAAAATCGTTTTTCTCCACTCTCGTCAAATGTGACGTACAAAACCGCCGACCAGGCCCACCTAAACTCCTCCATGGATTTAGATTTGGACAATGATCCTAATATAATCGAAACCAAATCGCCTCCGCCTAACTTTATTCATACAGTCAATGACTTCGCATTATTCTGTGTACAAATCAAAGAAATAACGAAGAATGATAAAATTTCGTGTAAAATTTCGATTAATGGCGTTAAATTTACCACTAGCACAGTCGATTCGTATAGAACCATTATTACATTTTTACAGTCTAATAACGCACACTACCATACGTATCAATTCAAAGAAGAAAAACCGTATAGAGTTATAATTAGAAATCTACACTACATAACTCCACTAGTCGATATAAAAAATGAACTCATCTCTCTCGGCCATAATCTAAGAAACATAACCAATGTATTACAACGCAACCCCAAACTCCCTCTCCCACTGTTCTTCATCGACCTTGAACCTAATATCAACAACAAAGACATTTTCAAAATCAACCTTCTATGTCACTCAAAAATTAAAATAGAAGAACCTCGTATAAACCACCAACCAGTTCAATGTCTTCGCTGCCAAAACTATGGTTACACGAAACCCTATTGTAACCACCCGCCAAAATGTGTTCGTTGCGCTGAACCTCATTTCACAAACAACTGCCAGAAATCAAAAGATTTGCCAGCGAAATGCGCTCTCTGTATCGGTCCCCACCCAGTAAACTACAGAGGCTGCCCGGTGCACAAATCTGCTCAAGCTATCCAACTCTCAAGAACCAAAAACCATCCAGCTCAAGATAATTCCAATTTCACACGTAATCCTGGTAACAACAATATTTTAAATAATGTAAACAATACTTCAAATTCTCTTTCCCCTCAATGTCATTGTGGTGACGTAAACAACGCACCGCGAATCGTCCAAGTTGTTTACAATATTGTCAGTGGATAAGGGGAAATCCCATGTTCTAGAATATGCGATGATTATCTCGTTAAGGTACTTTCGAGAATGTTTTAGACCAGAGGTTCAATAATAATATCATTGACCTTTTTTTTTTTTTGCTATTTTTATCATTTTAAATTGAAGAAAATTATTAAATTATTATATTTATAAAAAAAAGTTTATACTATGTAATTTAATTAGTAAGTATATAATTTTAATGTGAAGGATGTAATTGTTTCCTATTTTTCATAGCTGGATTGATATCCATTTTTTATATTGATTGCAAAGAACTTGTTGTAAGCTCATCATCAATTAATTTTCTCTTTTAACCGCTGACTCAGATATTATCTCTGTTTTTTCAATGTTCGTAGAACTTTGAGTTATTGACTTTTTATTTAACCATTTGTCCATAGTAACTATACAAAATCACAAAAAAAAAACGAATTTAATGTTTATTTGAAAAATAGCAAGATTTAAATTGCGTGCATGTATCGTATTCAATGTACCGTTTATTACTGAAAATAATCAATTTATTTGAACGTCATACAGGTACCAATTTGTTTCAAATATATTGCTATATTTTCAATTATCATTAATCCGATTGCGTTGTGTTGACACAGTCGAGCATAGACATATAAAGAAATATCGTTATGTCTATTGGTCGCAGTAAATTTGTAATTGTCACAAACCCAAATAACAGTTTATAATAAAACTAATTAAACAATTAAACATCAACCATAAGTCATAGAAACACATGAAAAATATAACGCGACCCACTAAAAATATAATTGCGACCCCCTTATGGGTCGCGACCCACAGTTTGGGAACATCTGTTCTAGACAATCGACGCCGATATATATATATATATACCGGCTGGTCAGACGCTCATTCAATCAGTCCGTGAGTACAATCCGCGACGCACCGTGAATTACACTCCGCGACATATTCAGCAATTCCTACGCAATTGTAACGCGTATCGATATTTGTACATAGGTACATATTTATATAATATAGTGTCTATTTCAATTAAATTAAATTGTGAGTGATTTTTATTACTTAAATCCCACATAATATTCTCAGGCCACCAAAAAAAATAAGACTATCGCAAATCACTCTAACGCCTCCAGTGAGGTTAATGTAGACCAATTCTCCTTAAAACTATCATCCTTTATCGACGATTTAAAGTGTCTGATCACCCCACTAATCTCTCTTTTAACCACTGTCATTGACAAGCTTATTATTTCTAACAATGTCAAATAGACGTAACAATATTAATCATCCTATAACAATATTAATCATCCTCCACCGTCATCAAAAATGCAGCACATGACTCATCCTCAGGTAATCCAATCCCCCAAAAATCGTATTATCAACTTCCTAATCATATATCTCAACTCCTAGTTGAAAAACGTCGAGCTCGCTCAAGATGACAATGATATCATCTCCAAAATGACAAAAAAGCCTATAACAATCTAGCATGTTCTTTAAAAAATGCTCTCCAAAAATACAATACAGATAATTACCAACACTATTTAAATTCTATAAACAATTCAACTAACGCACTCTGGAAAGCAACAAAAAACATAACAAAACAAAAAAACATAATACCCCCATTACGCATCCCAGATAATTCACTAGCTATATCAGATCTCGATAAAGCTAACTTATTTGCCTCCGATCTCGAAAACAGATTTTCGCCTAATTCTGAAGACATCATTCTAAATCATGTAAATCACATTGAATCAGCATTATCCAATACCCTCCCCATGTGCTTACTAACCAAACACACCTCTCCCTCTGAAATCCAGTACATAATTAAAAATCTACCCTCAAAGAAATCCCCAGGGCAAAATTTTATAACCAACTCAATCATTAAACACTTACCCAAAAAAGCTATATTATTTCTAACTCAGCTTTATAACTCTATTCTCAGACTATCCTATTTCCCTCACTCTTGGAAACATTCAATCATAATACTTATTCACAAGTCTGGAAAACCTCCGGACGATACTTCTTCTTTCAGACCCATAAGCTTACTGCCCACTTTTTCAAAAATCCTTGAAAAAATAATTCTTAAGAGAATCTACCCAATAATCCTCGATAAAAAAAATCCTTCCAAACACCCAATTTGGTTTCAGAAATAAACATTCTTCTCTTCACCAAATTCATAGAATAGTCGACACAATATCATCTTCTTTAGAACAAAAACAGTTCTGTTCAGGTGCTTTTCTAGACGTGACCCAAGCGTTCGATCGAGTTTGGCACGGCGGCCTCTTACATAAACTTCGATTTCTACCTACCCCACTCTATCTACTCCTCAAATCCTTTCTCGCCCACCGTTCTTTTTCGGTGCGATGTGATGACGAACTTTCTACAGTCCATCACATTAAAGCAGGTGTACCCCAAGGCAACATTTTCGCCCCTACTCTACATAACATATTCACGGCTGATATTCCTCATTCTAACGACACTATCTTAGCCTTTGCTGACGATACTGGTATAATTTCCTAAAATCTTGACATCAACATAGCAAAAAAAAATCTTCAAAATCACTTACTAAAATTGCAACACTGGTTCAAATTATGGAGAATTAAGATTAATGAGAATAAATCACACAATATCACCTTTACTCACCGCCCTAACGACAGTCCTCCTGTATTCCTTAACGAAAAAATAATTCCTAAGGTAAACTCGGTCAAATATGTAGGTGTTCATCTTGATAAAAGGCTAACCTGGGCGACACACATAAAAATTTAAAGAAAATCCTTAAATATCAAATAACATAAACTTAGACCTCTTCTTAGTTCCAATATCTCAATCTCCAATAAATTGCTAATCTACAAACAAATTATTCGCCCGGCAATGACTTATGGTATACAACTTTGGGGCTCAGCCAAAAAATCCAACGTCAATATTTTCCAAGCGTTTCAATCAATTAACCTTAGGTTAATAACCAAAGCTCCGTGGTATGTTAGTAATCTTTCCTTACATAATGACCTAAAAATTTGCACCATTTCTACTCTCACTCGTATATACTATTCGAATTTCCACGCGCACACTCACAATCACTCTAACCCTCTAATTTCTAATCTTTCCTCTGCCAACATTTCCAACAATCCTCCTCGCCCCCTTAAACGTAACTGGTCATGTGATTTACTCTTATAATCAACATAAAAAAAAAAAAAAAAAAAAAAAAAAAGAAAACATTAATAAAATCAAAAATCAAAATGTATTGTTGAAGTAGTGTCACTGGATGCCCTCTTCTATCACGCCAACATGCCTTGTATATAATGTTATAAAATTTACTTATTGTATCAAATGTATACAGATTGTAAATATATTGTTGTTTTTATCAAAAAAAAAAAAAAAAAAGTATTCCGTTCAACAAGTGTAGATTAAATGAAGATGAACAATATTAAAATATAAAAAGATATTTGATTATTCGGGTAACTCATACCCTACGAATAAATTATGATAATAATTAAGACTTACAATAAAATAAATCTTTTGTGAAATATATAGTCTTCGTATTTATTAAATACATTTAGAATTCCATAACGCATTGCACAATATGTATTGTTCCCGTTGGTTAATTATCATTATAGATTTTACGTAGAAGCCTCTATGAACGAAAAACTAAGGACGTGGTATTACAAGAGAAACATGGTGATTTTTTATCGATTGTTCTGTATTCGAGTGGCTATAAATGTACATGAAGATTTCACCTAGTAATCGACCAAGAAGACTCCGAGAGATAAAGAAAAACCGTTAGTCGACAGGTGCACCTAAAACGATCACTGCATTAGTAGATTATTGTGTATCGCAAAGACAGGAAATATAATGTCCGAGTAGATGTCACTTTATTTTGATCCGGGGTACAATCAGCGAAAGTTTCATTACATGGTGAAAAGAATCCCCATTTTCCTTTCCATTTTCAAATCAGTAGAATTTATTTTTAAAACCATTAGTAATGCACTTGAACACCACTCATGAAAGATCTCCATACAAAACGTTTTAAAATAGTTTATTTTTTTTTTCATGCAATATTATTCTATTTGGACATTCGCGAGCAACACGTGCTCCTGACTTCACAATTAGACCTAGATTGGCGATTACAATTAAATATCTCAATTGCGTGTTTACTGGTAGTAACAAAAATGGTTTTTTCGAAATATGATGACTAACGTAACATATGACTGTATGTTCTTGCGATATAATCTAATATCCATTGTTAAATTTATATTGTTATAAATTTATATTTATATTTTCATACTAAATGTTTCTTCTATACGTGAAATGTCTAACGGTTAAACGAATTGAAATAAATTATAACCTTATGGAATTCGTTAAAAATGCAAATAAAATGTGATATTAATATTTTTCGAGCAACATTTGTATTATTTTAGAGTGGATGTATTGCAACGCGCAAGCCTGATTCAAATTTTAAATTTTCAGCTAGTTAGTACTTTTACCGTGTACGATATAAATAACTATTGTTTTTAAGGGTCAGGTAGATTGAAGATTATCAGTGAGTTGAAAGTAAACTGCACGACAAAAGTTTTTTAGTGTTAAAAAATATAAACGAAATCACAACGATTTGTCGATGATTATTAATTATCCCCGCAGTTTCTTCTACAGTAGATTGTAAATGGTTTGATAATGAATCAAAAGAAGAACAACTTCAAACTTAGCACGATAACTTTTTGAACTTTGTAATAACCAAAAACATTACTCTCCAGGAATAATAAAAGTACGTGCATTATTATGTGAGGCAAGTTCGGAAAAAAAAATCCTCGAAGTGTTAATGTGACATATGATACCAACTACTCAGCTTCTCGACATTCATTGAACTTTCTAGAAGTTGGTAAAAATGAACACATATCATTTAAACGAGTTACATAGACGATGGTAGTACATATATATTACTCGTATGTTTTTGAACCGTTAATATTTTATACTCCAATGTTATGTATAATTCAAAAATCGATATTTTCAAACAAGCATATACATGGAATTGTAATGTTATGTGTCGATCATTTAGGTGTTCTATGTTTGTATTCTGATGAAAAATTACACCGACAATCGTTCGATTCATGATGAAGAGCACATTAACGAAAGGAAACAGTAATAATTCAATATCTAAGAAATTTTGTGGAATAGAAATGGTTGTAAAATCTACTCACGCCATTTGCTATATAAATGCATTAGTTTTGAACACATACTCGTATTATATGATATAAATTAGAAACTATAACACCGACGGCTTGCACCTAAGAGAATACTCTGATAATATTATTTTCAAGTACTTTAATGTTAAAGCATTAAATTGAAGTTAATAACAATAAGTTATCTCAATTATTAATTTTTGTTGGTTTTATCAATGATTATAATATATAGTGATGGAACAAATATCAAACCATGAGTGATATGATATCGACTTAGAATGGAATACGGTATAAGCATGTACATGCAGTGTAATTATTGTGGTACAAAATACATGGAACTGTGAATTACCCGAATAATCAGCTAAAGGTATTTCTCATTAGTTATATCAAGGGTTCTCAACCTTTTGAGGTATATGCCCCTTTTCATACTATTTTAAGATGTCCCCCCCCCCCCCACACAAACACACACGATAAGATCGAATTATGTTTAATATGTTTAATATACTAGTATATATATAAAAATGTATATGGATTAATATGATAATATGAAAATCAATTAAGTTTTTTTTTAAATATTAAATCAGTTTATATAATTTTAATTTAATATAATAAATTCAGAAAATGATTTTATATAAAAAATAATTTTATTATATTATTTTTCTTATTTATTAAATTTTAAACTTATTGTTATTAAGATAAGTTCAAATAGAGAGTTGACACTACATACTCGTAGTTTCAATTAATTGTAACTTAATGTCATCTCGATTAAGTATAAAAATAATCATAAATAACGTTTTCATGTTTTGTTGTTTTTTATAAATATTTCACGCATACCCTTAAATTGTATCACACCTTCCTAAGGAGGTGCCCTCCCCCCGATTGAGAACTGCTGATCTATATGATGTAGTCAACTCAAACATGAAAATACATTGTGCATGGCTCCTAAAGTAAAATTTATTTTAGTTACATCTTCATCATGAGTTGTGTAGGGTTAAACGTGTACTTAAATGATTCCATGTGTTCTAACGCTAATTATTATTATCAAAATACACAGTTTACTGAGAATATTATATTTACCTATATACACCGGTCTGTATTTCGGGCACCCGACGTTAACGAATGTGAATATATTATATAGTATTATTAGCTGGATACAGTTTCAAGCACATATCGATTTTAAAAGAACATGGAATTGGTCGATAACACCATCAGCAAATAAAACAATACATTGCAATACAACGCTGCTTAAAGTTTTTTTTTATTTTATGGCATTTCTCGAGACGCCTAAATTAACTACTGTTAGGGCTCGCGCGTAAATCAATATTGACAACATACTGCCGAGAGGTGATTATCAGAACCTTGTGATTGTTATTATGATTATTAGACCCGATAAATTGGTTTATTGCGTCGGATATTTGACATAACCGTTTTATGCTTCGATTGTTTTATTAGTTTCGCCCTTGTAATTTCAGCTCCGTGGGTGATTCGGAATTCGAATCTCAGAGCAATATTGTGCTCAGATAGCTTTCGGTATTCCAGGAAGGTACGTGTTCCTTAAATTTTGCGGTAACCATTATAATGGTATCCACCATAAGCCCGTACGAATTACTGCAGAGATCGCCGCTGCCACGATTCTGTGCAACATACATGGAGTTCAAGTATTACGTTAGCAGACCGGGGTGCGATAGAGATTCGATAAATTTGAAAATACCTTACAAACGAGGACGGGGGATAAATCTGAAACTTAATGTCAGCTTCATATCTATAAAAATTCAAACGATGCACACATCACAAAAGCAAAATTTGATGAATTACTGATAGCATCGAAGACCTAATTATTATTCATATTATATTTATTTTAATAATTGAAGAAATTAATTTTATTAATAAGAATAACAAAATTAGAGAGGGTTTTAGGAAAAGGTTGGCGTAATAAAAGAAAGGGAGGATTGGAAAGATTGTACTGACGTACATTGACATGGGAAAAGAGGGAATCAAAAATGTTAATAAAAATGCTGGCGTAATATTTGAATGTTACCGTATATACGATATTCTCGAACTACGAATGCGATGAATCATCATACTTATTCCCTTATACTCTATGTATCGTTTCACATGCATAGTGGTGTAATTATACATCATCTTTGCGTACTTTTTATCGAATCACAATTGATTTCTCTTTATTTTTACTTTCAATTTATTATCCTCTAGTTTGTCTCATCTGGTTGTTCGTAAAAATTAAAACCCGTCAAACTTGCGTAAATAATTTAACTATATTATATTCTAACGATCGATAAGTCATCTCGTGTGTAAATCATGCTATACATAAAACGATCAGTTTATCGATTTGTTGAAGTTCAAATGAATTAACAAAATTATAATCGACTATTCACCATACACCTAACAACAAAATTGTCAACTTGTTTATCAACTTATATAGTTCAGTATGTTTTTAAGATGAATGCTAAATTTGTTATTTGACAATATCAAATTTGAATGTTTGACGAATACACATTTTGGTGATAAATTTTTATAATTTTTGTGTCTTAAGTTGATCTATTTATTTACAAAGTATACATATTAATTAAATAATAACTAATAAACATAAAGTATGTTGACCGTGGAAAAAGAAAAAAAAATTAATCACTTTCTGACTAACGGGATTTCTATAAATTCCGTTAAAAACCTTTTGTCCGATTCGAATTCCATTTTGAAAACAATTTACATACAATAAATATGAGTTAATTTTTAATGTAAGACGACACAATCAAAAATTAAGTTAATTTTTAATAAAACATGATACCATTGGAACGCACGTGAATTTTGATTAGTCTACTATAATTTGTTTGCCGTGAGCTGACCTAATCCCTTGAAAAAAACCGGTCGCAGCCGTTCATGAGCGCCAGTAAAGGAGTTCCAAGACTTCATAATTATGAGGACGTTATAAATACCATAGAATATAATAGAAGTGACACTCAATCAGCTGATCGATTTGTTTGCATTTCATAGGAAGCACGGTTGATATTAGCATCGGATACTCTGGAGCAGTGGTGCCCAACCCGCGGCCTACGAAGGTATTAAATGTGGTCCATTAAAATTATTTTAAATAAAATAATATATTTTAAAAAAAAAAAAGTAAAAATATTATAAAATACGATTTTTTTTTAATATTTATTATTTTTATTTTTGAATATTTTAAAATTCAATATTCACGATATAACCCGTACACTTAAAATAATGTACTGATCAAATTAATATCTACCTACAGTGTGTACCTCAATCTGTAATCTTTTCATTAGTCAATAAAATATTTGAAAACAAATTTAATGTGTACTTACATGTATATTGTATACCTACTTTGTGTAACAAAACAACATTGTTTATTTAATAACTGTTTACCAATGTGGCTCGACGAGGAAACAGGAGAGAGTGAGTTCCATTAAATGTGATCACTGATTTATAGAATAATCGTTTATTGGATTCAAAAAAAAAAAAAAAAAAATCACAAATCAAATCGTATGTTACTAAGGTTAAGTTGGCGTTCAATTTGAATCAATAAGTACCGGACAATAGAATCACTTTAATTAACATTTTTAACGTTTTAAGGTATTTCAAACTGATTATATTTATAAACCCATTTTTAATTTCGATCAATTTGTGAATGTGTCGTAGTACGTCGTGTACTTATGTCATTTAGTTTGTTATGATTCATGCTCAAATAATTTTCAAACGTCGAGCAAGAGATAACATTTGTCAATAAGAGAAAACAAATTGTTCGTTAGTTAGTGTTAAACTATTTAAATTGTTTAAATTATAAGAATTATACTTAAGTGCAATAGTAAATAGATATTTTTTTTAAATTATTTTTTATTTAATTTTAGTTTTATTTCAAGTATATGTGCAAATATATAATTATTTAAACATTTTTTTTTTTTTTGGAATCACCGGTTAATATAATCAAAACGACCATGACCAATATGATCAAATAAGTGGAACTCATCGCATAAGTATCCATTGACAAAAATAATTATACTCAATAAAGAAGGTAACATATTTTATAAAATATTTTATAGCAGCAAAAATATCTACATATATTAATCCACTAATAATTTGACCTAAAACTTGATCTCTGCTGCTACACACACCGAGATTCCCAAAATATAATTGGTGTCGTGAACTTCTAATCAATACGGTAAAAATCATTTGTAATTAGACAGTTTCATAATAAGGTGGCTTCATTCATAAGTATAAAAAAAATGTTTTCTTAATGTAATATTATACAATGTATATACTATTCCATGTATTCTTGTTGAATCTAATAATTATATAGATTGCACATCATACGTAAAAATAAATAAAAATAAATTTACACTACTCGTTCGACGTACTATTATTATAAAGTTCTGTGACTAAGTCGACATTACATAACACAATATAATATTAATAGTTTACTCAAAACCGTAATTGATATCATTGTAGTAGATATAACTACGCGTGTGTTATATGATTCAAATGCTCAAAGTTGTTTTTGTTCGAGTGTTTAAATAAGCGTGTGTATGGCGTACGTAGTAAATACATAATAAGTGTTGCAAAATGTTGTTAGGTCTTCGCTGAGTATATGGTTAGTTAATTAAAACGTATCTCAAATATATATGCACACCGAAGACGATGTTGAATAGTAGATTCAATAATGATCCTTTGAAGCGAACATTAATCAAAATTTATCATACACTTTCGCTAACTATAACTGGATATCACTATTAGTACTACGCGCTTTCTTGTTCAAAAATGATTAAATTTCGTTTCTTCGTGTACGTGAAAATCATATTTACTTATGATCATCTAATTTTCATTTAAAATATTCTTTTATCGTGATCCTGTGGTGGTGGTTTTTGAATATTTTAGCAACATCAGATTAAACTAATGAATACCGATTTAACTAAAACTTTCCCGAGTATACAGATTCAAAGCTCAGCTGTGTTTTTTGACACCCAGTGAACTAAAAACAAAAATAAACCAGTTATTATTTTCACAGTTCAGTGAATCTTAACACGTTGCCTAGTTATTTGGTTCAACCATGTCCAGGTAATCAGTAGAGATTTTCAAATGTAAAACATATTTCTATTTTCTTTGATCATCGTAAGTTTACGTCAATTAAATGTATACATTTAGTAAAAACATGCATATTTTACAGCACTAATATAAAACGACCCAAATTTCAAACGACTACGTAATATATCTAAAACTATTAAAATTATATAACTACATGGTATATTATTTTCGTATTCGATTCGCCCACAAAATTATGATATTTTCTTATAATATAATGACTTCCAAATGAGATCCAATGTAAATGTAAAACTATTATGACACTAAATGTTAATTAATAACAATGTACGAACGTCTCTGGTTTAGAATTTAAATAAATCCGAACGTGCACAATGGAATGTGCTTGTGGCTTGAACATTTTAGGTAGATTCATATTCTTCTTCTGCGGTTTGAAATTGGCTCATAAGACTACGTGTCCTACTGGATTTCTGTAGAAATCATACACGTAATAACATTAATCCCCCGTAGTAGTACTGCTACCTCGCACGCTGCTGCATTCCGTATAAACTCTTTGGATTAAACACGTTTCGAATACATTGCCAGACGTTCGCACGTGTCCGTCGGTAGGTTTTGACTTGATTTGTAAAAATTGCTAGTTCTCCGGTCTCCGGTAATAAAACACACGGTTAGCAACGTGCACCTCGGTCTGAATTGTAAACGAATCCGGAATCTTAAACATAAAACACATTATACTTATGTGTATATTATATGGTAAATGTGAAAACTTTGTTACTGATTCTTTCCCGTGCCCTTTTTTCTTTACAATAAACAGAAACAACGCTGTGGATAAAAACCAGTACGTTATCTAATTAAAATAAAACAGTGAATGCAATTAGCGTTATAATTTACCTTGACGATAATTTTAACAGATCCAAATGACAGAAATCAATTTTTTTTTCAACCACAGTTACTTTAATATGAATATGAGTATTTCACTTATGAAATGTATTGTGGTAATCGATAAAAACTAATTAAAACCGATAACTGATAAGCTAAATAAGATAAAGCCTTATAGCAGGTAACTCGATTCTGTGCAACTCATATTTCCATTATTATAACATTTGAATTACCATAATTCCAACGTACATGTATTCGTTTAACAATAGCAACTTCATTTTCACAGATTGAAAATTATTGGTGTTGAATATAATTTTAGAAATAAAACATTTTGTAGAAGACGTGACTGTGAACATTTTCCCTATCGTTGGTACATCTATTCGTTTTCAACGTCAAAACTAAAATCAGAAAAATTGTAAAATTGTTGTGGTAAATTCATGCTATACAAGTGTAAATAGAAATAACCATAAGTTAAATGTAAAGAAAGTTGGTTGGAAGAACTGTACGTGATGAATCGGTTTGTTTAAAAAATAATAACTCTTCGTATATTTCTACCACAGGCAAATGGTAGGTACTCGTGTTAGGAAAATAACAACTCGTAAACACATCGGAGTGAGTATGTACAAGACTGAGAGAGTATATTATTGATGATTAAAAAATAAACAACTTGATAAGTAAAATGAAAATCATTTATTGAAACGCAATTCCCGGATTATCTATAAACTGCATAATATAAGATACTGAAAACTAGTTGTATCATATACACTAAATTGAACCAAATGTATTGGTTATACCTGTAGTATATAAGAGGCAACGATTTTTATTCAGTTATTTTCAGCCAACATGATAAGCGTTCACATTAATATCTCCGATCTTTTTTGAAATATTAAAATTATTATGGAACAAGAACCCTATTTGTTGAAAAGTAATAATACCCAGAAATCATGTACTGTTATGAAAATACAGTTAATTAATTTTTTTTTTTTTTTTTTAATTCTTACATCGACAAAAACGTTAAAATATTTGCGACATATGGTAGATTTTAATATTTAACACGATACGCATTTGATGTACAATTGTTAGATGAAACTTGAAATATTCATATAATAGTATATTTATATCTCTTGGAAAAATATTTTGCACAGTAACAAAAAATTATTTTAAAACATCATAAGTACTCGCTAGAAAATTATTATGTTTCTCAATTAATCTTATTAATAACATAAAAAAAAAAATAAAAAAAAAAAAAAATCAAGACTGAGTATCTCTAATCCACCTATTCATCATAATTTACCACGAAACATCCTCGTTTAAACACTAGAGCTGCAAATAATTTAAATGAAAAAGGAGCAACATTTAATATTTCGATAATTATTAAAATTTGTAACTTGATCGTTATTTTCTCTTTTAACATTTCGTATTTGCAAGTTATAATAGTTATGTTTTAAAAATGAATAACGCGTGCAGTACTATTTGGTAGGTTAAAAAAAATATTAATAACAATTAAATATTATATTCATATAATACTCAGTGTACAAAAAAAAAAAAAAATAAAATAATAATAATAAAAGAGTACACAGTACTCTAGTACGCTTCTGAAAAGTAACGAGTTGAAAAACAATAGGGATGCCAATACACCTCGTAAGTACTAAATACGTAAACAAGTCACGTATATTTCAAATTGATTGAGATATCTCTGTATAAATAAACGTCATCGTACTACATTTACCACAAGCCATTTTAGTGCCTAAGATTCCGAGCGTTGAACAGTAATATACATGTATAGTACTTATACAGAGCCTATTATACCTGGAAGAACATTGCGTTATATATTTTAAGTGTAATTATTTATTTATCCTGTACAAACATTTAAGTACTCGAAAATCTGTTTGACGGTGTAAGGCTTGAACATAATACCGCACAACGAGTGAATTGAGATGTAAATGATACGCTTCTCATTAAAACGCGCAGACTGAGCAAGATAAGATATGAACTAAAGCACTATGCGTGCGATATTTAACGATATGAGGCTCGTTATACTAAATTGCCGAAATTCACATTTTATTTCACTTGTATTATAGCAAGTATAGTCGAACTTGGTTATCTCGAACTTCTTTAATTCGAAATCGTCGATACTTCGAACTTCTTCTCCGGTCACTATAATTTTCTACTTGAAAAATGTGAAAAAATCTTGTTTAACACGATTATTTTTGTGGATAACTCGAAGTTTTGGGTTTTATTTATATTTCTTTCATGTATATATTTGTATTTTAATATCGAAAATAAAATCATTACTCATTAGCAGTGTTGTGCTTGGATAAAAAAAAATTATCTAGATATAGATAGATAAAATAATTTTTATCTAGATATTTATATAAGGTATCAACGTTTTCATCCGTTTGTTGGCGAACTTTTTTGGTCTTGGGTAATGATTGTATTACGAGTATGTAACGATCCATTTCAGAATATAAAATATTTCACTAATAAAATAAAATTGAAAGTCATAGACAAAATTATGAAAAATATGAAGACGGTCTGACGATAAATACTGAACACGTTGTGGATGAGAGTGCGCTGCGTACAGTACATGTTTTTAACAAATATCGGACGTTCCACGCCTAATATTTATTTTGTTGTACAATAATATTATGTAGACACATCAAAGTATGAATTTATATAATTGGGGTCCAGTAATAACAATTATTTGGAGCACAAGATTACATGAAAAACTAACATAATTTATATATAAATATTGAATTTAAGGCGATCGAATGATGATGGAGAATGATCAATTTCTGTGTAGGAACAGCATAATGCGTTGTAATATTGCTATTTTTTTATCGAAAATTATTTCTGTATTATAGTATTTATAAACCATACCGCGCAGCTGCAATAATAACTAGTTTAGACATATGGTGCGTTATTTCTGGTTTTAATATTCTTGTAAATGCTCTTTCGGCGTTCGTAATACTACAGAACAATAGTAATATGAGCATGAGACCTTCCCGTATGGGCCATAATATGAAATTATAAATAATTCTCACTCCCCATACATATTATGTAGGTAATATATGTGGGATCAGTAAGAATAACGTTAGACGAATGTTAACCTTAGGCTCAATATATGATAACGTAATAACAAATTACAAATACTTAAAAACAAAGTATGTTTAACTAAATCACTCTTCACAATGACTCGTCGGACGTCACAACATCACTACCCTCTCAAGACAGGTCATGACACCGCTTTGGATTGGCCTGATCAATCCCAGTGTTACCATCTCACATATATATCTATATACATAATACATTTTCATTGTTCATAATTAATAATAAATGCTATGTAAAACTATTTTAGAACAAATTTTTGTAAGTAAATATACAAATGAAATTTCTTATTTAGTTATTTATTTTATATTGAATGATAAAATTTTAGACTAGTTATTACTAATGATTAGCTACAGATTTTGTGTATTATCTAAATGAAAATTAGATGTCAATTTTATTTTTTATCTAGATAAGATAACGATATGAAGGTTTTATCTAGATAACATATCTAAATACATTTATCTAAAGCACAACACTGCTCATTAGATCATATTACAAATAAAGAAATAATTTTTAATGAGTTGGCTACGTCCAGTAAAAAGACATATAAAGGACTAGAGAACCAGAACATCTTGATGTTGATGAGTAATAATTTTCTAACCTCATTTTTGTTTATTCATATAAACCTTTTTAAAATTACATATACATTATTCATTTATAAATACATAGTAAATATTTGTTATTACATAAATGTATTCATAATAGATACATAGGAATTAATATATTTGTACTGTTTTAAACATTTTTAATTTTGATAACTCGAATTCTTGGATTACTCGAACATTTTTCTGGTCCCTTCAACTTCGAGTTAATCAAGTTCTACTATACTACACATCCATCGGTGTTCGGGTGATTGAATACAATTAAGGTGTTTGTGTGCATTAGATACCCATATACTATAAATGCAAACAATATCCGTACTTCAATCATTATTCTTGATGTTCTCTGTAACATGTGTATGTCAAACGTGAAACGCTTAAACGCACGTGATTGCGTCTTTCGTATGAAAAAAACAAAGAAAAAGAAGAAAAAAAAAAACACTCCCATCGTCAATATTCTTCGCGATGGAAAGGAAAGCCTTTAACGATAATCCGATATTTTTTATCGCATTTCAATTACCGTTGTATAAAAGCAAGTTTATTATAACTAGAGGTCGTGGTTGTCAACGGATGTTAGAATACACAGCTACACGGATCCCGGGCACGTGGGTGAAAAATATATGAAAACTCGTGCATTTAATACCAGTGTATATCCGTGTATTTATTTATTATCACCCATATATATTGCATATTAATTCAAAATGCATATGCTATTTAAATATTAATATTTATAATAATATGATATTATATACAGAGTGTTTCCGAAATGGATGATGACACTAGTATACTAGTATACTCACTGTGATGGCCCAAAGTAGATTTTTTGAATTTTTTTTTCAATCTCCAAAATCTTGATTTATTCAATTCATTTTTATGACATTACTTTAAATGTAAAAATAAATACTCGAGTCGTATTTTTTGCAAAATTATCATACGAATCGAGACATCACATTATTTTTGGGCTTGTCGCACGTTTTTTACGCTCGAGTTGCTGACTAAAAAAAAAGTCGTGTGATACATCGATTCGTATGAGAACATTTCAAGATAAAAATTAGTGATAGTAGTTTGTTGTTAGTTAACACACATAGTTTATTAAAATAGCTTTAACATTGTCGACTTATAACTATGATGATGCAATAATATACGCTTTTGGGGGGAAGAAGGTGAGAGATATATTATATTCCCACTTTGTCGGTTCATGATTAAAATCGTGCTGGATGCGTTTTAATTATTTTCAAAGATGGCTTTTACGATTACGATATTATTTGTACAGACATATGCATTTTAATGCATTTTTACGGCCATTTGTTGTAGTAAATATAAAGCTTTTGCTTGACGTTATTTTTGACCAATAAACATGCGTTCGAAAAGAATACTATACCGACAACAAACAGGTTTCTTCCCTTCTGTATTACTTATTCTTTTATTTATTTATTTTTTTATTTTTTTACTGTGAAAAAGGCTCGCTGTTCGAACAAAAACAGGAAGAAAAAATATTGCCATCGTACGTTAGTCATATATTATAGAATACATCGTTACTCAACGCGTTCAGTTGGGATTTTCACGCTAAATTCCAGTCTACCGATCTAACCCCTAACCGGATGAATTCACCACTTGCTCACAGATCGTCTTTAGTTGCTTAAAGATTGACTTAACTCCATCTTGGCGCATTCATAAGGGAAAGCAAAAAAAAAAAAAAGCCAATAATTTCAAGTAAAATTTACGGTTTGTATAAAATGTACAAATTGTCGATGAAAACTGCGTGGCTTTGTTTGCGTTTATCAACACACAAAAATGGTTCTAGCCGAAATAAACGAAAGGAGAGAGTTTATTACAATCACAAAACTCCATAAATTTCTTAATCAAGTTTCAGCCGTGAGAGGCATGACACATATACGGAGTTATATGAACGGCTGTGTAAAAAATGCTGAGAAAAGACCTTTTAGATCTCTAAAATAACACGGGTATTATTCAATCGTCTCATCGTCGTCGTTGTTCAAGAGTATAATCGGTTAAAACTGTTCTAACGCGTTATCGTTCATTCGCGAAACGGGGTAAAAGTTAGCACCAATCTCACGCGAACAACCGTATTAATTTATAGGAATTCCGTACCACGCGTTTAAATATTGTTGGGCTTAAGAGTGGGGTGGATACAGGACAATTTCGACCGATCTAGTGTGCAGCCGAGGAAGGTACAGTAAACAGTTGGGAAACTGTATATATATATTTTTGTATAGATTCATAGTATTATATTCACCAAAGCTTTCTGTGGTATTCGAATTTTAGCTGAAAACTAATAATAATATTGTGGTAACAGTGGTGCACATTACGCTAATAGCCGTGCACACGAAATTCCAAAACTCGAATTGAAATATCGAGCGGTTCCATTTTAATCGGTTTCGATTAACAGTTTTTCTTTCAGTTCCATTTCCTTCTCATTGTCGAATTCCCACATTAATTTCCAACACATATCTATTTGACATGAATTTTACCAACTATGGAAGTTATTATAATTAAATTTATAAAAAGTTTATAAAACAAATTTAGTTCAATTTCATGTAGCTTTATGCACACATATACTATTATACAATATATATATAATAAAATATACAATTATTATTAATATTTTTATGTTTTAAAGTTTTAACTCAGCGATTCGTACGCTTAAGTGTTATTACACCACATTATTTTCGGTCGAATAAAAACAAAGGTATGGTATTTTCAAGCTTATTTTATGAGACATCTCCCCATGGTTATAAACAAACATTTACGAAACGTATTATATTAATGTGGTCCGACGTTGACCAACGATGATAACAAAAATGCGATGACGGTGACGTGAAGGATTGTCATCATTGGTGATGATCGATAGCCATTGTTTTATGCTTCTCGCAAGATTAACAACACCCCTCCGATGTAATTGTTTTAAATTATATCGTTAATTCCGTTGCCTTGTCTTTCCTAGAGCAATTCGAAATGTATTAAATACAGAGCGCATCGCAAAAATGTCGAAGTCTTACTATTAAAACTTCAAAATCTGCATTAATGAACCGTGGACAAGTGTCAAAGAATTTAGGTTGAAAAAAAAATTTGTTATTATACATAAAACGTATCATATTACAGTAAAGTTTCGATTATTGCTTCGTTCCAGCTGTACAAGGATAGAGAAATAAACATGTTTATGGAAACTATTTGTTATTTGGATTACATAATATTTTCCAAGTCGGTTTTACGTATATTGTTTTGTAAATTGGTGAACATTTCTACAGGTTAGCAGTAGAAATTTACAAAAAGTGTATTGAATTCTTATCTTCTAAATGTATTTAAACTCGTCAATATTAAAAACAAAATACAGCGTATCATTTCCAACTTTTACGCTATCGATCGGATTGGAAAAAAAAATGTATAATTATATTTATTATGCAACAAAAAATACCTACAACACCAACAAGAATTCGTAATAAGTCAAATGAATCATTGATTTCAATTCGTGAAGCCGCGCAACCGTGGTATGTTGAGTTATTATAAATTAACCGGTGCTTTTGATCTGTGAAGGTTTTTTTTTCTTCGCAACTATTTTCCATTGCATACACACATTTCTAAATGAATAGACTTTTATTAGATATGACTTTTATCGAAAACCAATGGCACCTGCAAAAAGAAAAGAAGAAAAACATCAGTTATACATTTTTCACTTCTACTATATTGTAAGACATAATTAATAATTGAAAAACACTCGTAGAATTAAAACAAAAACAAAAAATCTAGGCCGCAGTTTACTATAACATTCCGCACGTGTAAAGTGCTCCATATTATTGAATTATTGCATATTTCTTTTTCTATTGCTGAACAGAATCAACATACAAAAATGGGCGCAAAGAAGGAAAATTGTTCTTAATCCATCGAAAATTACGGCAGTTTTTTTTCACTTTACATAGACCCAAAAATTATAGTACCCTAAAGCTCAATGAAAAAACTAAAGTATGGTTATATAATATCAAAAATCTTGATATAATAATCGATATAAAACTTACGTGGAACTCTCACAAATCCTCCAAAATACAGAAAAGATATAAACATTATAAAATATTATATCTATTGTTAAATCGCCAAACTACACTAAACTGGAATTGGTCATTATTATTATACAAACAAATTATATGTTCTCTACTTCTATATAATGTTTCGGTCTAGAGTCAATATGCTACAATTCATATAAATAAAATACTAGTCATAAAATCCAAAATCTTACGTAAAATATTAAATTTTCCATTATTTGTTAGAAACGAAACACTACATACAAACTTCAACATTCCAACAATCAAAAACTATAACAAGAACTTATCGGTAAACTTTTTCGATCATCTACTCAACATTTCGAGTTGAATTTACGTCCTAAAATATGCAGAGTTCAATGCGGTAGTCACCACGACATTTTAAAGTAGGATAATAAACCAATAATTGTTAAATTTATTTTATCAATATTGTATAATTAATTTATAATTAATTTATACCTGTATATTGGAAAAATTTGTTATTATACTCTGTAATTTAACACCATTTTAAATCAAGTAATTTACTAATTTACCAATTTAAACAGATATAAAAATGTTAAAAATTCTACATACGAGTACATAAGTTTAAATGACAGATGTTTGAAAAACTTTAAAAATAATAAACATCGCCAACGTAAGTGAATGGCCCAAGAAAAAAAAATATACATTTTTACTCGATAATGGCCGTGGAATATAGTTATTATGTTTCGTAATACGTTAATACGAGTGCCGTGGTGAACATTGGTACGACTTCCTGTAGTTATTGCCATTGTTATTTGAGTGGTTCGACGTTTCCGAAAGAAAAACGAATGCACAATTATGAGTGACTATAATGTTATAAGTAATGTATAAGTGTTATAATGCTTGTATAATCATAGTAATATTATGGACACCTCTCTTTCCTCCGTTCTAGTGAGAATTGAAATCACATCATGACTGACGACAGCAAAAATTCTTTATGAGTTTTTTTTTTTACTGATTTCTGGTAGAAGAGCACATTGATTGAGTCATACTATATGTTTTATGCATTCAATTATATAATACTATTGATTTTGGTTGAGAAACTCGAAAGAAAAAAACAACTAAATTTGTTTCGGTAGGATCAGCATATTATGTCAATACATCGTAACAAGATGATCGACGTTTAAATATACTTTTCAGGCAAAAACGTATATTAAATAAATTAAACTTTAAGTATATTTTTTTTTATAAAATGGTCCCAAATTCATTTTTCCTCTCAACGTAGTAAATTTTCACAGTATAAAAATATATAAGTTGGTTTAAATAAAATTACTATCGATCTATGTGCGTAATTGATGCAGATACGACACAGTTATGAAGTATTAATTATCATTGTGAATATTGCGCATGTCATACGGATCAAATATAATATTTTGGCGAAAAACAAAACACTTTAACGAAATTAATACTATGTAGCTCTCTTTGCTGCTCTTGAGTCTGAAATAGATGAGGAAATATCACCTGACCCAGAATGAATTGCGTGAATGAAATAACGAAATTCGTGGAGATAGAAAAAATAATTATATAATTATTATTTATCCGGAAAAACGAACAGTGTGCAAACATTTATCACTATTGAGAAATACAATGGCATTCCATAGATATGCATTTTTAGTAAAAAATACAAGCACGTTCAAATAATACCCGACACACACACATACATACACATGTATTGTGACAGTAAGCCCGTTTCTAAATTTATGAGTTCTTTACTATGCATATACCTTACAATAAATCGGACGGTGTAATGTATCTGCTGGTAAACTCGAGTAATATTTGTAAATCGACGACAAACAAATTATACCAGTCATGACTTGTCTGGGACAAATCAAAATTATTATTATCACCAGACGGTGTTTTTGTTTGTCTAGGTTTCGAGAGAAGTAAAGAATCTATTGATTTTACATACTAGTTTTATTTTTTATTTTTTCCGTATACATATTTTCTGATAAGAATTATCTAAATCAATAGATCACAAAATATCTCATTTGATTGAAAATTTCAACTTGAAAATTATTATAATCTGATTATTTTTCGATTTTCTGAGTAACTCAATCGGTTATATATAGTTGTTTACGATAAAAAAAAAAAAAATAAAAAAAAAATATTGGATAAAAACGAATTATGTCGAATGTTTGTGTTTCTTTTTGATTAAGTTTAATGGTTTATGGTTTGTAACCGTAGTGCAAAGTGATCTATCAGATGTTTTTCCATGTACTAAAATCATAAATTTTTCTATGAAAACTACGTTTAGTTTAAAAGTTTGTTGTACAGATCATTTTCTTGATTTAACATTATCATTATTCTTTTCTTTCTTCCTTTTAATTTTTCAAGATTTTAAGATTATTTTTCATTTAATAGAAATTGTTCGAATAAATATACCTATATGATATTTCATTTCAAAATTAATCTCAACCTTAATGATATTTGATTAAATATATCATAACTCATATAATATTATGATGTATATTTGAATAAAAAATACATTAATAATATAGTCTTTACTATATTAGATATTGTTCGCTAAAAGTTGAATTGTAAACGAAAGACGACCGCGCTCACTCGCTCATTTAATGCTACCCACTCGATCGTTTGGAGAGGCGATGAGCGAGGAATACGTGTACGATATTGAAGGGTCCTGTAGTACTTCCCGTGTCCCTCTCCCACCAAATCGAGTGAGTAGTGGGGCTTACAGTGGGTGGAATTTGAGTTTTATTTGTTTATAAACATTTTATTTTTATTTTTACCAAAACAATAAAAAATCCAAAAAAAAAGTAATAAAGTAATTACGCACGTACAATACAAATAGCTACTAGTTTTTAGTAATACGAAGTACCAAATTATTGAGTTTTTTGAGATTATTTTTATTTTATGCAATGGAAACTAATGAAAAATGAATATACAAATAAATAATAATTATTAAACCCTTAAATTAAAAATTTAATGTTGAAACTGTAATTATGAATTACCGAGAAAAGTTTTTTTTTATAATTACATTGATTTTTTTTTTTTTTTTAAATAAGCGTAAATTAGTACTGAGTTTTATTGTATAAATTTCGTTAACTTATTATTTAGAAAATTTTAAAATATAATCTACTCAAAGTTGCCCATTTGATTTACATAGTTATTTTAATCGATAATAATATTATGTACCGTGATTTTTGAATAGTTCGTAACGACAGTTACACCCGTGCTCTATCAATAGTGGTTTATTCTTAAGTGATTAAATTTAAAAAATATATTAAACATTAAATTAATGAATATCGTAAAGCTTAAATGAATATAAACATTTTATGGTGTACTACTAAATTAAATCGTAAATTGTTAGCTGCTAATTTTACTCGTTTCGTTGTTGAATTCGTTCTGTTTTAGATGATGGGAATACATGCATTAACAAAGTGTTACTCATCGTTATAGACCGTTAACATATACTCGTATAGTAAATCCTGTATTGCTGTAACAGCTTAGCTAAGTTGTATATACGAGTTTATTGAATTTCGAAACTATGTGTAAATAATATATAGTATGTTATTTAAGAATTTTACTCGGATATCAAATGATTAATAGATATGAATATAATTGGAGTATATAGTGAAACATTAAAGTTATGTCTTTATTTAATCAGTATTAACAACATTTTCCTTGGTTTGAGAAGCATATTAAGTTCAAATAAACCAAAATTTATTTAAATAATTAATTATTTTTACGGGTTTTTTTTTTTTATGATTAAGTCGGTAGATTGACAACGATGTATATATATATATATTTGGAGTTATAAATATTTAACAAAAGTATACAAATTCATATGTATACCATAGCTTGTACCAACAATTTATTTATATAAGGAGATTAAAAAATTATTAAGAAAATAAATTTATAAATGTTAGTAATCTGTCAGACCTCGACAAGTAGATCCTACTGAGTAAGAAAGGAATTAAATTCATTAATCTTATGGCTATTAGTTTTCGGATTTCTAGCAAGCAAGTCTATCCGGGTAGGTCTTATTACTTTAAAAATGAAAGAGAGACTCACGTTTTGAAGCAATCACATATGTGAGTATATATTTATTTTTTTTCAATAGGATTTGATGATAACAAAATTGAGCAGAAGCATTTAATGTTACGATAAGTCACGTGAAAACCAATGTTTTTCTCTGTCATCGTATACCATAAAAATGATTCTATATAGTTGGTAATCAGTCTCAAAAAGCATTACCTATATATTACATGATAATAAATGAGAATCATCCATAATTAAACATTAAATATTTAAAAGACCGATAAGGTGAGACATGAGTCTTAAAATTATAATTTATATCAACACCATAATGATATTAATAATATATTGATTGTATACAAAAAAATATTAATGTTCTAACGACGACCTGAGAAATCGTGATTCTTAAATTAATAATTTATTCTTTTTGGTCCAATATTCACTAAATCACTAGTTCTCGGAAGAATGTCAATTCGAGTAGTTAATGATTTGGCATGCAATACAAGTTAAGTTGAGTCAATAAAATAACAGATGAGCAGTGCTCGAAATGGGGGAGGATACGGAGGGATAGCATCTCTCTACTTTTGTGTAATTACAATTTTCATTCCTCTACTTGTTTTGTCTAGAATAACGCGTTCCTTCTAAGATTTGTATTTTAAAATTATATAATTTTTATTATTTTTATATTTATATATAAGAAATTATTTTTTTTCTGTGAAAATAATTGTTTTTGACATTCAGGTCCAGACGTCCGGCTTATCGTGTTGTTTAGTATGAGCCGTATCGCAACCTGTATTATACCCATATTTAGAGTCACGAACTAAGATAATATACCTTATGTGAACTATAAAATAAAAATAAAATATAATAGGTACACAAAGTGTGAGGAATAATATGATGATATCAGGAAATCTGAATTGTAAGGCATCCCTCGACTTATCTTGAGCCATTTTGACCACAGCGAATGAGATAAAATAACGAACACAGATACAACAATTTTAAAAATGTGTGTATATATAAATTATATATAAATGAATGTTTAATACTTCAGTTCGTAGAACAGATACCATTTTATTATAGTCTCAGCATTTGTAATATTTCTTAGAATTTTATCGTTAAGTTAAACGCATAAAACAATCCGTGTAAAACAACGCACCACGTTGGATCGATATACTTTCTGCAAACGTTAGGTTAATAAGTTACACGTGCCCTAATCACGTCGTGCGTAGGAAAAGGAAATTATTTTCTCTATATAAATAAATGAATAACTATTTTAATACACTCTCTACCAGACTTCATATAAAAAAAGTTGATTATAATTATTATAAATAATCTCTAATCGGGTCTTCACTTCTCAAATTTCTATCTCCCTGCTCTGATGATGATGATACGTAATAACGATTGCAATAACTCTCCTCGGTTTCCAACGACCTCATCTAATAATTACAAAATACTATAATGGAATGTGAGATGTATTCGATCTCGTTCTTTGGACCTCGCTTCGGTTCTCCACTCCGAAGAATGCTCGTTTGCGCTTTTATCCGAAACCTGGCTCCGACCAGGCCAAAAGTTTCTTTACCATACTTCAATTTCGTAGTTTAGATTGGCTCGACGGCTATGGTAACGTTGCTAATGCTGCTCACCAATCCATCCGTATCAAAACGCTTCCAATTGATAATCTTCTTAGGAATAATCTACTTTGCCAATCTATCGATTTAGTCGGTATTGAGGCATTCATTAATTCCAGTAACTCCTTGTTTTTATGGTCCCTATATATTGCTCTTTCTTCCAATCCTTCTACGGCTTTACTCAATTGCATCTTTTGGCTTATTGGCATTAACTCCATTCTAGGTGATGATGTTAACGGCCATCATCTGACCTGGAACAATAATAATAACCTAAACCATCGCGGTGATAGTATTTATACCTCTTTTAGCTACTTAAATTTATACAGCCTTAATTCTGGGGCTTCCACACGCGTTAATCACCCCGTTTTCGCCAATACCGCAGTCGAAATAACCATCATTACCAATACCCTATATTGGTCACTTTCATGGTACCCTCATGAAGAGCCCCATGGCAGCGACCACTTTCCATTGATAATCGAACATCATGCTCCTTCAACACTTGCCCGAGCTATTTCAAATCATAGCACCGCAACTCCAAAATTCAACTATTTCTTATTAATCCTTTTGTTTTTTCGAACTCCCCACTAGACAATTATGATAACTTTGTTCACATTTTGAATACCACTGCGTACATTGCTATCCCAATTAAACGAATTTCCTCAAAATACCCAACAACTTCCCCCATCTAGTGGAACTCCAAATGATCTGAAGCAGTAAACAACGATCAGCTGCTTTTAAAAGGTATATAACTTCGGGTTCATCACGTGACTTTCATCCCTACCAAAATGTTAGCGCAATGACTAAACGTTCTCTTAAACTAGCAAAAAAAACCTCCTGACACAATTTCTGTTCTACCCTTAACCACTCAACTCCAATCCAACACTTATGGACCACCGCAAAAAAATTCAAAAAGTGTATTAAACGGACAAATTCCTCCCACAACGAGGAATGGTTTCCAACTTTTTGCGATAAAGTTGCTCCTCCGTACATTCCCTCCATACAAGAATCATGCCCAGCTACCCTTTCAACCTTTAGCCACATCGATCCTGGTTCACATATACTATCCGCACTTTTCAGCTCTAAAGAACTTTCTTCAGCTATTTCTTCCCGGTACTCAATAGCTTCGGGATTAGATGGTATCTCTGTAATCTTACTCCAAAATACCTCCAACAAAGCTTCAGATTATCTATTACGTGTTATTAACGACATCTGGATCTCAGGCCTAATCCCACACTTTTGGAAACAATATCATGTCATACCCATCCCTAAGCCCAATACTTCTCCCACTGCATTTCGACCAATCGCCTTATCCTCCGCCTTATGTAAAATTGTAGAATACATTATTAAAGTTCGTCTGGACTGATTTTTAGAAAAAAATAACCTCTTCCCAAACAATTTATTTGGTTTCTGGTGAGGCCTGGGCACAATGGAGTGCTTGTCATCCCTTGTTGGCCCAGTTGATAAAGCTTTCTGTAATAAAGAATACTTATGTGCTGCTTTCATAGATATTAAATGCGCTTTTGATTCCGAACACATTCCGACCCTCATATCTTGCCTTGCTTCTCTATAAATCTATCTTTTATTCTGTTTGCAATTTTATTTCAACACTTTTTTTCCAACGATTTTTCAAATTTTCCTCATCATCGGGTATTATTTCAGATAAATTTACATACAGAGGTCTTCCTCAAGGTAGCTATCTCAGCCCTTTACTTTTTAACATTTACATGTCACCAATCTGCTTACCCTTTGACTCGTCTGACTTCCGGGTCCTATTGTATGCTGATGATATGGTGCTATTTTCCTCAAACAAATCTTTCGAATTATCCGCCTTTACTTTAAACAATGCTTTAAAACAATTTTCCATCTCCTTAACTACAGCGTTCTTTACCATTGCTTCTGAGAAGAGCCACTTTATGATTTTTACTCGTAGACAAATTTTAACAAATTCCAATATGAATCTCAATAATCAAGTTATTCAGCCATCGTCAATTGCCGTCTACCTAGGCCTTATACTCCATCCTAAACTTAGATGGGTTCCACTGGTTTCTCTGGTTTTCATCATTAAATCCTTAGTACATCATCTTAGTCTTGCTGATAAAATATTTAAATTTTTCTGGATTCCTAGTCATGTCGGTATAGCCGGTAATGAACGAGCCGACCACCTAGCCTTTTTAACTAAATCTCTCATCTATCTTTCTCCTTTTAAAACACCTACCTTAGACTTTCTTCCGATTCACCGCAAACTATTGCGCAATGCCTGGCAAACTAAATGGGACTCTCTTCCACCTAATCATGCTGCATGGCATAGACACATAGTTCCCTCTATCCCCAAACATCCATTGTTTAAAGTCCTCGATATTTCTAGACACTTGATCGTACCCTACACTCGTTTTCGAATTGGTCATAGCTTACTTTCTCACCATTCTTCTAAACCTAATCTAAACTCTTCCCCTCTCTGTACACTAAATCACAACGAATCGGTATGCGATTTTGATCACATCCTTTTCAACTGCCCTTCTATCATAACTAGTAGAAAACTCCTATTCTCTTTTCTTTCTTCTTTTGGCTTTATATCTCCCGATTCTAATCTTCTTCTTAACTCTCGTTTCATCCCAATCATCCGTTCTCTTATCCAATTCACTCATTCCGCTGACTTTCTCATTTAATGCTAATATTTAATTTATATCGTCTGCAAATATTTATGTTGTTTTTGTTTATGATACGTCATTAGGTATAATGTAATCGCTTCGCTATAATTATTTTCTAATATAAAGCAAATTAAAAAAAAAATATTATAAATAATTAATTGTTATTCAAATATTTAGTACACTTTCATCAATCGAGAGTTAAATCGTCATCCGCTTACATTTAAAAAATTTTCATTATTTATCCATATAAAAATTAATTTAAGACAAATATGAAATCGTTCCTCGTCGCACTAATGAACTACTTTTGCCTATACATAACGCCGTCTCAGCAATTCTTCAGTTTTTCTATATTTACACTCTCTGGTTGTCATAATCGGCCATTACAACGCGAAGACTGAAAATTCGCATAGTCTTATCTCAATAAATTGGAACTTATACCAGAGTCGTCTAGACAAGTAATTTTTAACGTTTATAGTTTTTTCGACTGCGAAATTCTGTCAATAAATGAACAATCTTCTGCGTTTTATGTACAGAATTATTTTTTTTGTGGTTGGGTAGGCATCCGAAATATTTACATCATAATTCTGCTATGTATAAAAACACTAATTTCTATTTTATCATACATAAAAAAATACAGGCAATTGAAGACATTTGCCAATAACAGTAACTATTAAAAAATGCTTTATTATATTAATTTATATTTGTTTACTAACATTTTTAACTTAATTTCAGTGTGCATATAATTATAAATATTATAATAAAAATAATATTTTTTATTGCATAAATTGTATTTGAAGAAAAAATTGCATTATATGAAATTAAATAATTATATTTAATAATTATTCGAGAACCTATATTTTATTTGAATTAATGTTATGTTGATTATATTAAAGATTAAATAAAATAAAATTGAACATTTTTATTATTAAAATTATAGTTCTAATTATTAATAAGGTATTACATTCTATTAAAGGGGGTGTTGAGGCTAATTCCCCATGTGTCGGTTTTTTTTAGAAAGTGACTCGGAGAGTGGGTAGTAATTTTTCATTCAATATATTGCCCTTATTTTATTTTTGAGTGTGCGCTATTGTTTAGAAATCGATATAAATTTAGAATATCATCACACATTTATAACAATTCATTTTTGAATTTAATAATCATAAAATCAACCGCATACTTTAATTTTGCACTACATTATTACAGATTTAAGCTGTACAATATTTTCTTTTACATTGAGTTGGAATGGTTGAATATTAAAAAAAAAAAAATATATTCATATTACCTTTTTAATGGCTGAAAATAAAATAAGGTTATAATTTCTTGGAATAATTACCATTTTATGTAATTCATAATAAATTTTTAAATTGTGTAGTGAAATACGACGTATTAGTTTTCAAGAGATAAATTATTTGCTAGTCTTATACATTTTATCCGTGAAACAGTGTCGTACCTAACCTTCATACGATTTGTTTACGGATATTTTTTTTTTTTTTTTTTACGTTTTCGTTTACGTTTTCAATCGTCAGTGGTCATTATTTAATATATAAATTTTTTTTGAGTGAAAATAAGTTGAAACACAAGTTTAATGTAAAATAAATTGAAGAGTTGTTGAAATATGTGATATGACTACAATCAAGTTAGTTATTTGACCACTTGATGGTGATATTTTTATTGCAATTATTATATATTTATATCCATAAAGAATAAATGTAAACAATTTGAAAAATAAAAATATAGAACGAACGAAATGAACAATTTTACTAAAATACAATAGAAATAAATAAATACCGTTTGTTTGAATATATTACTGTTGTTGAAAAAATAAGAATAATAGTATTTTCACATTTTTTGCTCCTAACAGTTGACGTTATAAATATATGAGGTTATTGATGAAATTTTCAATTACGGTAAATATTAAACTTCAAGTCAATATTTTATTTATTACGATACGATCTCTGCGGGTCGTATATAAAGAAGTAAATTAGAATACTAATAGGAATCGTAGACTTGAAAAATCATGACCGTATATTATTTCCACGTTAATTAAAAAAAAAAAAAAAAAAAAAATACAATCTTATTTGTAAAATAAATTATGAATGGACATAAATATGAATGAGTTTGTTTGGAAAAAAATATTAAATTATTAATGAGATTAAAACAATAATTAATTCTAACGTTAACTTTTTTGGTAATTTTAGAAACAAATGAGATTCCGTATACCCGTGGATTTTGGAATAATACTGATAAAATCGTTTCTCCATGAGAAAAAAAAAAGAAACGTCATCACATCTGGTGTTTTCTTTGGTGTTACTATGGCATCTGATCACGTATTTCGGAATGAAAGATTTTTATATAACACTCATCTCTTATCCACGTTGCACACTTAGATCCTTTCTTACTCATCTAAAATTTCATGATACGTTTGCTTAAAAAATCAAAATTTCAGTGACCACTAGTCTCATTAGAGCAGTCGTACATCGAGTCGATATATTTGTCCCGACATTACGTACAACATTTACTCTGACGAAAAACCGAATTCTAACGTCACGAACGTTAAATGTATTGGCGAATGACATGGAATCAGTTTCAGTTTAGGCATGTGTATTTAACGTATTTTCCTAAATAATATATATTAATTTTACGATCGAATTATCAACCTGATTAAATGTTGTACTGAAAACTATCGGTTCGAGCGCGCCGTGGAAAATATGAACCAACGGAATCAATCGATTTGCCGCATCGTATATTTATATCGCATATTTTGATGAATTCGGAAGAGTACAACAGACCGTCGATTTCTACGCTTTGAAGCGATTTCGGCAATAAATGTTGTCAAATGCATCTGTATACACAAAATGGTTTCGGCGAAAAACATGACCATGTGATACTATTATATCGAAACAAAAAAGAAAAGACTCAGTATTTATATCGTAAAACCTTAGACTTCGATACTTTATCGTCCTTTTAAGTAATACTCGTATTGTAAATCATATTATTTGAAAACAAAATTCATATATTTAGTTACACAAATGCATGTATTATAAAATATTACATTGAGCACGTATTGTTTTGGCATACGTATAATTTTAATCTAAATTATCGGGTATGAATCCAAAGGCTTTGTAATATCGATAAATCTCTTCTAAGTTATAAAAGTTATACGGTCTATTAAATTTATTTAAAATAACAAGATTATTATACAGTATTTTTTTAAAATAAAATCGCACGAGAGAGTAGTAGAAGAGACGTTAGAAATTCACACATTAAGCCATTTCGACAATCATTTTGATGAACGCAATTTGATAATACGAAAACGCTTTTTTAATCCCAAAAATTGTTAATTAATTGAAAACCTGTCAGAAAACAATCAATGATCATAATATCTGTATAAAAGTATAACACTCTTTTAATTAAGATAAAATATAGTCACATTAAATGTTAGAGTACGTCCGTGGTGTAAAAACGAATGAAATATAGACATCGCATATCATATCATCAGTGTCCACGAAAAATCAAACTGAGCAGTCGTGTTCGCCCATTTGGATGGGACATTCGTAACGTGTAACGTAATTAGTCTAATAATTAACGCTTGTTTGGTACATCGATGAGTGAATTGCAAATTACACGATTATAGTTGTAAAATGGGTGACGTATAATATTACTTTATGATATGTTTCTAAACTCGTTTAGAACCGTTCGATCATATATGATTATTTTTGTGCATATTATCAATTAGTTATGGTATCAACAAAATTAGTACTTAGCAAACTTAAAATTTTATCACACCGTTAGAATACAATATTAACTATACACATAACTACGTCTGTCATAAATAAATACTAATATGTATCGCAACTATAAATGATGAAACACATCTCCCATATTTAATCGTTAAATATGAATATAGGTAATAGTATAAAAAGTGATGCCACCACTATCAGTAAACTCATGAATACACATGAGCACAATTTAAGCACACGAACCTGAAACATGCTGAGAACCACGACCGTTGTATTCGAATTTATTACAGTAAAATGCGTTATCGAAAGTTTAATGCGTTAAATATTTTTTCACACGCCAAACCGATACGATTGCGTGATTTCAGATGTATTGTTCTCCCCACCCTCTCCGTAATCCGTGTATGTTTTAACACCTCTGAATGTGCACCACGCACACCTTTTATCGGGTACTTTAACACGTGATTTCAGAATGAGGTATCCAAACGTCATTATTTCTATTGTTATTATTACAATTTTTATTATAATTATCGTTATTGTAGCCATAAATATTATTATTTTTAAACATAAAAAATACGACCGTATAATGTCATTACGACTAACTCTTGTCTATCGGATCGTCGTAATAAACCACGTCCCTAGGTAATAGAATAATAACGCTGTACATCGTAATCGATGACGGTACTCATCACACCGTAGTGCGTGCAATTACTTCTTCAATACAAATTACGTACAAGACGTATATGTACGCAATAAGTCCACGTCCCTCCGGTCACACCCCTTTGATTTCTCACCAACAAACGCATCGAATGACCGAGGGTGTGAATCGGATTAAAATTCTGTTTGCCCGCGGATAACGCGTGGTGTATTATATTATGCATCGATGTGTTAAAAAATATTATCGCTTGGATGTGCACTCGTTATTACAATATTATAAGTTAACACATTCCGGAGAACGAAAGAAAATGCGAAAACGGATAGGTTGAGTTTGGAATGGAACGGTGATGGGGTGTAATCGAGTGATTAGAGAGCTGTCGTATGTATATTATAGCCGAAGTGCAACAGCGGGGAAACGTTATAATAATAAAAAAATCATGTGTATTAAAGCAGTAATATGGCAAGTCTTCCAGAACTCGCGATCTTATCAGCTAACCGAACGCCTTCACCATGACTGGGTTGTTGTATCACCACCAGAGTAGAAATTTTTTAATCGCGTAAAAAGTTCGTCGCGACTGTCGTTATCGGTATGTTTCGGTTGAAAACGTTTCATCAAACTGTTCCTAATGCGTCTATCGACAGGGAGGAAAAAATAATTCCTGAATGAAATAAAATAAATAAAAGCACCTACGCGTTATAACATGATGCATGGAACGTATTATTATCACGGTATCCTTATACGTAATATTATTACTATTATGCTTTGCAGTTGAAAATATTCTAGTTTTGGTGAATCTCATAGGATTCTCGAGACACGAAAGATGTTTTCCATTATGTCGACGTTTATTTAAGATTCGATCAATTAATTATGTTGCATCAACATCAAATTCCGAAACAATAACTTATTTTCATTATCGTCGCTAGTTAATACGATTAGAGGTGTAGTTCAAAAGTGTGGATTATTATTTATACATTTTTAATTGAATCACCGTTTGAGTAATTAACTTAGTACCATCAATGGCTGAGATCAAATCTTCAGTTCTTCTAATTAAAATTTAATACAAGATGAGATTTTATGACGGCACGACACGTTTTCGGAAACGAATTAAAGCAGAGTCTCGACCGAACGAAAGCTGAAAACTTTATGTACGTCAAGTAACATTAATCTCGAACTTCAACCAAATTAAAGTCATTGCTGTATATATAAGTATTGCGCTGTACAAGTCGAGATATTAATATAAGCTTTGAACATTGTCGCGTCTTGTTCAATTAAAACCAAGAAAATAAAAATGTACCTTCCATGTAGTAATTATTCGAACTATACTTAACCATGCACTATACTTCATTGTCTTCTATTCGAAGTTTGTAATTTTCATTTTTTTCCGAATAGAACATCACATCTGATAATCTTATTTTTAGTACTGGTATAAAATATGAATTCGTGCAGATAATATACTCATACATGTATTATAGGCAAGGATAGAGTGGAAACCAAAGTCGGGCCGGCAGATTATAATTTGTCCAGACCACTTACTAATTAAATCACCAAAATGTTTTTCTCACTACACTTTAATTCAGTATTTAATTAAAAAACCGAATACTTGAACTTAAATATTTGAACATTTTTCCAAAGTCGAGTATTCAATTTAAGAGTCTAACCTAACCTAATGTCGAGTTTGTTAAGATCAATATTCGTTGAGTTCTACAATATAGTATAATGATTTAATAATATTAAGCTATAAAATATTATTTATATATAAAAATTGAATTACTTTATTATTCGAAGTATAGTCCTATGTATTTTTCAACACTGAATACGATGGTGCGAACAAAAATTGATGGAAATAATTAATTATGTAAATTATGTAGTTATAGCCATTTTAAGTATTCAGTTCTATTTAAATAGTCTATGCTTAATAATATTTTTTCAATTTGTACCGTAGAGAAAATTAATGACGCTACACTACCAAAATAAACAATCATGGGTTCAAAACGCTGTATAAAACCACTCAATTATTTTAATTTTTTTTTTTTTTTTTGATATGTTAACATAGATTTAAAATACGAGTCATAATATTAAATTATTATAGAATTATATTTATCGTAATTTACGAAGAACGTGGCGACGGGTAGCCGGTTGGTTATGAAAATAGATGACCAATCTGCCCTTATGTGTCGATGTTTTAATGCCGTCCCATGTACAAGTTGCTCAATTTTCGGGTTTTTTAAAATAAATTCTTGCTGTATTTCCGTCATTTGTTTTTCCATGCCCCATGAAAAATAAATGATTTACAAAAATGAACTTAAATTACATTCATTTAAATTGTCAAAAATATAATTTTTAGTTTTAAGATACTTGAAAGTATACCTTGTTTTACCACATCAACTAATAGGCTCTCTCAAACCGAAATTTATTTTATATGCCCTTGTATTAAAAATATTTTTATGAGCTGCTTTAACCTTCAGTATACAATATATAGTTATTTATTAATTTTATAAATAAAATACATATTTTATTAAAACAAGATAAACTTAAATTAGGTTTACCTACAAAGTTTTAAAATCTAAGTGATATATTAAATGCAAAAAATATTCTGAAAAACACATCCAGGCATGTAACGTTGACAATACAAATTTATAGTTAATCGTATCATTAGACATTATTTTATATTATCAATATCGTTAAATTATTTTGGTCTGCTTCCACGAATGTTAAATGTCTGACTCGATGTTTTAATCATCGAATTAATTCCAAACCTTTCGAAAAAAATTGTATTACATAAATAATATTTTTAATAATATTTATTTATTATTATTTCTTTACTCCATAAATATTACCTTTCCATCGGCCCTTATAAATATGAGCTGATAGTTTAATTAAATACTTTACATCTGAAATATTTTTCTTTGCAGCTTACAGTTATGAAAGTATATTTACAATTTTAGATAAAACATCTCAGTACTTGTAAAGACCAAATTTAGATACTTAATGTGCTATCATGTTTATAAAAGACAATTTGGAATCCTTAAATAATATTCGAACAAATGAATTATTTAATGAAATCACTGATCAAACAAAAAAGTTTATTATAGATAGTGATTGCGAGTTTGAACCTTTACCTCAATAAAGATCTCGTAAACGAAAACAAATGACTGATGAAAATGTTAGAGATAAAGTAATAATTCACCTTATACAACATTTCAAAGTGAACACATACTTTTCAGCACTGGACGGTATAATAACTCAGTTAACAGAAAGGTTGATTGGTAACAACAATACTTCATCAAATAACTCAAAAACTTTTGATCAAACTACTCTTGGTTTATTAAAAGATATTAGTTTTCTGCCTAAGAAAAGGTTGAATGAAATAAAACAAAATATTAAAAATCTACAAGGAGATACTTTTAATATTTTTGGAAAAATGTATTCAACATTTGTTCAACCAGCTTATGGTAGACGTGTGAATATAGAATTTTGTAACTATTTTGTATTATTAGAAAAATGTGAACGTTTGCTAAACATGGTTTATGATACTGCAGTTTGTTTGGAAGATTCTGATATAAATCAAGAAGAGGATTTAGATTCTGAAAATGACAACTATTTAATTTTAAACAAAGATGAAGATAATGATGTATCAAAAAAATATAAATTAAAAATAAATATAAAAAACAATAATAATATTTAAATTATATAAATTTATTTTATCCAAATTGAAATATTTTAAAAAATTAGTTTTTTTATTGATTAATATTAAATTAACTGTTATGTATAGGTTTTTGAATATTTCCTAAATAAAATAAACTTTTTCTTTCGGATAATTTTGCAATCATGGATCTCTTATCATACATAAATTTATCGTTAATTAAAAATCTTACTTTTTAATTTTAATAATGAAGGTGTATGTTATTAGTTACCTATAATTCATGAATAAACAAATAGTCAAAACAGTCCTATTTCTATTATATGCATGTAGTAATGTCGTACATATTGTATAAATGGTTATTGAACATAAAATAATATTATATTACCACAATGACACAATGTATTATTAAAATTATTTTTTGCTGCACCTGAAAAATATATTTTGGGTACCACTGATCACACATCACATTTCTGTCACAAATCGATTTTCGAGTTCTATCGCTTCCATTTCTCCTCCCTCAAATATCTAATTATGTACAAGTAAACCATACATTGCTAAGTGAAACGAATTTTAAGCAGAAATCGTGAATCGAAAATAAAAACAGATATTAGTTCTTTAACAAACCTCAAGTATTCAATCTTTGGTTCCCCAAATGTTTGGCGAGCATAGATTATAAAAATTTGTTAATCACAAAGTATGTCACTAACCTGCAGTGACGTTTCTTCAGCAACCACCTTACGAATCGAATGTATAAGTGTTTTGTCTTTATCACGCGGGGATGTCAAATTCAAATCATTATACCATACTATTTCTGTCCGTGCGTGATTTTGTGATGTTCGAAATAGCCCGATACTATAATATTACCATTCGATTCTACACACGCATCGTGTCTCACGGAACACTTTTCAGCGGTAATAATAATACAATGGGTTGTAGGGCTCGCGGGTTAACGATAGGATGAGAGGTTGGGATTCGGGAGTGGGTATACAAACATTCGTAAATCGTGCGAGTTGTCGGACTCGTACGCGATAAGTGCGCTCGCACCAACGCATTCGATTGATTCACATATGTGAATCAATCATGTCTAGAAAAAAAAAAAAATAATAATAATAATAGTAATAAATGGTAAACTCTTGCGGCGGTGGCCGCTTGTATCAGATATAATATCGTTTCGTTCGTCTATACGTGTACAGTTATATAAATAGTAAATACACGCGTGTGTATAAACGTATATAAAATGGCATTTCGGTATTACGGGACTCACATTGTGCGTGTAAATCGTATATAGTGATACACTTAACGGGTGCGAAAGACGCGGAGCGAACGGGTCCGGAGAAACAATAAAGCTAGGGTAGCTGCTCGGACGGATGAATCGAATGTTGTTTTCAAAAGGACTAAAAACCATCTGCTGGAAAGCGATCTATCTAGCGCTGAAGGCACCTCGTCGCCGTCGTCGATTATCGTCATTTTTCAAAAAGACAGCCGTACCGCGAAACACACTGTTCGCCCCGCGGAGCGTAAAATGTCTCCTCGGAGATATTAATACACGACTCGTCCTCGATCGAAGTCGGCTTTTTATTTTTCTTGACCGTCGATGTTTTTTTTTTCTCGAATCGGTGACCGTTCGGGACATACGTTCAATCGCAGCATACGGTTATAATGTACAATTCGCTGACCGTTCAATTATTACAGTGCATCGTAAAGACCCGAGCATTAAATTTGGCATCATAATTTTATGGTTTTATCTGAAGCCAAATTTGGTTCATACGAGTATGTTACACCGCACTGTACCCGGATAACATAATACGTCCGACCATTTTACAAGATTACATAATTTTTACTAAATATCATGATGATAAATAAAACTCGACTTAACTTCATTATTTTTTATTAGAAAGCCTCTACATTTAAACAGGGGTTATGTGTAATATTTGTTAAACACACGGTGTTTACGGAACATGGTAATGCAATTGTAATGGGTTAATCAAAATTATTCATTCAATTTCAAATATTTTAATTTTTTACGTTTTAAACAATATATTATTTATGTATACAATATATTATACGTTAAATAAAAAAAATATATATATATGAAGTTTTATTAAAACCTGTATTGTTTATAATCCTAAACAAAAAATGATTCAATCAATTAATGGGAAGTCTCAGACTATCCACTACACACTTTTACGGTCCACATGATCAATCTCATCAAAAGCATGATTTATTCGATATGTGTCTGAATTTCTCCACGCTCAAAATAATTTTAAAAGTTTCAACAATATATGTTATCAAAGTTTACGCCTGCAGTTGTGGTTAGTATTGTACTAACGTTTGATTTAAATTTAAGTTTTAGTATTTTCGTCGTCCCTGAATGAAACCTGTTCTACTTTTTACACCCCCCTAGATCAAGGGTGTATTAAATATATATTATTATGTTGTATAGAAAACGAATAGTATAAAATCTTTAACTCTGTGATAATCGTTATAATCATAGTCATATTTTAAGGGTTACCAAATAGACGAAGCGATCAAGTCGTTTTTAAATATTTGTTTTACCTTTGAGATTGCCATAATTTTTCATTGAGTAATAATGATACGAACATAGCATAGTCTATCGGAATTTTGTCTTATTATTTCGAGTGGTGAAATATTCTAGATTGAGTTGTTCCTTAGTAATATAAAAGTTGCATTATCTTACAGAAGGGTGAATACACGATAGATAGATATCGAACTATAGAAATTTTCACGGTATATTTTAATGAGTTCATACGCAATAAATATGCGTTCTGCTGAGATATATGTTATGAGTATTATGAGATTTCAGACTGACAACAATTTTTTTTTCATTCACTTCGTCTACTTAAGCGTATATTTACGGAGAAAATCCCATACTGTAATATTATATGATTGGTGGGTATGTCGCAGATTGTTTCGCAGGCGGGAAGGGTAATTCTACCGACAGTTGAAGCTGTTACGAGTCTGAAAATCTCTGTCACCCTAAAAGAACGTTTATGTATATATGTATTTATATATAGTTAACCACCACCAGTTTTGTGTTACGCTTTTTTTTTTTTTTTTTTAACACGTAAGGAAAGATATTTTTTATGGACTTTGTCCGCACTGCAGGTCGAATAAGGTTCGCATCAGACCTCGCACTAGCAGTGACGGCATTTCAGTGTCGTCGAAAAAAATTACAACGAAATGCATAAACACATATACACATGTATAGGTTTACGTGTACATTACATTATATATAGTTAGTACATTTTTATACGACACTAGAATTTATTTTTATATTCTCATATGTATGAGTATGTATATGTGTTCGTGCGTATATGTGTAATCTTTACGATACATTTTTTTGTAGTATGCACGTAGCACATAGCGCATAGTGAGGCGTACTTAGTCAACCTTGGTGCAATCGGACATATTTAGATTATAAATTACGCGTTTCGAAAGTAATTGCGTGTAAATAAGTGTCTGGCTGCCGGAATTTTAATGTTCGTTTTAAGTTCTCCTACAAGATGTCTACAAAACTAAATTTTACTTCTTTTATCACTTTATTGAAACATTATTGTGATGAAAAAGCATTTGTAATCTATTTTGGAAAATTAAATATGAGTAAATGAAAAGAAAGTTACACATGTGTATAATATATATCTAAATTTGAAAATTTGTGTACAGCCCGTTTTATGCGTGGTGCTAAAAAAATATAAAATGCCATATTACACTCACAAAAAGTCTTTTGTGCCAAATTATCAGAAATTACATGAACTCAATACAAAAAAATATAATATCCATTTTAGAAGAAATAAATTAAAAAATATTCTATTATCACTGATTCATTTATGTATGCAAAATAAAAAGACATATTTTTTGAAGTATGAGTATTCCAAAAATGTCTCTTTAGAAATAGTCTAATCTACTCTAAAGAATAAGTTTATATCACGCTTCCATAAAACAAAATAATAAAAATAAAAAAAAGGAAAAATCATTGAATATACAATATGTAATAATAGTCTTATACAAAGTAGATTAACTAAACTTGTTTTATTCATCAAACGCTTCCCAAACAGAATCAGTGTTTAATACATTCCGAATGAAAACTATTTAAGTTCCACAAAACTGATAACAGAGTTTACTAAATCATTATTAACCCTTTAAATTACAAATTGAATTTCTACGTTTTATTGAAAATTCTTTTCATTTTGGATGGTATGTTTTTTATATTACAAATGAATAAATTAAACTTTAAGAATTTTAATATATTTTGAAGTTTACTACGATATATTTGTACACAAGGAATTTATGTAAGACGGATATTTATTTAAAATATAACGATCAAAGCCTGTATCGTAGTCTGAGATTTCTTTTTTTATAATTAAAAAATATTATGATAGTGAGAAGAGCGTGTTTTTTATAATCATAATTCGAAATATTCTCTGTAACAACATGAAAATCAATAAGTGATACAAACAAATATAACAAATAATAATACAATACGAAATGATTAAAATGCAACATCATTAGGTACATATATATATACAGTGTTTTCACCGATTTAAAGAACACTGAATTTCTCGGCTGGATTTTTTTGGAATAAATCAATTTTTTTTTTTTACAAACTGGTTGTATATGAATATACAGTATTATATACAGAATACATAGTAAAAACTTTTTTTTTAAAATAGCAACACCTATTTTTAACACCATATTCGGATAGGCCTATTTTTTTAAGAAATTTTCATGTATCAACTATGGCTCTAAGTTCAATATTGACTGAATAAGAGCCATGTAAATTGTATTAAATAATATATTTTTAAATTAGTTTTAAACATTTATAAAATCATTTTATAATTAATTCTTATTGGTTACTTTTTGAATATTTGTACGTATTTTTTTTTAGTTATGTTATAAACAAGACTAACATTATATGGATATAAAATTATTTATTGAAAATCGAATATGTACAACTTCTACAAGTGGATAATAGATATTTTATAATTACACAATAAATTAAATAAACTGTTCAAATAAATATAATGTATTAACTGATATTTATCAGTCGATGCATAATTGAAAACACTGAAGACATTCTCTATTGGTTGCTGATAATATTTGGTTTTCGGTAAGGTTATTACACGTAACTACGATTTTATTCTATAAATCTTCTAGATTTACTGGTAGATCTGCGTAGACTATTTTTTCAAATGTCCCCATAAAAAAATCGATTATTTTGCTTATGAATAACTCAAAGGTTCGTAAATTAAGATTCATCAGTCCATAATATTTGATTTAAAAATAATAGTTGTGTATCGATTTGAATAAGTATCCAAGCAATGAAATTTATTCTTCTTTCTGGATCTGCGGGTCGTAAATTTTGAAATAAATCAGGTTTGCAGGGATACAAATTATATTTTTTTTAAATGTTATGCTCAAGGCCGTACGAGATTACAACTTCTTAACCAACATGCCTTACCAAAGATCGTGGATTCAATCTAATGTATGCTTAAAATTGACCTTCCACATATTCATTAATATTATTTTGTCTGATTTGTTGGTTACGAGCAACTTATACAGAAAATACTCCATGGTCAATCAATAATTTTTCTATTTTAATAAATCATGTCTGTGGTAGATGGTACCGACCTGGGTATTATTCAGCATACATTTTTGCTGACTGACATGAATTTCTATTGCATTTACCATAAATTAAAAGCATTTGCACTTTTTCTTGGTTGTTTATTTTAACCTAACTATCACACTAAGACATTCGCACTATGACAATTGAAACAAAAATAATTCACTTTATCTACGTTTTAAAGTATAAAATTTATAATCAAAGCAGTTTATCCATTTATAAATAATTACAAATTAATAGGTAAGTATAATTTATCGCTTATAGATATTATACATCTAATAATAGTGCATATTAATATGCAATAAATGCATATTATTATTGTTATGACTTATAATTATTTAGTATTAAATTATCTGAATAACTATACTCATTAAAATTATCTTATTATTTCAAACCTCAATAACTTTATATTTTATAAAATAACTATTGTCCACTTGTACAAGTTGTACCTAAACGATTTTGAATAAATAATTTTATATCAATATAATGTTAGTCTTGTTTATAATATAACTAAAAAAAAAAAAAATACATACAAATATTCAAAAAGTAACTAATAAGAATTAATTATAAATGATTTTATAAATGTTTAAAAATAATTTAAAAAATGTATTATATAATAAAATTGACATGACTCTTATTCATTCAATATTAAACTTAGAACCATAATTGATACATGAAAATTACTTAAAAAAATAGGCCTATCCGAATATGGTGTTACAAATAGGTGTAACTATTTAAAAAAAAGTTTTTACAGTGCATGGGCAGATCAAATTCTCAAAATATTTTAAAATGTATCGAAAAATGTGTATTCATTTACCATCAGTTTGTAAAAAAAAAATCGAGTTATTCCAAACAAATCCGTTCGAGAAATTCAGTGTACCCTAAATCACTGTATATTAATGATCATATAGTTATATGACAAAATATATAATTATATCAATAATCATGGATATGATCAATGATCAAATTTGATATTGACTCATTGAACGGGAAAATAATATAATAACGGGAATGTGACGGTGCCCAACCTTCGGACGAAACCCCTTCCATGCAAGCAAACATTATTGAATTGACGTAATAATATCGTAATATTTGCAGTTTATTAGAAAAGTAATTTGGAAATTCCCCTCCTGTATAAACTCATGATTTGAAGAAACTTTGACACATTATATATTTTAATTTGCAAAAAAAATGATTTACATTTTGCCACCTATTATTATTTTTAAATATGTAGCTACGTGCAACGTATTAAAAAAAAAAATATCGTGAAGCAAAAATAAATACTGGATGGTTTGAATAAAAAATATTAAATATTTTTACAACGACAATCTTAACTGTTCGTTGTATTACTATAATATATTTTATTTACGAAAACATTTGAATTTCGTGAATGTTATTATTATCATTGCAAATTGTGACGGTTACCTATTTTCTTCAGTTTATACGTAATTACATTATTCTTCAGGACTACTCGCCACTTTATTACATACGCGTTCACCTGCAGCAGACTTACGTGTGTATATTATATATACTCGAGTTGTATTCGTTATCGGATTAGGATAAAGGCCATATCCACGCGTTCAATGAAATAAACAAACGAATACACATACTCACACACACACACATACACTCTCTCACACGTGTATATCCAAATAATAGTACAAGTGTTGCAAACGATTCGATAAGGTTGAAGTCAGGGGTGTCTATTGATGAAGGGAGTAGGGTAGGTTTGTGGGGTAAGAATAACGTTTCGTCAATAACAATAATCATGGCGGTGCCTGGCCGTACGTAAGCCATTATATTCGTCAGTTGCTACCTTTATCTGTTGTCCGTGTTAAAAGCTCATCAACGGCTTTACGGACATTTTTATTTATGCACGTGGTGTAGGTGAGTAGGTATATATACCTATATATAAATTATATACGTAAATATAGGTAATTTATTTCCTTTTTTTTCCGTTCTGGGATTTTTTTTTCTGCTTATATTTATTTATTAATTTAACTCGACTGCGTCAGTTAGCATCTTCTGCCCTGAATAAAATAAACGAGCTAACTTTTTGACCATCGACATATGCACTACGTGTGTTGCCCAATTGTCTCCGTTGAGTTGTTCGATGGATCTTCCAAGCGTACGTGCGCAAAATTTTAGATATTCATGCTTATGATTTCGATCGATAAGACCTGCGTGGAACAAGACGTTTCGAGCGAAAAGACAGTTACATTTTTGAGTTATTTCGGGCAGTCCGAATGAAATAAGATGAAAGTAATAAAAACGGTTGAATAATAATTTTCAGTTCACCGCAATCGCCGTGGAGTCGAAGAAAAAATATACCCGAAAATCAAAGAAATAGCTGCATTATAAATAATACTATAATTCGCGACGGATCAATATTATATATTATACATCGCATTCACAAAAAATCCTTTACATATTCATATACTTATACAAATATACATGTTACATGCTGTTTCATTGTTATACGCGCAAAAGGAATTGAATTCAAACCCCTATACTTGTACCCGCGCAAGATAACACATGGATATACGAATATACGATAAACACACCTAAAGATATACGCACGTACGATTATATTTACTTCGATACATTAAATAGATGGTTTTGCCCCCAGAACATACGGATTACTCTGGTACATTGTATAAAATCGGTTTTAAGAAATCTCGAGTTTGGTGAAACACTGTGAACGGAACAATACGTAAACAGTTTTTCATTTCTACTGTCATTATTATTATTATTATTATTATTATTATCATCATCATCATTACTATAGCAATATTATATTTATTCCAAATATTAAACGTACGTTTAATCGTACAATATCGTAAATAGTACGTCCTATTCACATATTTTATACGCTGCGTACATCATAATAATATATTATAGTATATTATACTTTATTGTAGTAACGTAAATATAGCGGCGTTGTGTATAGTATATAATATGCATACGACATTCGCTGGTTGTTACCCGAATAAGACTGGATGTCCCGGTACTCGTATCATAAAATATGATTTGAAATTAATGTGTACGCAACGCAAAAACGCATGTTAATTATAATATGGGTGTCTGTACTAATGATTATTGATGGTAAAATCGTGTTGAAGGATTGGAAATACAGGGTACCACATACACAACATACCACAACGTATTATCACACATTTTTTATACGCAAATATTATATTTAAGCGTGTTAGCTGTTTAGCTGTATTATAATTCTTTGTTCATTTATTTCATCTCCAACTATCGGTCTATTATAATTTTTGCTAAATATTTTTGAATTATTAAAAACCATGTTATATTTTTATATAAAGGATAAGTGTCAATAAAATTAACAAATAAATATAGGTAGGTATCGTCAATCCAAGCATCGTTGTTTCTATTTTTCAACTAAAGTCAATTGGCTAACACTAACGATGGACGGTCTCAATTCCCCATTATCTAATATATTTTTATAGTGGTTTACGGGAGTGACGATACAAAAAGTCAGACTTTCACCATCGATCACCATGTGTTCAGACTAAGCTTAGGAAACATCACTCAACCGTTTTATCTTTTTTGAGATCTTGACTAGTTTACTACAGCTAGATAAACACCTCTTATTTTTATCAGTATAGCTATTAGGGTTATGGAAAAAATTACATCACTGAAATTAACTTTAAAGTAATTTAGAATTTAAAACACGTTGTTTTCGTATAACGTGATAATAAACATTTAAGTGAATGAGCAGTTCGACCAAGTTTCAATTTACATCAGAATTAAATATTTGATAAGCTTCAATGATAATAGATAAATAGTTTAAATTTTATAGTACGTACCAATCGTAATAAACCGATTTTTTCACGAAATTATTTTCTCGATTCGAGTAACTAATCAAATTCTGTAACAGGACAGTTTTTTCTTTTGAATTTATTCTACTGAAATCATAGAAAATTCAATGAACATATTACTCATTATTTCAATATTCATTGCAGAATAAAAATAATCATTCCATCGTGAAAACCTGTTTAAGAGAGAGCTTTGAACAGTATTTATTTTATATATAAAGTACTTCTAAACAATTTAATGTACATACATTTTAGTGAATCTTTTGGACACCAAAAGTAACATTATTTGTTTTCAAAAGTCGTATATTTCATACTCGTTTTTCCCTTCGAAATTTGATTTTAATATAACTTGAAACCCGTCATATCTCTGAAATAAGTGCAACGCTCTATCAATTTTTTTTTTTTTCTAAATTTTGTTATCTTATAACTAATTGAAAATTAAATATTGTATTCTTTCCGTGTTACATTTACACAATGTATTTTTAAACCATTTAACTAAAAAAATATGTTTTCTCACCTTATGATTATTATGTCATTAAAATCAAACTTAAATTTTGCTACATGGTTGTGTATAATACTATATTGTTGACAACTTTATATTTCTGGTAACATTTTTATATCTTTTAATTTTTTTAAAATATTTCGGACTCATATTATTATGTTTACTATAGAAATCTCTAAGTAGGTAGTAAATGGAACTTTTAAAAAATTCCACTTTAAAAAAATAAAACATGAGTATTAAGTATTTAAAAAAAAATAATTATAACTGTAAAGTATACATAGAAGTAACACATCGGGATTAAATTTTTCCGTTGAAACATTTTTTATGTTCAAATCAAATAAATGATGAAAAAAGCGTATAGGTCCTCGTAATACATATCACCTTTATTTATTCGAATAAATTCGCCAAATACTTAAATCAAGATTAATAATACAACTCCAAGAATATTTCTCAAAGAATAATATATGACATTGGGAAACTGCTATTTTACATTTGAATGAATATATAATTTAATTTCTTCAAAAGTTACGCTAACAATGCGTTTCTCGTCTCTTTAAAATTGGCAACAAGTATCAATCATTCAAATTTTCTCCGTGTATCGTATTTTAAACATTCTTTCTTACCATTACAGTTAGATTGACAGCAACAACATGCTTGCTTTTGACAATTTAATCTCCACAGAAAAATATCTCAATAATATACAATACACACACACACACACACACACAAACACACTAAAACACGCATACCCTAATGTCTACATTTTAAAATATTATGTATAAAATATTGTACCTTCAATAGTATATTAAAATATAAACTTATGTCTATGGTCCAGTGGAGTTGATACAAAATCGTTTTATGTAATTAAGTCGTTGGAAATATGTTGTTTCAGGAAAAATGATGCGCGTTTAATATTTACAAGTGATATATATTTGTACGAACATATTATATTCAAACATTGTTGTCCTATGGTAAGACAAAGACAAACAGAAATTATTTTACAGACCGAGCTTTTTATAGCTTATTTGTTTTAAAAATTACGTTAACATTTTGGGTTATATATATTTAATGTAACGATATATATTTTTGTTTACGTGATCAATCGATCAAAATACGTTAGATGTACCCAAAAGTATTACGGTGTACACTACACTAGATTAACAGTTATGTTTTATGGCCACATATCGGATTAATATATTATTATGATTTTCTGCTGTATCAGAATAATGGACTTTTCGATTAACCGTAAAACATGACTGCTCAGACATAATAATTACGAAATATTATAACCATGGTTGTCCAATATTGTTTATGTAACGTTTGAAATATAATTATAAAAAACTGGCCGAACAAAAATTTGAGGAAGGTAAAATTAATAGCAAAGATAAAACATGTTTAGGAACTAACAAAATGCACTTCATGTAACGAGATACTATTAATCGAGCATATAATAAAAGATTGTTGCTCATACTAACCTGAATAAAATAAATATCAAAACCATTGGACCAGCAATCACTGTCAACCTCATCTCTTTCCTCAATAATACTGGACTTGGCAAATTAATTTTAAAAAAAATAATTATTTTTTTTCTGGTGACTCATGTGATACATAATGTAGTTTTTTTTAAAAAAATAATGTATTTAATAACCACAACAGCTGAAGTTGTAATTTATATCAATAAAAAAAAGAATAAAAATAATACCTATTCTAAAAATAAACTCGATGTTACCAACTTTTTTTAATATTTACGAAAGGTAATCACCATACGGTGATATGTAATACACATATCTTATGCACGTTTAAAATAGTTGTGAACAACGCTTTACTTCGTGTACAGAAACAAAATGTTGTTAAGCATCGAAATTCAAATAAGTAGTTTATTTTTTTTTCTGTTCTTTAAAACGAATCATTTATGTTTAGTTGGTGTATTCCACGGTCTTCTTCGATTTTAAAACAAAAATACTGATGCATTATACCTGTATAAAATGTTCGCATTAAGGATGTTTCAGTGAAACCACCCGATGACAAAGTAAAGTTGAAAAATGTATAGCCCGAATCTTGAATTGATCTCGATCCGTGAGTGCGTGCGTACGGTTTTGTTTGAACAACCGAAATTATAATTTTGAAATTTAAAAATGAAAAAAAACAAAACAAAACAAATATATACACGTGGTACTGTTGGATACCCGTTATCTATGTCAAAGGTGCGGCCCATGAATTATTTATTTCGACCATAGCGCCGGTGGAGTAATACACTCTTGCGGTCGTTGCCGGCAAAGTGATATTCGTTAGGATGTTGCACGACACCGTTGCAGGGACGGTGGTAGCTGCGGTATAGGCGGTATACGGTACATGATTTGTACAGGTGCGCTGAGGGGGCGTGCAAAACTCGTTTGGAAATCGGTCGGGCGACGAAAAGTAATAACGTTATCATAACTTACCGCGGTGCACAGTGGATACGCAACGCGGAGCCGTATCTCTGCCGCCGAGTTTAGTATTATTATTTTTTTTATTTAACCCCCACCCCCTCCATAGCGACAAAAATAAAAAGGCTACTGATTAAACCACAACGCTGCTCTACGGGTGCATATATTACACGTGCACATGTATATACAAGCGTGTACACACCCAAAAGAGGTATGCGATATTACCGTTATCCCAACAGTTCATTTTCGGCAAACGTTCGGCTCCTTTGGGGATCCAGTTCGGTGACGCTGACCCGGTCTATGCGTACGATTTTATTTTATTTTTTTTTTATACTTAAACGAAACGCTCGTTGTTAACGATTTTTTATATTTTCCCGTCGCCACTCATTCCACGTTCACGGGTGACGACGACCGCAATCATCGCGGTCGCCGCACGTAGTCACGTTTGCAAAGTGTATTTGAATGTGAACGCGAACAACGCGGCAGTGGGAGAGTATTGCAACTGCTCGGAGAGATATCGCGGTGCGAGGAGTTGAAACGATGATGATATTTTCGTACTCCCTAAGCCTTCCGACGTCATCGCGTCGGTGGAAGCAACGCGAAATAATAAATATTAACTCGTGCAGTCACTTGCTATTCGTGGATACTTACCATGTAGCGGGATAACTTGTACAGGTTTTCGGTATTCATTATTCGCAATCTTCTTGCGGGTAATCGGTAAAATTGACACGAGCCAATAGAAATCTTACCATGGAAATATAAATGGACCACTCCCACGACGCGACGGATACTTGTCATTCGGTTGATTAATGTTTATTGTTATCAGTCTTGTGTTACCACTTTATGGACTGTGACCATGAGCGGATCCAGGGAAACATTTGGACCAAATGCCATCCCCGTTGGAAAAAAATATAGAAAAAAACCCTATAATCAGCTTGTTTATCATATACTCGTAAAGTTTCCCGACCGTAAATAGATGATGCATCCACCATTGACTGACACATAATAATTTTATTCCCGGTTTACTGTTTAGTTTTAATATGGTTCATTGCGAGTATTATACAATCGAATTAAATATTGAATTTGAAATGTTCAACAAATTATTTTCTCAGCTTAATTATTTAATTCGTCGATCACACTTCGGTGTAGACCGGTCAAACGTAATGTATCTTTTACGAACGACAGCCTTCGTACGACAGCCTACCAACGACAGTTTGGACCTAGAACGTACTGTACACAAGAACGCGTTTCGTTCGTACGCGTTGTTATGATTGTTCGCGGACATTCGTCAAATGTAGGCAAGTCGCGAGATCCCGCGATAATAACACGGACGTATTTAGACTTACTTTTAGAGGGGTGGGACTCACATTTTTCTTTAATCCAGACTCAAAATTTACAAGTAATATTTTTGGTAATATTTAAATCAAGTGAATGCTTAATAATTATGTTTTTTTTTTTTTTTTTTTTTAATCTAATGCTGGATCTACTTATAGTTGACTTTTGTGTAGTTCTTTTTTAACACCTGTTTGTGTTTTGAAAGTTACGCTTGTATCTTATTTAATATTTTCACAGAGTATGGACCCGACAAAAAGCCCAATAAAGTATTTACAGCCACGCGTGATTTGATTTTGTTATAAAATTATACAAATTAAAAAAATTTAAAATGTGTATCTCACATATAATAAATTTCTTAAATATAGATTCAGGGGGGAGGAGATCGCCCCTTCACTCCCCTAAAATACGCCCCTGGATAACAACCCGGACGAAAATGACTCGATGCAAAAAATCTGTGTCGTACCGTCCATGAGTGAATCATCGCTCGACGTGTGTGCGTTGGCGGTACGTTCCGCACCGGCTGCGGCTGCGACAGCCCCGACGGGATTCAGCGCGCGTTTGCCGAGCTCTGCGACAACGAATCTACGCGCACACGATCGATAGTGATCGATTCAAGATTTATTCTCGCTCGCCCTTTCGTGGTCGTTATTTACCGTCAAAATCGATATCCGAATACATTGCCTCCCGTCGCACTCGAACAGCATAGCAGCAACCGTTTAAAATAACTCGAGTATTGCAGACCGTACTCAAACGGTCCGTGCCCGACACTAATACTATTATTTTCCGTTCAGACGTAGCATGTCCGCGAAATCCTTCGAATAACTGCAACGGTATTTAGACCCGTATCTACCCTCACCCCACACCACGGTCAAACGTTACCACTGGTCACTGAGACACGTATGTGCTGACGTCTACCCTAAACGAATTTAGCGTGATAATATTGTAAAAAATACCTGACCGACGCACTCAGACCTGTAGATTATTCCATGCACGGTTTTCATGCACATCAAACGGTATTCATCACAAGAAGCAGAGAAACTTGTGTGCTAATACGTGTTGCTGGTAAATAAACCGGTTCCGTCATTGACTATCATCCCCGCAATTATCTTAAAACTATTATCAATGTTGTAATATCACAGTAATTATTTTTTGAATTTTCTCGTAAAGAGGAAAACAATTGGACTATATTACTTTCTTCGTTTTTTTTTTTTTTTGTTTTATGGGTTAGGTATCCTCCATCCCAACAAAATGTCTGTAGGAAATCGGTAAGTTTTTCCCCTTCTACGGTGTATCCAATCATCTGGGTTTCACTAACAACCGTTAACCCTTGGGAAAAGAAAATATATATGTATATATATATATATATATATATATAAATAAATTAATAGTTTATGTATAGAAATAAATAAACGCTTAGCCTGGAGTATTATTATATTTGTAAAGTACGACCGGTTTAGAATTATGAATTCATCAGATATATATATATATATATATATAAAGTCAATAAAATCGCTATATATTTTCTATATATTGACTTTGTATGTGTACCTGAAGATGAATTTTTTATCCATAACCGGTCGTACTTTATAAGTGCAATAATGCTTCAGGCTAAAAATGTATTTATGTATTATTTATTTAATGTATTTATTTATTTATTTTAACAAAAAAAAAAAAAAATTCAAACTATTTCAAAACTCGTCCAATACTAGTGTTTTCACGGAGAAAAAATATTGATTCGTACATGTCGATAATCTTTTCATAGAGCAATATTGTTCCTATTACCGAGGATAAATATATTTGTTTTAACAGTTCCCCCTGTTCGCAATGCCGTGTACTACGCTCAGGTATTGCGGCTGTCAACGATATTACATACACGTATAAATTGTAATCATTTATAACATGAGTTCAACGATATAATGACGTAACGTTGAATTTACGAGCCGCTATCGATGTAACATTTTCAGTGACCTTTTCGGTTTTTTTTTTTTTATTTCCCTATTACACTGATATAAGCACATATGCGCATATATTATAGTATATACATAATCCCGCTGCGGTTCAATGTCCGATGGCCGTTTGCTCTAACGCATTGTTTAAATATCTAATATATTCATTTTATAACTTCTGAAAAAAAGACAATTCGAAAGCTGATGCTGTGCAATTGAATATATTTTTATGTCACCGTGTCAAATGAACGATCAAAACAGGCACTACTAACTAATTATGATTAAATTTATCCAAGAATAACTTCTAATCAAATTCAAAATTATATTCTGTAATATACGTTCAAATATTTCCTAGTATAATGTACATAAAATACTTGGTAAAATGATGGATTTACTATCTTCATTAACTCGGACATTTGGTGACTCCGCTTGAAATGCAATAACATATTTATAAATCTAATGGCAATAAAGATAATCCGTTGTTATGTCTCATTCATGGGAATTACACGAAAATTTCAAATATCATAAGGCAACGCACATAAATCTTTAATTTTCTAGACATTATGCATGAAGTCATAAACCGAATAAGCGGTAAAGTTTCATGATTGATTGTAGAATAAGCTTCATAAATTACAACTCATCAAGAATACGCAGGTTATCTACTATTACGAATAACAAGTTTTTTCAGCTACCACAATTTAATGTAACAACACGTGTACATAATACGTACAATTTCTGTACCGTTTTATCATCACAGTATTAGAAAAACTTTTATAATGGATACAAAGTCAATATTTTACGAAAAATTACAAAAAAAAAAAATCATTAGCAATATTACCTTATAATACTAGTTATAATCTATTGAATAATATGAAAATTTCAATAAAATTATTTTGAAAATTAAAACAAGATATAAAATAAAAGAGCTATATATGAGTATATATAGAGTGTATATGGGAGGTATTTTAAACGCTATTGTAAGCCTAAGTGCCAAAATAATTAATGTATTTATTTTAAAAATCAAATATTTATATTTTATCATTCAAAATGTTGTTATGTTTAAAAGTTATGTTTCATAATTAATGTTGTTTTTTCTAATAACAACGGACTTGTTAAAACATGTTTAATAAATATTATTTTTCGTCAAAGAAGTAACGAACCAATAAATTTTTCTTCTTACTTTTATCGTGTATCGTTCTTTTACCCTTGTTCGTTGTGAGGTTATATCTTATAAATGAAAACTGGAAGGGTCGTATATGGAACAAAATATAAAAACCTTTGTGTAACGTAGTTTGCTATTATTAATAGCTTGTATACATTTTTTTTATAATATTTTTTTTAAGTTTAATCGACCAATTTGTTATTTTAACTTTATGATAAAATTATATCTTGATTTAAAAATGAATTACAAATAGTAATGTATGACTATATATAAAGACAGAGAATTAATTATTGCAGTTCTGTTTCATTCAAGTTGTATTGTTCTTGATTTTGTTTACTATCCTTGAAACTTGTTCGATAGTAATGTGATGTAATTTTGGGGATAAAGAAGACGTCATGAAATGTCGTTTATTTGTTGTGCCCGTGGACGTTTAATATAGTTCTTAGGATTTTTGATTGAAATACTTGCACTTTGTTTATTGTTCATTTTAGTGGCAACTGCCATGTACTAGTGTTACATTAAGTATAATTGGATATAATATTTAATGAAAAATGTTTGACCAACATTTAATTATTTAGATTATATTTAACCTATTCATTGAACTGTAATTATTTTAGGGCAGTTTCGTTGAATAATCTCATCTGGACGATTCTTGTTTCAATCATCGAAGCTTGGAGTAACATGAAATTAAAACTATTTCGTTTCGAAATTAAGCAGATAGTACTTATCAATTTTGAATGAATATATTATATTATTTTAGAATATATTTATTTATTAGTATTATCGTATACGCCGAATCTAATTTTATATTTAGACACAACACACATTTTGAAATAAGATAACAATTATTATATGTGTCTTATACTTCCTGTGACCTGAATTTTGTTGTGATTGGCATTTTTTAATTATACAGTATACTTATTATTTTACTTAACTATAATACGTGCACGTAGATGTTCATCTTGAGTACTCGTATTTTATTTATGAATTTATTATTTTATTAATTGATAAGTCAATTAATTTTGTTTGCATTAAAAAAATCTAATAGTCATAAAATAATTTATACATATAAAATCATATTTAAAAATATTTAATTAAATTTAAATTGAATAGTTTTGTTTACGACCTGTTGATTTAATCTTATACATTGTATTGTTTTATGAACGAAACTTAACGGTGAATAAAGTAATCGTGTTAGTATAGGTAGATTGTGATTTTACTTTTTTTTTTTTTATGAAAAATATTTTATAACTACAAAAAAGCGTACAGATTTCAGTATTAAACTTCTGTTTATTAATATGCTTTTTTACAAGAATGAAAATGTTAGTATATAGTATTGCGATATTATAACGCAATATATTTTTTTTCGTAATTTAAAATAATCACAATATCTTTATCTTAAAAAAATCAGAAATCTCTAATGATTTGTGTGATTTATTTATTTTTAATGTTTTTAATTTTTACTTTTATTTAGACAATCTGTATATTTTTACAAAGAACATAATTTATGTGAAATTAGCAGTCTAGTTGTGGTTTTGATGGAAGAATCCATCCAGTGATGTAAATGCATGACAATGTGTAATTTATAACTGAAAAATGTCCCGGAACCCATTACACAGAATATCACATATCATTGCTTGTGCAACTTATTATTAAAATAAAAATATTAACTTTCCGTAGAAACAGTTTTTAAAATAATAATAATAATATTAAAATAATGCCAAAAAAATATAAGAAACTTAAAATTACTGTCATAAAAATACACAGTGATTTTATTTTAATGTTAAAAAAAAAAAAACAATTATTTCAAAATGCACAGACACGACCACGAAAAAGTGTAATATATTAATTATTTGTCTGTATAATGAAACACGCAACTGTTATATTAACCAGTGTTATTGTACTAAATTTGACCAGAATTATAAAAACCCAATCCAAACGTAAGGTAGTTCATTTTTACTACGACGCAATATTTTCAATTAAATAATTTAAATTATCAACGAATTTTGAAAAACGTGTCAAAAATAAATATAAAAATGAGTTAGAATTTTAATTCCGTATTGTGCATGTATATATTATATTAAAAAAAAAAAAAACTAACTAATATTGAATAAGTCTTTTTACTGTTTTTTTATTTTTATTTTTAACTTTAATCTGAAACACATAGCTTCGCAGTTATGATATATAACTATAGCGTAGAGTTATCGTTCCGACAGAAATACAATTTGTATTTTAATGGTATAGCACTACGACTCTTTGGCGCACTTTAATGTGACCACGCTGCAGATAAACATTTAACAAACACTTATAATTTAAAACTAAACGATAATGCTTATTAATTTTAAAGTTTGTAATTATACAATTAATTTTATACGATGAAAATGCTGTGGGGCTTGCAATGGTGATGTTATACTTCGGAAGCTTACGGAAAAACGTAATAATATAAGTGTCGCAAAGTTGGAACATTGAACGAATTTTAAATTCTGTGAGAGTTCCACGAGCGTTTATTTGCAAGGGTCCGTTACGTGGTCGTGGCATGACGTATACTCAATACGCCAGAAATGCGAGTAATTTGCGTATGGATAAAGGTCAAGTTTGTTGTTTCATATAAAATATAAACATGGACAAACGATTAAAGAAATGCCTTTCAGATAGGTGTACAATAGGTATAAATAGCAAAGGCACATCGTTTATCACGTGTACATTATACATTTTGATAGCCTAAAATTCTGCGGTATTCTTATTTTATTGTACGTAGCATATTCTATATTTGTAAGTCGAATTAACCATATGTTCCGTATCAAGTTATTACAAAATCAGATTCACGTTAACCTGTTGATTAATTACGTGTTTATAACTCAAATAATGGTAAATTAAAAAGTAAACTGAAAAATTATCGTGTACTAAAACCGTTTATTTTATTTGCAGGAGGATATTACACGATTGAGCAAAAGGGAAACAAACTTAGAATAATCGCGCTCAATTCAAATGCATTTTCCACATTGAAAGGCCATCAAAATGTCAACCCCGATGAACAACTTGAATGGCTGGAAAAAATCTTAAATAAATCTGTAAAAAACAAAGAAACAGTGAGTACTTTAACTATATTTTAATTCGATGAATGGTTGAAGAATATCAAAAATGTAACGAAATAGTGTATATAAACCTCTAACGGTAAAAAAAAAATGAAAATGTTTATAATAATACTGATGCAATCGTTAACATGAATATGAAAATAACATTTATACCGTTTAAAAGTTGAAAAAAATATTTTAGTCATATTTCCTCATACACGTACGTATGTCATATTGACATTCAATATTTAATGATAACGACTAACTTTTGGTACGATTTTGTGTTAATTTGCAAATCTGAAAAAATAAGAAGAAATTGTAATTTTTTTCTTGTTTTAATACAAGTAATTAAGAAATAATAACGGTGATACCTATTAAGAAAAAAAAGTATTTTACATTTCTATATTTCTGACGAACCGTGCGACTTCATACTGAACGAATCTCAATTTTTCTGTAAAGATCAGTCTCAATGATAACCCTAACCGAAAATGTCACCACTATGTTAAATATTAAGATCAATAAAATAACGATTTTATATCATATCGTACATAAACTATTGTTATTTGAACGACACCATTTGGATTTTATTTGAATTTTAATTATATTAAAATCGTTTTATGTTCACGTAAATTGTCTACTTATATCAGCACGTTTCAGGTGTTTTTTTACTCGTTACGATTTATTAATATTCTATTGATACACAAGAATTAGTTACGTGCGTAATTATCTTACGATATCATATTCCCCTTTACAAACATTCCACACCAGGTCTAACATAATAATTATTTTCGTAAAATATATTTAAATTACTCGTTGATATTAAATAAACACGTCCTATGTGACATGAAAAATACTCAATTAAATAAACGCGACTCGCCTGCCGGATGCATGTACATCAAAGTGAATAATAAAAATAAGTAACTTTTTTTTAAAATATACATAATTTGGATTTTTTTTTTTTTATAACGTCACGCGTATAATTCACATAGTTATACGATTCCTTTACGGTTCTTAATGCTTTTATCAACTACAAATGAAGCTGGGTAATATTATTAAACGCAAAAATATTATATTCAACACAATGACGAAGTTTTTCTGTAAATTACAAAATAAGATTACTAATTTTGAAATTCCGACTGGATCACAACGTTATATAACCGAGAATACAAAATTAGGTTATACTATGACTAGTATAAACATAATGCGTCTTAACCGAGTTCACATTATTAAATTGTTTAAAAGTTGACCAGGACCAAAACGATTGTAATGAAATCAGATTATTCGTGAAAATCAGATGAAGATTGTGTACCGAAACAAACTTTCTGAAACCTTCCAGTGTTAGTGTTACCGAAATTCAAAGTTTTCTCTCTGGAAAATAAGCAAAAAAAAAAAAAAAAAAAATAATAATAAAATCCACGAAACCGCACACGCCACGTTAATTTTGTGTACACTATTTCATTGTCCGTCGTCGTTACTTTCACGTTGTATTTTCATAGGTGTACCTGGTGAGTCACATGTGTCCGGGAGCAAACGAGAGAGACCACGACGAGGCGCCTACGTTTCACGACAAATACAGTGTGAAATACCTGTTAATGATCCGGAGGTTTGCGAACATTATTGTTGGTCAATTCTGCGGTCACCTGCACTCCGACACGTTTCGTATCGTCTACGATCAAAACAGTGAGTATAATATACACATATACTACATATATAAAAATTAATTAATTTTATCTTAGGAAAATAAAAGCCGAAATTCGACTGCGTCCTAATCGTTTTTGCCGATATCGTTTAAAATATTTTGCTGTTAAAACTTAGAACTTTTTTTTTCTAAGAATTTCTCAAATCCAAAGATAAACCCTCGCATATATACAAGATAATGAGGTCTATTATGGAAATATCCTCAGTTAAATAATGATATAATGGCTGTATATACTTACGTTAGGGTCAAACGGCACTACGTTGTAGATGGTTATCGAGGTTTTTAATATTGAATTTCTGATAATTATGTAAAACGAAAAGAAAAAAACGTTCCGACCGCACTACGTTAAATATACAATATGACCACTTTTGCGTATGGAACCCACCTGTTGTATACATTTTTAAGGTGGTATTTATAATTATAGTTTTTATAAGTCTTAATTGCTTATTATAATTATTGTTTAAATTTTTATTATTTTCATTAAACCTAGGGACTATACATTTCATAATAATAATAATAACGAATTAGAATCATTATTATTTGCTTGAGTCTTGTACATTTTACATAGCTAATTGTTTTCTAACTGCTACTCGGGATTAATAATTTATAATATTTTATGCGTTTCATATTTTGGGAGCAGATTTCCTTTGTCGTTTAGTGTCCACGGTCGTCAAATATATAATATATTATGTATGAATTATGAAATAATAATTTACTTATATATTATAAATTTTATTCCAATCTCTAAGGGAATTTATTTTCCACGCCAATCGTTTTCAAAAATTATTGAATATGTATAAAATAACTAAATTTTTCTGCGCGTTATTAAAATATTCGATCCCACGTACCGTGTAACCGTCAAATCCGACCGTGAATGATGACAAACTTATCGTTTAATCAAACAGGGTGGTCCATCGACGGACTAAACTACTTACAGGGTCGATTAATGACAGGTTGTTTGGGAACGCGTCCGATGTAGAACGCACAACGCAACAAGATATGATGGTGAATGGAAATTAAACAATGTGAAATGAAAATAAAAGAACGAGACATGTCGTGGTAGTAGGTTAACATTTATTTACAACGAACAATGAACCAGAATGACAAAAATGATGTTTTTTGTGAACCGTGATCATGATTGTCGAAATCTCGGAACACACTCACAGACAGACCCGGTGGTGGAGAGTGTCAGACGTCGTCGCGACCGTTCCAGGTATCACTCCTATGATAAATTGTTTAACCGGATGTTACGTTGACGGTGCATCTCGTGTCCAGTGGTTGATCAGAAAAGATAGATACCCGTTATTCCCGTCATATCGACGGCCGTTGTGATAACAACTGCCGCATGGTCCGCGTCAAGGTTTTGCCAGATTAGATAGTAAAATTTGCATATAATCATTACGGGTTAACAACGGAGATGATACACGATGGTAATCCTGACTCAAAAAACCAAAACAAAATAATCGCAGAAACCAAGTGACCAAGAGAAAGAGAAAGAGGGAGAAGAGAGACAAATTATTTAATAAATTTTATTTTAGTACACACATACATACGCATATATTATATATGTATAAAGAGAGAGCTAAAGAAAAGATAACAGATCCTACGTATAAATACGTATTACACAATATGCACTTTAACCATATAGGATTACCATGGTTACTAAGTTTTTGTTTCATTTGCCGCAAATTTGAATAATAATAATAACAATAAAATAATACGTAATACACATATTATAATCCCTCGACGCAATGATAATATCCTACTGAAAAAATTAGGTAGGTGTTTTTTATGTCGTTGTCGGTTTAATCCATTATTAATGTTGCGTTATCGATGCATTTCGGTCGTACGAACACTTATATTTTTAAACATACACCTGGTATCAGTGGTATCTAATCTTTAAAAAATGAATTATTTTCATCCATAAACTACGTATAAAATGCTTAACCGTTGGTGATTTACAGTTTAAATATTTTATAATCGTGCTTAATATACAGTAATTGTAGTTATAATTATTATAACACAAGGAAAAAATAAGTATTATAAAATGTATCTTTAAAACTATTTATTGAATGTTCTAGTTGATTTTGAAAACAATCCAAAACATTATTTATTATTAACATTCCATAGTACAAATAATGAATAAACGAATATTATGATCACTTTAAATGTTATAAGATCAGAAATTAGAATTATATGATAAGAATGAAAATAAGAATTGTAAACTAATTTGACCTGTTAACAATAAAATTATCTACTTCGCATCGTATCCATACAGTTATGTACTACGTCTAGCCTATACGTTACGCCGTCTTGGTGATTTTTGTTTAATAAAATATAATATTACAGACGACGGACATATCAGTGGTGTAAATAAAAATATTACATGAATTGTACAAGGGGATGCCATACCAGCTTTTAGATTATGTAATCTCAAGGTCCTATATCTCTTTTTTTTATTCGGTGCGATCAAACTTAAAGGTGGTAATACTTTATCAAAAGCCTCATAATAAAGTATATTTCACGATAACAGAAGTAGAAGTAAAGTATAACTTTATGTTGGTTAGGTTAGGTGTTATTGAATTTTCGATACTATAATTAAATGAAAAACTGAAAGTATCCAATAAAGCTTCTTTACAGTTTTCGTGAAGTTTTAAAATATTATAGACTAATAAAAAAAATATTCTATTTTATTTTATTTTAGGTCGAAGCGTAACCGATTTTTCCAGCTTTGATGATTCGTACATTTTACATTTAATAAAATAATTAAAAATTAAATTAAAATTAAAAATTAATAAATGGTTTATACCCGTGAATAATATACGAGAATAAAAAAATAAATAGAAATAGTTTATACATACAAATAAATAAATAAATCATTACGTAATTAAATGGAGTATTATTATATTTTAAGATCTGACCGGTTGCGTATGAATAATGTATCATCAGTTTTATACAAAGTCAATAAAATCATGACTCAATATATGGCACAAAAGGCAATGTTTTTTTTTTTTTTTTTTTTAATATATTTCGCTTTACGTAAAATATATGCCTTAATATGATAAATATGATGAAAAATAGTGAAAAAATGCAAGAGTTCAATCGCTGGGAGTTGAAAAATAACACGCTAAACCGTAGTTTATACTCATCGAGTTTCTAATTTTATAACGTAAATTTATAAATATATTTAAAGGTATATAGTCTAATATATAAGGTTTGGGATACAAACTTTCTACGCTTTTGTAATGTAATAGACAGAAGAGATGCTGAACTTCCAACGACACAAAATGAAAACTTGTATTTAGTAAATTAAAGGCATATATGCCTTCAATTTAATTACCTTAAAACATTTTAACTCATTTGACGGATAAAAAACACGCACCTTAATAGTATAAATTTTACATAGTAAAAGTAATACCTGATGAATATAATCAGTCGTTTAATGTGATATTAAAAGCTTTTTAATATGGACAGCATATAAATGACGGTTTAATGTATTTTATTGTGGTATTTGATTTTTCTCAACATTATATTGACGCAAGTGTGTGTGTACAATAATGATAATAACGTCGGGGAAAACATTTTAATGGTGAATCATAAATAATTGTGTTTGTCGACAACAATGCACATTACACACCTATTTTATTATCATTCGATTATGGTACATGATTTTCGACACGTTTCGGGAATCATGGTGTATATTTTTTCGTACGTATTTATTATCATAATATAGTAGTTTACGTCAAATCCATGCTATCACCGATTGTTCGAATAAAAGAACAAATTTTTCAGTACATTTATTCATAGTAAATTCGTGAACGAATTCAACGGAATTTAAAGAACACGTTTATTTGTATTTGTATTCGTATTTGTTCTCATATATGTATCGATCCTTTACAATTATAAACATTGCATATTGTAACGGCTTACAAAAATGTATATATATATATATATTTATAGACACAATTTATTTCAACAGTGTGGAAGGTTTCGTTAAAACTTTCAAAGTGTCGTAAAACACACCACCGTTTCAACGTGATTTGATTATACGCGATTGTCACCTCCTGGTTTTAAACGTTTCGGGATTAATATGTAGAAAAGGAAAATGAATAAAAACCAAAAATGTCCACAAGTATTATTTCCAATGTATTTTCAGTTTTTTCTTTTTAACTTTTTGTCCGTATTCGATTTTTATCGACCTGAGCTAGGCGTGATATGACTCATTTAATTTTAAATATTTTCGAAAACTACCACAACCTGTAATTATTTCTGTTCTTGACTCGAATTCGTGTCGAATTTTTCGCATTACGGATAAAATTAATAGGTTTACGTACACGCTTGACAATGGCAATATATAGATAAAACTACCAATGGAAAAATCTGGTTATAAAATGTGTATAAAATGTACTGACAACAGTTTAATAAAAAAAAAAAAAAGGCTCCAGGGCATATATTTGGTTCTTTAAAATATTTTAAGGCACATGGAGAAGACTATTGTATAATCCATATTTATATTATTTATATTAGACCTAAGGGAAAAGCGTGAAAAATTATTAACACAGTTTTTTTATTTTTTTTTTTTTTTTATGAGATGATAATATTATATTATTGTATCAAATTTAAAATAGTTAAATACGAAACACATTTTCATCTCTAATCGACCATTTCATCAGAGGAAAAATATGAAAATCCATATCATCAACAAAAATTTCAAAACAACTTACGATCAAATGTAAATCATAATTAGAATAAATCCTTATTGAATGCCTAGAAATATTTCTTATTGTAATATTTCAACCACTCAATAATTTTTTTTTTTTTAATAGTTTAAACATTTAATCACTCTTATAATTAAACTACTCATGGTCGTATTAAGCAAATACATTTCACGACGAAAAATAATCAAAGGAATGACAGTTTTATAGAATACAAACGATATTTTAATTTCGTAATTATATTAGATTTTAATATTACAAAAATATATGATATACACAAATGAAACTCAAATTTAATTAAAATATACATTTTACAAAAGAATAATCTTCACGTATCTTCGGATATTTTGACTATAACCAAATAATACTGTCCGATTCGTATATGGTTTGGAATCATTATAAAGTCTTTGTAATGACGAAATTTGCTAAAATTTAAATTCAAACGGTAACATGGTATATTACACGTGCAATATCGTTGTTTTTATGCTCATTTTAATTTTCTGACTTAGCTCAAATTATTAATGTGCTATACATCATTGCGTATTGAGATGTAAAATATTATTTTTTGTCGTAAATAACGTACGCGAATTGATGTGTATTACAGAGAAACCGGTGTCATGGATGATGATCGCACCGTCGTTATCGCCTAACAAGTCTCCCGGCGTGTCCAACAACCCAGGTTTGAGACTATACAAGTTCAACACAAACACGGGACACGTAAGTGTAACGAAATTGTTATTTTTATTAAATTTCATTGCACTCCATTGCTTCACTCATACCATATCTGCATCAGCATTCGGCGGCAACGTAGAGGCGGAAATTTACCACTCCTAGGATCCGAACCTTAGTTTCGAACACGTTATGCGTTCGCAGATTTCCCGGTAACAATTGAAACCGCGTTTTATCCAAACCGTTTTGTTCGAAAAACGTATCTCACCACCGTGTGTTGTGTAAACTCGTGCATACCCATTGTAGAACACTTGAGTCCCGAAAACCACCGACTCCAGTCGGATCGAACGTCACCCGACTAAGGTCCCAGACATTCGATGACTGTTTTCATTACACCACTGCGCGTTCTGTGTATGAAATTACAGAGATACACGTCCGTAATCGATTTCCGCAATATTGTTACGCCATTGTTACCGTTAGTTTGGGAATTGAAACGGTAAGACGACGCGTTAAAATGTACCCTGCGCGGAAAAAAGTTTTTCTTTTGAGAGTAGACGTTGCCGACAGAGGTAAACCTTCTATCATAACATGTCCCTAGAGCCGAGACCTTTGAAACTACCATCAAAGCTTTGTTTATTTAATGTTTTGGTTCGATTAGATTTTAGACTACACGCAGTACTACATCGATCTAGAATCATCAACCAACGGCGATCCAGACGAGTGGAGGATCGAGTACAACTTGACACATTACTACGGACTACACGAAATTACGCCCAAGTCTCTGCACATGATAGCGGAAACGTTCCAGGAAGAAGATTCGCCACAGTTCGACAGGTAATTTAGTTTAAAAAGTGCTCCGAGAGAAATTCTGTGTAACGCCCGACGGCTATAGATATTAGTTCCGTTGCGTGCGGTAAATTTTGTTATTTATTTTTTTTTCAGGTACCCCATACTAACATACCACAACAGTATTGAGATAATATAATGTACAACGCATACTATTTGCCTCTCAAAATATACGGATAACATCCCATCCTTATCGTAAATAAAAATTTATCTAATTGCCTCCAATGACCAGGTATTTCATAATTATAAACGAGTTGCCTCCCAAGTATTTTTCCACAATATTTGCGGAACTAAGTAGTAGTGCTTTAACGAATCAATAACAATTATTTTGTTTCTAGTTTATAATCGTACATGTGTTTTGTTGTGTTAATTAGAATTTTGTATTAAAATAACATAAAATTACATTCCTGGTCTGAATTAGTTTCAAGATTTCGGTAAATTTATATGTAAGAATACGGAGACTCAAAATAACCATTGCTGATGTCTATTTATAATTTGCTAAGGAAGAATTCGCATACATTGGTTGTGCGCTGAATGCTTGAATTTTTTTGTATCCAAAGTTGAGGAGGAAAAATTGAATCCTCTGGTATATATATATATATATATATTTATAAACTAAATAGCCTGACAATTGAGTTATTTTAATATGTAAAGACTATACGGTTGCTACTTCTATTGGAAACATAACTCAAACTTTTTCTAGCTTCAAAAATGATAGGCCCAATACATACATCAAATGTTGTCTAATCGAATCGTCTTTAGAGTATTGCGAAAATAATCCAAGTGACTGGATTTTACGCCATCAAGCTTAACCAAGATAAAATCGACATCCTTTTATAGAAATATTTGGCAATATACATGTTATAGAGTTGTATAAGTCTATAGCTTTATCAAAGTTAATATAAATTATGTTTAACTAATTGCTATCCATTTTTAAATACAACGTATTTAATACAATAAATGTGCTAATATATTTTTATTCGCTTTTATCATTTAATAAAAAAAAATCAAGAGGTATGTAATAATTATTTATTAATCCATAAATAGTGAATAATTGATTAAAATATTTTATACAATATTGAAATATTCCATCTACATATAAAGTATCGATTTTTACGAAGAATTTTAAATCAGTTTTAGTAGAAAATTAAACAATTCCACTTTTGAAATCCTTATGTAATAAAAACTCATCATTTTCGTATGTAATATCATTCTCATTTAAAACATTATGAACTTAATTGCTCGTTTAAGATAAGTTTGGAGAATGTATACATATTTTTATGTATAATACATTGATAGTTATAATAGTATTTATTTTATGCAGTCCTAATTTTGCATTTAGTAACATTGAAGGTCTTTCACATAATAATGTTTCAGTGACTGCATTTATTTTTAAAGAGTAAAATATTTTTTGTCTATTAAGTACTTTTTCGCAGGGCTTGAACCGGTATTTGATACCGTTTTTGAATACCGTTTAAAACCGTTAAAAAACGAAATCGATATCAAAAATGAAATAAATCAATAACGGTATTCAAAACTGAAATCAAAAACGAAAAAAATGAATATCGGTATTCAAAATCGAAATCGAAATCTTAAAAATTAAATACCGATAATCGAAATCGAAAACGAAATAAAAAAAAAAACAAATACCGTTATCCGAAAGTAAAAACGAAATCGGAAAAAAAAATACCAATATTTAATACCGAAAACAATTATGTATTAAAATTAATGTCCCATTTAAACTTAAATAGCTAAGTTGTTATAAATACGGTCAACTGAGGAGTGTTAGGTCGTTCGGCAGAAATAAGGTATAAATATAGTAGTCGTGAGATGCAAGTAATTAGATTGCAAATTCAGTCTAGACTTTAATATATACACTGTAAACAGTATTAATTTATATACTCATTATATGTAATAATTAATAACTATTAAAAACTAATAATGTATAACACATAATAGTATATAAATGTAAAATGTTATAAAGTATACCTACTTAAATTTTATATATAATTGTAATTGTTTTGGTATAACATTGATATAAGTACTTTGGTCATTTATTTTATAAATAACAACAATAATAAAATAGGTTAGGCCGTATATTATGGTGACAGGTGTATAATTTATAAATGTCTAATAATATTATTTCGGGATTAAAAATAAATTTAATTTATTTGTAATTTTTCATGAATATTCAATGTTTTGTCATTAATTCTACATAAATATAATTTTTGCTAAAAATGAATCGAAAATGAACCCCAAATTGAAAAAAAAATAAAAACTAAAATCTAAAACCGAAAACGAAATTAAAAAGAAAAGAATACCGTTATCCGAAACCGAAATGGAAATCAAAAAAAAAAAATGTTTGGTTTCAAGCCCTACTTTTTCAGATAATGGTACATGATTATTATGATTCAATTTACTTTCGTTCAATTATACTTTGTCATGTTCATTTATTTTTAAAAAAGCCCAACATAATTTTGTCGTACGGTACCACAGTTCTTTGCTAAAGGCTAACTTCTTTTGAAAACTAAACTTAAAGCCTTTAATTATTTTAATACATTTACCCTTTTGACTAAACATGATTCGCACTTAACTTTGGTCTATTCTAAAACCTAATTCAAACATTTTAAATGGCTTAATAATTTGTAAAAATAAAATTGTACAATGAGAACGAGAAAATTAATGAAAATCAATTAAAAGATACTCAATTATTTACGGTAGCGTATATTATTTTTTATAGTCTGGTTCTGGTCTGGTTTGGATTATATCTTATCATTACACAAGTGAGTATATTATCTAAATGTATTGTTGCATAGGTATAATCGTATTGAATATCGAATATAATAAAAGTCATAATTTACGATTTGGAAAAAACAAATATATTTTTATATATGAAGTTTGAAAATATTTGGCACCACTTATACATTTATTGCTTGCCTATCAGGAGGCAGCTAGTACTAGACCCTTTTCGTTTACGATATAATGTTGTTTGCTTTAGGAGGCAACTCACATATAGTCGGGAGGCAATTCGTATAAAAATTATTACTTTTTTTGGACTTCGAGAGGCAATTAGTATCATAATGTACCAATAATATAATCGTCTGTTATTGAAACAACGGGTGAAATAGTATAAATAGTATATAAATAGTATAAATATTATGGATTACACGTTAAAATGTTTCTACGATTATAATTTTATAACGAAATAAAATCCATATTATAAACAAAATATTGTATAGATAAAAAAAAAAGGCTAGAGTGCCACCAGAGCGTCATTATAATATTCGTCTATGAGTATAGTTTTAGTGAAAATGGCAAAATACTATAGTATCGCGTTGAAATTCAGTTCACTGCCATCTCAATTCATATCTACGCATAAAAAAATTGATAATATCATTTGAATAGTTGGATAAAACAATGAGCTTATTAATATACTCTAAAATATTAGTAAGACTCCTATTGATGTATATTTATCTTGCAGAAAAATGTAAATTTTTTTGACCCAAATCGTGTGAGTTAATTATAAATATATATATATATATATATATGAAAAAAAAAGGAAATATCAAGAACCTCGATAAAATACCTAAACAACTTTTTTCTGCACGACGACACAATCGTATATCTACTGAATGTCGATATAAAGATGTTTGTACAAATCGAAAGTATTCGTATTGGAAATATATTTTTAATCACGTGTAACGATCAATATCGGTCAATGCTGACGAGTTATTAATAAAATTAATCGTCTTTACAAAACTAAAGGTGCACGTGAATTATTTTATTACTTTCTATAAAATTACATACACCGAAAACCATTTAAAAAATCGTTTCAACGGTTTTAATCCACCTATCGCAGTGGTTCTATATTAAAATAGTCGTTTGCCCGGCTATATGTATGCAAATATGTACGTGGAGTCTGTGCAATTTGGTGTGATAAAACAATATATAATTATAAATATTGTACTCTAAACACGCCCCAGATGTTTATTTTAAATCTATACGCTTATGTCCAGTATGTACATAACATTAATATTATATATTTTGTAAATGTGTATATAATTTAACTCTAATTTGCGTTCGCCCACGGGAAATAAGTACCAGATGTGGTAATAACTAATTATACAATATCGTTATGGTAAAATGTCGGTGACTAGAAACTTATAAGTTTAAAATGTTTAACGGATCGAAGAACAAACAAATTATCTTGGTATTTTTCTTACGTCCATCTAATCGTCATCCCATGTTGAATCGGACAATCTCGTTGATTAATTTTATTTAAAGCCAAACTTGGTGAATACTTGACCTCGCACTCTACTCGAATAGTAAAACATATTCAATAATATCACGAACTCTATTATGGTTACTAATTAATTCAACACTCAATTTTATATTGATAATTAACTTAATATAAATTAATAATTACTAATAAAAATTATTTTTATTAAATGTTTATTTTAATATAATAAAAATTAGTATAATTCATTCACGGGAAATTTGGATTATTAATTGAATAATATGTGCGTGTGTGGGTAATAAAATTTCAATATCCTACATCGGAAATTGCTATGAAAATGTCTACCACATCCGTATTACCAAATCGAAGCACCCCATGATATATAACCGCCCGAATAATAATACTGTTTTTATAACAGGATGATGTATTATCACCGGATTGCATCGCTATTCACACTATACAGTATTATACAGTGATGGATAAAGTCGACCGGGTGGCCAACACTCCCCAGTGTTTATATTATAAATACTCACAGTCCCGGGCCCTTTGGACGGGTGAAGAGAAGGTATAAAAAAAAACGACGACGCTTTTTTATAATACAACATCATAGTTATACTATACATATAATATGAAGGACTTTCTCGTCATTCGTTCGGGTAATCTTATTTTTACCCGTTCCGACGCATGGGCAAAAACTTTTAATGGCGAAAAAAAATAATATTAATAATAATAAATAAATTCTCGAGATTTACTCCATTTCCTCGCGCTCGTATTTTCTCCCTCGTACGCCATCTGAACAATAGCTATGTACACACATATACACACACACTTTCTATAGTACAACAAAAATACTTTAACATTTTATTTTTAAGCACACTCTACCAACATAAACATTCGATATTATTTTATAGTGTTTTTTTTTTATATTTTTCAAAAGAAAACGAATTTTGGATTTAGAAAAAATGTAATTTATCTTTTCGAGCAATGGCAAAACAATATATCATAATTATCTAATCGTCATCATACAATTTTCTACTTATTTTTGTTTTATAGTAAATAATTATTTCCGAGGTTCTGCAGATTCTCACATTGACATTCTCAATTAACTGAACATATTGTTTACATGTGATGCCTACAGAAGAATTGATGATACTGATTGAAACGTGGACATATTAACCGATAATTAATTTTAAATAAATTCATATGTGAACAGTACAGAATACATAAGATGTACATGTCATATTAGCATACCATTTTTGTACGTTAATACGACAATAATCACTATTTATCATTAGGCATCTGTTTAAAAGTTCGTCATTCAATGAGTCGCCAATTACAAAAACATAAAGCCACCATTATTTGTACACCATAGTAAAAACTAAGCATTTTTTGTGAAAATATTATAATTTTAATTACATTATAATATAAGTAACAGTGAATACATTATACAATAGTAAATGTTATACATAAGTTTGTATTACAGTAAATCTAATACGATCAGCTTTAGCAAAAATATTAAATCCCTTGTTGAAAAAAAATCTATATTTTAATCAACCACGAGCAGCTCAAAAATGAGTTGAATCTTTTTCCATTCTACGAAACGTAGGTAATAATAAATTGTCCGAATTCAATGGTGATCTAATGAACTATAAAAGAGAACGTGAAAGAAATGAGAAAATACACATAAAATTCACTATTGGGAAATGATAAAAACGTACTTTTATCTATTTATACGATCTTCTTACATTAAATTCAAATTTCCATACATGAATATGGTGGTGGTAGTGCCTTTGTAGGTTTTCTTTTTTTTTTGTGAAAATAACCAACTCAAAGTAAATGATAATACCACAGTTGTACAAAATGATTCGGTCAGTGACTGATAGCTAGCAGAATTTTAATAATGCTGTAATGTATTTTTTTTTATTCTTAGATACTGCAAAAACGGATTGTTAAAAATTTTTATTCGTCGATATTATAAAATAATATATATTTATAATAAATTTACAACTATATGAAACTTAGTTTTTCATTCCCCATTAACTGTTTAACATGTAAATAATAATTTTTTTTGTCAACTTGAAGTCATGGCTTTTTTTGAAAGTGCAACATTCATAAAATGTGACTCATATTATAAATTTCAATTCCTAACGTTATAATTTATAGTATAATATATAATCTTACGCCAACGTGCGCCAGCTTATTGTAATATTTATATAATATATAATATATGTACAACGATGATAAAATGAAATTGAAAAGTCGGTGTGTGTTTTTCTCAGCGTAAACGTATATGTAGGTTATAATATTTTACTAAGGTCGACAAAGTGAGCGATTAAATGTGTGTGTATGTGTGTGTGTGTGTGTGTGTAAGGGAGATAGAGAGATTGAGAATCAAAGAATTTGTGTACAGCATATTTCGAGTATACATTATTGTTGTAGGGTTGAGTGTCGTAACGTTTATTACAATTCGGGTGCAGTATATATAATGTATAATGTATAAATTTATTATATAATATGACGCGATTCCATAAAAATATTAATTTAATAAAAAATAAAAAAGTCCTCGCCTTTCTGTTACTGCGAAACCTCAAAGACTCTAAAATAATATAGCGTACAGCGTTCGGGTAATAAGTTTATTTTTACGTTTCTCGCAGAAATGACTGCACTATGGGTTCGGAGATTCAGTTATTGTTTATGATTCTTAAAAAAAAAAAAAAACTTTCAAATAATCCTCCAACACCACTTCAATGTTCTTCTACCCCGTTCACCGTTCCCTAAGCTCAATCCGCAACGAACCATTCGAAACTTGTAAGTAGAATAGATAGACGCTAACTCCTTTTCTCTCTAGTCTTTCCGTCTCACTGGTGGTTTTTGGTTTTTTATCGGATAAAATGTTCAACCAAAACATCTAAGTAGAATATACACTATGGTTTTAGTCCAACAAACTTTCGTTTTATTCATTATTTTCCCCGTTCCTTTTCTATCATCATCTTTTGATACGGGCACGGTCTGTTTTCCAGTTTTAAAATTTGCCTTCGGGTATTTGACGCTGTCTATTAACTTTCTCTTTCGCAATTTTCTTGGAAAACGTTTCGTTTATCCGGCAGAAAAGTTTAGATTTTTGTCTTCTTTTACTTACAACAAATCCCGTGCAGCATAATCAAATAATATTTTCTAATTAAATGAAATACCTATTGTATTTGCTAATTTTACTAATTACAATCGTGTATAATACAATTACGCTATTAAAAATGAAAAAAAAAAATCTAGAATGAATGCCATGAATAATAAAATATAAAATATAATTTCGCAGGTTTGTTAAATAGTTGCATTTTACCCAAAATTATCATTCAAATTACACCAATAATAAAAAAAAAAAAAAAAAAAAAAAAAATGGTTTTAAATCGTAAATGATTCGTTCCATTGACGACCAGATTTATTAGTCCGGTACAATACATTATTTTTCTTTTAATATTTTGTTTTCCATGCATGGTAAAAATATTATTTATGATTCTCAGTGTCACCGGTATCCAACGATTGATATTGAGTTCAAAATCGTTCTCATTAATTATAAATAATTTATACTTTTCATATAACTGAGAATAGTAAATAATAGATTGTTATGACTTCCGAGGACTTGATTGATAATCAATTCTGATGAATATGTTGAAGTTATTAAATTTCAACTAATTTAAACTCGACGTAGGTAGCTTATTATTAATGTGACGTAGGTATATAGATATTATGTAGAAGCATATCAAATATAGAAAATAATCAAATAATATTTGTTACTCGAACTATTTTTAATGATTATTTTCCGACCATATACTGCAAATTAATGTTCCTTCGAACAAACTAAAATTTCATATAACTTTTGCACATCCCATGAAATAAGTTTAATAATTATTTGCTTGAGACGTAAGTAAATGATATATTTATTTCTATATTAATTTAAAAAAGATTATTTTTTTTTACAGTTATGTTTAAAATAATTTAAAGTCGATCACAGTTTAAATACACCCAAGTCTTGAACTGTCACTCGCATTTTCACGTAAAAAAAAAAAAAACAATATAACTAGACAAGCATATGAGTACCATACGTCACGTATAGAATATTTAACACAATCTACAAAATATATATTACTTAAAAATACAACAATTATTGGATTTTTATAAAAAACATATTGTAAATGAATAAACGATTCATGAGTTCTTTCGAATAAAAGGTTGTATCGAAACGAGTTATACAGTAAATATACAGATCGTATAGAAGTTACTGAAAAACGTGATTACGCATTTTAATTCCACTTTTAATATCGTAATTACGTCACAAGACTTATGTGAACGCATAAAAATAACGTCTGTACGTTAAAAGTAGATAAATTAGTACTCGTTAGCAATGTAACACACCAGGAATTCTTCGTATAGTATTCGGTTGCGTGTACGATGTTCTCGGGGCGCACGCGCATACAGTTTTCTGTTCGCGATCCTATGCATATATTATATATATACATAATTATGTACACGAGAGTAAATATGTCAGAACCGCACAGGACATGCTATTGAATTTTGAATGAAATACTTGACAACCTTATACGCACCGTCACATTGTTAATATTACGCGTCGAAAAGAGGGACTTCTTTTGTTTCATCATCGTACGCGCTTTCCTGAAACGTACACACTCGTATACGAACCCACGCAAGCTATATGTGTTATGAAATATTGATAATCGTTTGTTTGCGACTAAATGTTTAACATACATAGCGCCCTAGATTAAGCATAGTGAAGATATTATCGTATAAACTTCCACGGTGATATAGTTGGTTAAAAAAAACTCGAATGTGATGTATCGTACATAACCGTAGACACACGCGTGAAGTAAAAATTTCTAATTGTATTCCGAACGCTGACAGCTCAAATTTTACAACTAATATAATTAAAAACCTCGAGATGACACACATTTTTTCCGAAAAAAATATATTATCTGGAAAAAACGGATTAACCGGCATGGTGCGTGTACAAACTCCCTCTTCGTACCAGATAGCCTATCTGGCTCTATTCTATCCGAAAACTTGATTGTCAAATAGAACTTAGTATATTAAATAAAAGCTTCCTCGCTTCCCGTGGATGGCTTTATATATAAACACGTTGACGAAAAAGATAATAAAGTCGTGAGATATTTAGTTAAAATTCATTGTAATAATATTAGGACGCATGAAGGTTTTATTATGTTTTTATTTTCGTGATAAGGCTAATTCCATATTGTGGTGTTTTACAATTATAAAATAAACAAAACGTTATAAATATAATTTGGTATACAACAATGTTACAGAAACAAACAAAATCTAAATAAACGGACGTGTTTCGACGTTGACAAAATCGTATGCATATTGGAATAGAACCAAGTTGAGAGGCTTTTTCTTTTTAAACCATTAGACCAACCCGCGCTAGACAACGGATATTACCAGTGACGTATATTTATTTATAATGTCAGGGATTGAAAAAATTATCCAGGGTGCATAGACCCGTGTGGTATATGGCTCGCACAACTGTAACGTTGTAAAAACAATTATTTCGACGAAAACTTGTTATGTTTTGTTCTATTGATAAAAAATTAAATGTATAAATAAATATTAAACAATAAATAAATACATTTTCTCTAACATATGTGCTAAGATAATATTCGAACCTATGTGCCTTATGTTGGTATTTCTAAAATGTCTTCAAACATAACATAACAGTCATCCAACAATAATAAACTAATACATTTAATAACATATAATAACAAAAAAACCGTTATTCGATTGACCTAAAAAAACAGAATTTTAATACTGTAACCGTCCGATCCCGTATTCAACGGAAAACTACGATTGCACAATAATAACAAGACCTTTTCTACGTGTTTATTTTTCTCTATTTTTTTTTTTTTCTATCTCCCAGATACATTGCGGCCAACTCAGTGCGGCAGTACAAGCCCAAGGATTGCAACCTGGAGTGTAGGAGAGCACAGTACTGCGCGGTCACCGAGCTCGACTACGGTAGGTTCCACAGCTGCGTGGAAACGGCCGCGGAGGCTCTGTCCGGGTCGGCAGGACCACCTTGCGGTGACGCGCTTCTCGCCGCGACCTTTGTTCTGCTGATCGCGTTGACCCAACGCTACTACTACCACTAACCAGCCGTCGCCGCAGCCGCCGACAACTGCCCACCACCGGAGAAGGACGAAAACGAAAAAAAAAAAATGTCCTTGAAAAAACGATCGACAGCCTATCGCCGTCGCCGTCGTAATTTTCTTCTATAAATTCACATGCCTACGTAATACGTGTGTACATAAATATATTCACATTTTAGCTTTATGTATTATAGTTTATAATGTAACATGAACGCCCTCTGTACGTGTACATACGAAGAACGAAAAAGAAAAGATATTTTTTTTTTTAAATCGCCTTGAACTCGGTCACCACTGTCCATCCCTCATGAGTTGTTGAAATCTATAAACTCACACCATGCCACGTCATCTCGCGTAACACGATCGTCGTCTACCGTATTCACTCGGACCACGTGGTTACATTTAAGTATATAATACGGAGTACCACGCGTTACCGAAGTAACCGTGCACTCTAAGTCAATTTCGTTCAACTTCCGAACGTATGGTAACGATGTTTCAACAGGTTTTGCGATACGGTTGTGTAAAACCCGAAAGATCCAACGGACAGCAAATAGACATGAACGAGTTGACCTCAAAAGTACCTTTTTTTATACCAATTTCCACAAAACCATCTAAAGCAAAATGCACCAATTGCCCTCACATATTATATATACGATTGTAATACTAATTCGTAAAATAGGATAGGTTAATCACCTAATGCAAGGACAGATTTTTACCAGAACGCGTAATTTCAGACGCCCATGAGCTGTTTGTAAAAGTAACGAGGAATAACAATTCTAATGTAATTATATTCATTTTTTATTATTTATATATTTATCTCCCCTATTTATAATTGTGTATATTATATGTGAGGGCAACTGGTACATTTTTTAAATGCCGAAAACAGCTGCTGAGGGCTAACTGGTCGACACCACTGCAAATGAATAATATACTTGGTGATGAACATTGGTGTCGCACGTTTTAAACAGTTAATGGTACTACGGTTAACTACACTGCGACACGTCGTAACATGAACAAAACTTCACCGTATGCAGCGAACCCGACCGCGTTCCACCTGACTCGTTCACCGATCGTCATTTGTATTTCGGTTGCCTCTGACGATTAAAATCATCTCGTAGAATACGAATGAAATGAACGCAAAGGGGGTTTTTTCTACGTGGACGAATTTGATTTATTCCATCTGAAAATCCATTTATATACATGATGCGTATTGGTGCGTACTAGTGTGTGTGTATGTGTTGTGTGTAATATGTACATTCTTCCGTTTATGCAAATAGCATCATCTCCCGTCGGTTTTCAACGATTAAAAGCTGTATATTTTGTTTTGCGTGTGTATAAAACACCGACGAGAGTTATTTTTATTTATTTATTTATTGAAACTATCGTTATTTTATTTTCATTCTACGTGCTCGTCTCTTGAATCGTGTATATTTTACGGTTTAAGCATCTTCGTGGCCCATTCCATGGCTAAATTTATTTATTTTTTTTTTATTTTTACACGTCAGAAAAATGAGAAATGGTGCTTCTATATATATGTATAAAAATTAATAAATTAATATATTTAACAAAGTATCATTATGTACAAGACAGTTTTTTTCGCGCGTATAGGACCTAAGAAGTCCTGTATCTAATTTGACTAATTTCGTTCATCGAACATTTTATAAATGTGTTTTGCTCTAAAATATGTAAATAAATTAATATGTTTTGTCCGTGAATTCCGGGAACACGATGTGTTTCGTTGGTATTGCAGAATCGAAGGATTTTATTTGAGAAACTATATAGGTAAAAAATACAATATTTTAAAAAAAATAGTATAAATATAAAATATAAAAATAAAAAAATTCATCAATTTTCGAAAACGTCATTTCATCTAATTCAATTACTGAATCGTCATTTTCATGAATCAGCGCTCGCGTGCATCTAGTTCCATTGTTTTTAGTGTACGGCCCTGACAGTGGCAGTCAAACGGGGAGGGGATAGCCCCCCCCCGTGACCTTTTTTTAAATATTTATAATTCATCCATATTATACATAATATAATATAGGTATTCATCTATTTTCTATTTAAAAAAATAAATATACTATACTTATTAGTTATTGTAGTCTCTAGGCTCGAATAAAATTAACAGTTCAAACATAAAACACTAAAATATTAATTGAAACAAACTTTTTAGATTTTTTTCATTTCCCTTATAGTTAAATTATAAGAATGTATGAAATTTAAATTTAGTACTTTATGCTTAACATAATATATTATATTATTATATGAATTGTGTAATTATATTGTATTAGAGTCGTCTCAATGGTTTAACCATTATGGTTGTTCATCGTGAGGTTGTCAATATAACTGTAGACGAAATACTGGACGAATTGGCAAAAAAAAAAAACAGAAAAATAGATTTAATAATATAAATATCATTAATAATAATTAATAATATAATTAATATAATATGATTTCTATGTTTAAAAATAAAGATTTTTATATATAGTGTTTGTTAAAAAATCAGCTACATCCCCCCCCCCCCAATGACAAAATCATTTGACCGCCACTGGGCCCCGATTCCACTACATTTAATCAGCAAAAGTAGAAAGACGATATACTGCGTAAATGAATATCATACATCTTATATTAAAGCGGCGTATGCAGGTAATCGAAATTCGAGGAAAATAATCCGCTCAAAAGGGAGGTTCGTTATAATACTACGTAATAACAACAACACAAAAATCGTGAAACGCAGGATGGTGATGATAATAATAATAATAATATACTTAAGATGAAAATTTAAAACAATAACGTCCAAAACTGAATCATAAATAGTACAGGAACCACCAACCTTAATGATTGCCAATTAAAAATACATTTATTCTATTAATTTCGTTTTATTTATAGTATCAAATAATTTAACGCACATTTTAATATTTTTTCATTTCTATAATATATGAAATATAATGTAATATGAAAAAGAATCAGATGGACCTCGCTCTGCTATAGAGTAGGGGATGGAGTGCACCTCGTTTATAGGATAGGTCATTACAATAGATTTGATAAATTTGAATGTAATTCAATTATAGGTATACGAATAACGATTCTGAACGGAGATGATTTGTTATATACGTAAATATAGAAAAAATATTATATATATATATATTATTATATTATAATAATCTTATATATAGAAGCAGTCATCTAAAAATTTTCTATTTGGATATAATTTCTATATAAATATCCTATATAACTATATTCAATTAACAAAAAATTTGTCAAAACAGTTTTTATTATTTTTTTTTAGGAAAAATCGAATACTTCAAATGTCTATAATTTCCCTAAAAATCAGTATAATATTTTTAAAAAAATACGCTTAAAGAAAATACCTAACTTAATAACTAGTAAATTTTTCGAGTTTCTGAGACTTTCACTTTTTGAATTATAACAAATATTTAAAATCATTTGAGGATAAATCGTTATTTTATGCAATTTCATAAAAATTTAAATTTAAAATTGTCATAAAAATTTTTCCTTAAAGTCCAGTAAAAATTGTTTTAAAGTTATTAAAAGAATAACGTATGGATAACCTTATGTTAAAATGTTATACCTTAAGTATAAATATAAAACATTTTATGAATGTATAATTACAAAATAATATGTAAATTATCGCTATTTTGACTTATTTCATACAAATTTGAACTTTATGGGCTAAAAAAATTTGTCTGGAACGATTTCCAATTTTTTTTTAGTTGCAGTCAGTATAAATTATAATGAACCCTGTATTAAATTTTCAAGAGTTTATAGACAGCCAATTTTTTTTTATAGATATTTAAAAAAAAAAACTTAGAAAAATTTTAAATTTAAATTGTCTATATATAAGACAAAAAATTTCAAAATACTTCGAAAACGTTACCATGTATAATAAACGCTAATTTAAATATTTGGTGAAAATTTCAAGTGTATGCGGTTTTTCGTTTTTGAGTTAGTAGTTGGCCAAAACGTGGTTTTGCGCAAAAATTCCCGTTTTTTCATAATTTTTTTATGGTTTTTTTCGATGCTTTTAAAAAGTATTGAAAAAGTTTGATTTTCAACTTACCAAAGTACCATATACATTTACTTTCCTTTCAGAAAAGTTGCTGTTTAAGAAAATCAAAGCATTTTTACTGCCCCAAAACGTGATGACTATCGCAAAAATAAAAAAAATTATAAAACCAATAGATTCCATCACTCCGTTCAGAATCTAAAATGAAAAATATCAAACCTAAAAACTGTTTCGATGGTAAATTTTGAACATTATTATGGTGCATAAGATTTAATATTCAAAACTCTACAGCTAGAGTAAATAAACATTTACCAAAGCGGAGATTAAGACGTAATAATCATACGTATCATGAGAAAATGAGTTACAATTTGTAAACGTATTTCAACAATAAAACTAATTACCGAAATGAAAAAATTAAACCAACCTCTTGTTCTGTTTTCAATTTGGTTCGTCGATTGTATTTTCTGAGAGTTCGATGAAACATCAGTGGAAAATATGATAATCCTCTGCAGCAGTACCTCGGTAGCTTTAACCATGCATTGTTACGCAACAAAATCAAATTAAATAAAAACCAGTAATTTCATTACGATCTGCAAGGACTAATAATTCTTAAAAAATTATTTTATTTTATTTTTTTTAACTGAAAAGAGAGTCCGAAGCTCCGTATTTAATTTGAAACGTTCGGTAGAATAAATTATAAATTAGTTATTAAAACCGTTTGTGGAAGACAATTTTTCACAAAATATATATTAAATTCTGTGCAGACTCGTGCAATATAGTTATAATAACAAAAACAATAATAATAGTAATAATAATAAAAATAATAATAATAATACAATTCTCAGTTTGATTGCCAATAATATATTTATCATTGTCAGGGGGGCCCGTCGAGGAAAAATTAAATCGATTTTAACGAAAAATACCGTTTAACGGTCCGATATACCAATCGTTTTTACCATTTGGGCGTGTTGAACATTTGTGCTGCTAAACGAATATTTCGATTGTGGTGGGAGACTTGAACTCGTACCGCCGACTGTTATGGATCATAATTAGACTCGTCCGACAGCGTCACCGTGTGCAACACACATGGCATTAAGCCTCGGGAGTAAACGATTGTCCGCGACACCGACGAATAACAGCGAAGAAAGTCATCTAAAACGCGATGTTTTTGAAACAACTAAGGATGCGGCAACGGTACAGGTGGTCCTGCATGTGTGACGAAAACGTTCGGTCGACGGATAATAATCCGACACGGTTAACATTAAATTATTATTATTTGCGGTGCCCCGGGACGGACTAATCGTGCTGATGTACATTTAAGTGCAACGATAATAATATTTAACGCGACGGTACGGTTCTGTGACGCGCGCGTCTCCTCGTTAGTGCAGGTGGTTGACTTAAGTTCCGGATCTATAATGTAACCTTTTAAGAGGTATTGTTCAATCTAAATAATAGTGATAATAATGCAATACCGCTTGTTCGATAACCGAGTCGAAGAGAAAATCGAAAACTAACGAAGAATGGGATGGATATTTAGTATATTATAATATGATTATAATTTTACCGTATATTATAGGAAAGTATGAAGTTTTTATATATTTATATAAATTATTTCCTAAAATAAATATATTTATGATAATTGTATATAACTATATTATAATATATTATTCAAATTTTAAACCGTATGATTTATTGATTTATTGATTTGTTCACATTAAAATAATCAATTTGCATCACATGTAGTGTTAACAAACATAATATGTCTTTTAAAAACCTAAGTTTGAACTGATTCAACGATGGAAGTATATATATTTATGTATAAATTAATCGTTAAGAACAATTTTTTTTCTTCATAAATGAGGAACCGAAAGTTTTACCTAATTACCAATGTATAACTAAATATTGATGATAAAATAAAATATTTATTACAAGAATATACAATTATAAGCCCATAAAAAAAAATGTAATGTATTATATTATAAGAATATTTATATTGATTATGGACACCATTATATAATATTTATTGTATTTTACTATTAAAACCAGATATATGATATTCTTCGTGTGTCATAAAAATGTAATTTAAGTAAATTATAAATTATGATTATGTAAGTTTACTAAAACTAAAATTATAATTATTATTTGTATTATATTTATGAATATTATGATTATTATTATTATAAATATTATAAAACAATGTATTGTTTAAAGTGATGGCATTTTTTTTTTATGCATTTTTTTTTGGTATTAATAAAAAATGTATGTTGCTTTTTATTAATATAACTCATGAATAAAAACGATAATTTACGGGAAAAACATTTAATCACTATTCGACTTAATAAACCTTTAGGAATTTCTGTACAAAAGAGAAGTTACATGAACTTCTCTCAATGAGAAATCAATACACCTTGAACAGTTTCCACAAGAAAACCAAAAAGTCAATTATTTGCTCCGGCGATGTTGCTGGGAAAGTAAACGTCATTAAAAGTAAGATCTTAAATAAAAGTCAACATTTAGCCAAGAATTTATGTGATTAGGTGGTATGCTTCTATAAATAATTTACACAGTGTAATATCAACAACGCATACCGGCTACATGCTCGATTAGTTTCGATGGTATATTCAATTAATTTTTATACAGTGTTTTTATTGTTAATAATATTGAACCATCGTTAGAACCGAAAATTTAAGTTTAAAGTCACAACATCAATATCGTTAATTTCCAGTCCATATGATAACACATAAAAAATGAGTACGCGTTTGTACACAATAATAATTACACTATTGTAAGACTGATGGCTTTCACGTTCCTTTCGAGAAAATAACGGTTCGAACAACAATGCAGAGTTTGCACAGACAATCGGATGTTGATGGGCCTGAACCGAAAATTGCTTTCGACCTGATCTAAACGTTTTTTATTTTCACCAACGACGCAAAAGGTATTTTTAGCGTACACTCCGGGTGCATCTATTACAACATGTCGCCCGTACTCGTCGGACGGAAATGTATAGAAACAAGGTACGTAAACAATTAAATTATTATATTATTCTACGACCCGGTGAATTGAAATTCTCAACCGTAATATATTAATAAATAACTGCAATATTGCGAGTTGTTTTGATTAAATCTTTTGTATGGCGTATTATTATTAATAGAGTTAGTTATTAATACTGTCATTGTAACCATCCGTGCACCCGATTTATCCTATTGGCAAAGATATATATCCCCACGTACGGATTAACGTACCGAGTATAGGCTAATGGAATTACTAAATATTTACAGTAGAACTTCTATACAACGGTCATCGAAGGGACCGGAAATTATAACCAGTATATTCAGAAGTGCTCATCCCATAGAGGTGACCGGTAACAGAAGTTCAACATCTTTTAGGTGTCCGCTATATAGAGTGCCTGTAATTTTTTTTAAAAAAAATACCAAATTAAAAATGCATATCAATATGGGTACTAAAAAATGTATTTATGATTAACGATAAAACGTGGATACAGTTTAAAATTAAAAAATTCGCATACAAGCATTTATAAATATTAAAATTAAAAAAATTGAGTTGGTTTTAAATTCATTTTATTATTTGAACAATGTTTTTAAAAATAAATATCCATGGTATTTAACATATTACAAGTATGTATTATGTATTATGTATATTATTATAATATAATCATCTATGTAATTTAATTAATTTAATTTATTTATTATATAATATAATAAATTTAATTTTTCAACATTTGAATAAGCATTTTATTTTTGACAAAAATCTAACATTTTAATATTTTCCGTTAAAACTAAAAGTATTCTTTTGAATCACATTGATACTACACACACTTCGAACCATTTTATACACTGAAAAAAACATGATTAAATTTACAGTCACAGACAATTTTTTATCGCATTATCGACGTCAGAAGTGGTCGTTAAGATAAACAGTCAAAAATAATTTCAACATTTTCGATCTTTCGTTTGACATATTTTTAAATTTTCGCTGTTATTTAAAGTGGCCGCTATATACAGGTGTTAATGTATTTTTCTCATAACACTCAATGGGACCAAAAAAATTTACCGTTACGTAGAGGTGACCGTTAACAGAAGTTTTACCGTACAATCATCGATTAATTGTCCGGGTTCTACGTTGATTTTCTATGTTAGGTTCTCATTCAAACATTAAACGAGCTCAAGTTTCGTAAGTATTGACTATTCAGCTAAATAATACATGCCATTACATTTTTATATATTTGCTATTTATTTATTTATTTGTTTTAACTAGCCGACTCGTCACGACCTCGCCCGTGTATGTGTATAGTGTATATGTAGTGTATATTTGTAAGAATAAAAATGCACGCAGGAGACAGTTTTTATACGATTTTGGTTATTTTGCAGTAAAATATTAATGTGGTATCCGTCTTTACCTCTGGTATACATTAACGGGCATTGCAGTGTATCATAAGATCTATCCAATTCGGAAACCCAGACGCAAGTTTTCAACCATACCGTGCAAAATTATATATCTGGGACCTTTATCTTCATTAACTAATAATACAGCTACTTCATCGATTGTAGGTACATTATATTGACCTCTGTATTATCCTTGAGGAATTCGATCAGCATGAATATTTAACTTAAATTTTTGCAACTCATCAAATAACCTTAACCCGGCGCACACATTTGAATGTCATATTTACACGCGCGGGGTAAATTTTTATCCCAAGGTTATTCACTATAGTATGTTATAATTTAAACTTCATTAATCTATTTTTCTTGCTTACTATTCATATTTATTTTAAGAATCGAAAAACGGTCGGATTTAATTTTAGTCTATATTTAAAAAAAGATAATAATATTTTCCTATAGTGAATATGGTTTCGACGCCAATATATTACGAGTATATTCGCTTTTGATAACACCGTATTATGACTAAATATTATTAAACATTTCTAAGTAATAAGTTAAAAATAGGTACTTGTGAGAGATATTCAGAGATTCTACTGCATACAAAGTGATTAAAAAATATTATAATTTTAAAAAACAAAAACACGGGGTAAATAATTTCTAGATATCACTGTATACTACTTTAATATGTTTTAAATAAAACAAAATTTACAAAAATAACATGAAACAACAAACAGTATATTTATAGGTGTATTATTTAAAACTACTGAGGAGGACAAACACCTAAATACATTATTTTATTACCTATACACAATATAAATAAGTCTGGGGTAATTATTTACCCCGTGCGTCAGACAACGGGTTAACTCTAGATTAGATATAAAGCTTTGTATGAAGTGATTAATTTCACGCGAAAGTGTTTGCAATGATTCAATGAGACCTCTTTTCAAATTTCAAATCATACACTTGAATCCTGTACTTATTCGAGTAAATATTTGATCGTACTCTAACATTTTGTAAAAATTTAACATTATTTCCAATATCAGGTGATAAAATACCTATCAAAATGACACAATCGACACTGAATTTTAAAAGTGAACATGAAGTTCCTTTCAACTCTTTTGTTTGTTCCAAACGATGTAATTTGAAACAAAATATTATACTGAATTATCAAAAAAATTTTTTAATAGAGAGTGAGAATTATCAATTAAAATTTTAATTAAGTACGAAGGATCCTCAAATTGGTGTAAAACAATTTTGCCATAAATGCAGCAAAGTCCATGGATTCCATCTTTCATTTTTTCGCTAGATACAATGTGCATAATGTAATCATAGTTTCTATTTCAAGCGCTGGAATATTTAAGTAATCAATCTCTGATCGGTAATTAAACGCTGATTTCAGACTCAAAGCGTTGCGTTGCTGCTGTACAAGTTTTTGAGAACGATCTGGTGTGTTCTCTTGTTGCATTCGAATAGCATTCTTGGCGCTCTCGACATGATGATGAATTGGCAACTTACCCAAAATTTAACTCCATTAGCATGCCCAATAAACCTTCAGAAATAGTGCCACTAGAAGCCACGAGAATCGCTTATATATACAGAAATGACAGAATTTTCAGTAGTAAAACGGCCTATGTTATATAAACGCGGCGTAATTTTTTTGTTATCATTCGTACCTAATCATTAAATTATATTATAACCAAAATATATTATATTATATAATATCTGCAATTATTTCTTTTCTTATTCAATAAACAAACATGATACACCTTTATGCGAAATAGATTTTTATTTTCAAATTTTACAGTGGAAGAAGGGTCCATGTCACTCCAAAAGACATTGTAATCAATAATATTAAGTTAAAGATTGTTTTTCGACGCTCCTGAAAAGTTGAGAAATCATACATAGACCCTTATTCGGCGGAACTATTCAAATATTGTTGTCACAAAATGGGAATATAAAAAATACCTGTAATTCGAGAATTTTATACTTATTTTTTATTAACAAAAGTGGAACCAAGACTATTAACATACTGTCAGGTATAATAGTAAAAATTTGAGACAAATCGGTTCAATAGTTTTCTCGAAAATATGTTTATCAATTTTACTAATAGTATTTTTTTCCGTGTACAACTGCAACATTGATCAAATGATAATTAATAAGTTTAGTTTTATATAATATTTTTTTTTTTCGAATAAGTAATAATATACAATTTAAACTAACAGCTTAAATTATACATAGTATAAACACAAATATAAATAAATAATTAAAATCTCAACTCTAAAATCGATACTTTTCAAACTTTTCTGAGTACCTATATATATCGGTTTATCTGTAAAACTTCTTTATCTTAAATGTTTTATAATTTATCATTTTTAACTTCACATATTTTTTTGCTATTTCACTTTATAGATTTGGTTATTTGTTCGACAGAATTTGACTCGTAAATAAAAAAAAAGTATTACAAAATTTAATCCCATATTGTTCTTTGTTCCAAACAAGGAACCTTAAATACAAATAAAGAGTAATCGAACATTTTCCCGACGGTTTTTATTTGTACAATTATTTTGATTTTTTTTTTTTTTATGTTGCTAGATTTTTCACTCCGAGCAGAACATTTTCTTTGTCCCAATAATATTTTTATAAATTATTTGTTCGATTATTTAACTTTATATAATATATATATATATATATATGTCGTAGGCCATATGGAAAATTAATTTTTTTGCAAAAATACTAGGCTCTTTGCAATGGGGTAGCCCGTTTGCAAACTACTTATTATTTTTCCAAACAGCCTGCTGTTTTTCAGGCTCATTGCATACAGACTAACAGCTGTTAGGCCTTTTAAGAACTACAATCATTTTATAGTAAAAACCATTTTAATTATTTTATTTTAAGGGTTATTGATAATAACACAGTACAAATATGTAACATAAATGTATAACATGTAACATTATTATTTATTAATAATATAAATGTATTTATTTATTGTTACATGTGGTTTTTTCGTGGCATTTTGAGCTACAAGGTACATTGTTTTACCGACAAGCGCATCTATTTGTTTTGCACGATGTCTTGCAAAAACATTTTTGATAACCCTGCCCTCCAAATGGAGAATGTTTCTTTGCTATTTCTCTTAATGTTATCATTGTATTTGCTACTTCGTCAAGAAATTCTGCATCGGTTGTCTGTAATACATTTCTGCTTAGCCACGTATTTATAAATCCAAATCGTGTACCAATTTGACAAACGTTATTTTTTTTGTCGACAACTCTGCCAATTATATTTTGTATGTCTAATGGTTCACGATCTACCTTTGGAATATTAACTAAAACATAACTCCCAACTTTAATTATAACTAATTTCTTATCACTAAATTGTATCATTTTTTCTGCAGCTTTTTTTTGTCCTTCAACAGCTTCTACTCTTTCTTTCTGAATTTGTTTTTCTTTTACACATGTGTCGCACAAAGATTCTTTTTTTATGATAGACACTTTAGAAATGCATTTTTTACAGTCATATATATTATTATCCTTGTAACAAAACTTTAAGTCTTAATGCATTATTAATTTTGTTAACTTTATTTCCAAATATATTAATTATTTTACAATTATATAAAATATTCAAACTACAATACAATATGGATATAATAAATATTCCCTTCTCCTGAGAAGGTTATACAAAGATCACAAACGTAATACATAAACTGTATGATTCACAATACTGTGATATCAGTATACGTACGGCGAGATTTACACTAATATATCAACGTACTACTTATAGTATGCTACGTGTAAACGCTAACGGGCAGGGTTATCAAAAATGTTTTTGCAAAACATCGTGCAAAACAAATAGATGCGCTTGTCGGAAAAACAATGTACTGTGTAACTCAAAATGCCACGAAAAAACCACATGTAACAATAAATAAATACCTTTATATTATTAATAAATAATAATGTTAAATTTTATACATTTATGTTACATATTTGTACTGTGTTATTATCAATAACCCGTAAAATAAAATAATTAAAATGGTTTTTACTATAAAATGATTGTAGTTCTTAAAAGGCCTAACAGCTGTTAGTCTGTATGCAATGAGCCTGAAAAACAGCAGGCTGTTTGGAAAAATAATTTAATTAAATAATTAAATTAAATAAAATAATGTAGTTCGCAAACGGGCTATCCCATTGCAAAGAGCCTAGTCTTTTTGCAAAAAAACTAATTTTCCAAAAGGCCTACGACATATATATCGTATTTTCTGTCGTTCAACAGCTTAAACCTGTTGCATATACAGTTGGTTTTTTTCTATATATGGTCTACTTTTAAACGAAGTATTTCTTTTTTTTTCTTTGAATATCTATCAAAAGTCATACCTGGCCGTTGGACAAGTTGATATAGCACGTTTTATTAAAAAATTAAACCGAAAACACCCTGATTATTGGATCGCGTGATAATACGTTTTAACTATAATAATAATATTGTCTATTTTGTACATCATAGAAGAAGCGAGTAATAATAATTATAAGGGCGTGCCTATGGGGTTTCAACCACTTCTCCCGAAATTTTAACGAATTTAGAAAAAAATATAAAACGGGAAAAGTGTTTAATATTTATATACAGTTTAAACTTAATATTATAAACATTTTCTAGGGTTCTTTGTGTAATACATTGTCGATCTAACACAATCAAATTAATTACTACCAACATTATCATCTTGTAAAATAAATACATTTGAAACGCACAATGGTAAAAATATTGAGTCCTCCCCAAGAAATAAAAAAAATGTCTAGGCACATCACTGAATGATAACAATAACATTAAAACGTGCGTTTGAGTCGTACGCGCGAATACGATATCGGATTCGAACGAATTTTTAAATCTGAAATTTCGTTTTTCTAACGCCCCCATGTGCACGAGATTTGATGGGATTTGTCGGCAAAACATCTACACACGGTTAGGTATGCAAACGCGTGTACGAAAGTCGAGATCGTATCGATCGAAAAAAGAGTGAAGCGTGGTGAAAATAAACAGTACATTACACGTACTGACGGAGGAATGGTTATTTTATTGTATTATTACGCTGTCCCGTGCGATGCGCAGGACCGACAAATTCGGTAGCGGCGTTGTGGCGTATACAAGCGCCTGTAGAATATTTATATATGAGCAATAAACTGTCAAGAATATATAAATATACAGCAGTGGTTGGTTTCAATACCGACCTGTTTCAGACAAACTACAGGACGATTTACGAAACTCATTTCGATTACTGGTTGAATATATGTAAATCGCTTTCGCCACTGTTTAATTGTTTTTAATTTTTCGTCAGTTTTCTTCAGTTCATCTGTGAATAACATAAAAACTGTACACCGACCGAATTATAACTTCATTTCCATTTTACAATACTGATTTTCCTGTTTGGATACAACGCCATGCTGTATTATGCACTCTGTACACGTCATCGTTTTACGTACTCGACCGTGCCACGATTGCCGAATGTACTTAAGCGTCATTCCCATCCGTTCAAGCTGATTTTCCCTCGACCAATTTCCCTGGAAAAATATAAATACAATTAGGGGGAGAACTATCGATAGAGAGAAAAAATCTAATTTGGTACTTAATCGTTTCCGTCCAATTATATTTTTGCTATTCAGTAATTTTATTACTACACTTGGCCTGACCTAACTAGTTACTTTTTAATGTATTGAAATTTTCATTTATTGAAAGCATTCGATATTGTATGAGCAGATTCTACACTATACGTCGAAGGCAAGTAATTCTCATTGAGCATTCATTAAGATTTACAAAAGGCGTATCGTGACAACTCGGGATGCTATTATGGTGAGTTACCTTAACCATTAATTTCGGTTCCATAATTTGTTTTTGAACTTTATTGATGATAAACTTTAATTCAAGCTATGTTCAACAAACGGTTTTACATTGTAACATTATAAATTAAATAGTTCACCGAACATTTTATAGAAAAACGTTAAAATTGTATGTTTTTTGAAATGTTCGCCAAAAAAACTATAAACAAATCACGAAGATTGGTGAAGATGTTGAGATTACCAAAAAATTTGAAAGCTATCATGAATCTATATTATTACTAATAATAACTTATTACTTATATCATCATCATAATATTACATCAACATATATTGTAAAAAATAAATGAACGGCTATTGGATTTATTTTGGCTAAAGTTTCTTTAGTTCTTTCAAAGTTATATTATACTGTTAGGGTATATATTTAATCCTAATCTTATTTATTATTAAAGATAGGACTAAATGTAATTCAAGTTTTAGATTTTGATATTAAAGTACTAATTATTCTTAAATAGTTTTAAATTCAAAATAGTCAAAAGATCATTTTGATTCGTAACGTTTCTTCAAAGTTCTAAGAACGGTTTAGTTTGTGTTGTTCTATGTGTTAAAAGTTTGAAGAACGTGTTAGCTTATTACGTTCTTCGTGTAATTGTTCATAGAACTTAATAAATTATAACATTTTTCTTATAATTGTTCAAAGAACTTAATAGGTTATGACGCTCCTCATGTCAATTTTTAAAAGAACTTTTAAAATTATAACGTTTTTTATGAAAAAGGTCAGTAATAGTTTATATTGTTATTTCATATGACAGACCAATAAACTAAATTAAATAAATGGTTTCGTTCTATTATATTTTGGTTTATGAACAATAATAATGTTCTTTAACCGTTTTTTTACGTTCCGTTCAGAAAACCTGCTAATATGTTCATAGAACACTGATTTGAAAAAGAAAACTATGGAAATGAATGGTGTTCAATTTTAAAAATGATCAAAAATATTTCATGGTAGGTTTATGACAACAATAAACTCATAAAATTCGTGTAAAACCAATAAATATTCAAAATATGTGGACTTCCGAGCACTTCCCTTTTTTTTTTTATGTAACAACGCGATATTTTGGTGGCTATTTAAACATTTAAGACCGATCGTCCGTTTGTTATATTATTAATAAAACACAATTCAACAGTTGAAAAAAAATATTATCCACCGGAACTGTTTTAGAATATTACTTTCAACGTGACCCGTGTACTTTAAAAAAAACATGATGGATATAATTAGTGGCACTAACGCCTCTCCGGTGATAACTGAATGCTACCCAACGATGGGTTTTACCAACCAACAAATTCTCATGACGACCGTACCGACAGGGGGATTTCCCCTTTATGTTTCTGGGCAAAAGAACACAGCGTCTATGAACTACGGTGATAGATAATTTTATCGAAATTCCACCCGGTGAAAATGACTTAAAGTATGTTTCGATCGTTGCCCGTGGAAGATCGACGAACACGAGTGTATTTGCAGTATACACGAGCGTTTATCGATACACAATTTGCTCAATAATTGTTTTCGCCGTCCAATTACAGTCCACGGCACCGCAATGAACGGTACTGGAACACTTAAGGAAAGTTGTACCGACGGTCGTGCGCGTCGTTTTGTCGCGAAACGATGTGAGGGTTGAAAAACCGCGACACAAATCGCACGCGACGTGGTACATTAAAACGTTATACTACCAGTAGTACACGCGCATTGTCCGTCACGGATGGCCGGGAATGAAGGTGACACGGGGGTGGGGGAGGGTGAATCGCGCGGTTTTGTTTTCGTCGAGCAACAGCGGTTTGTCGCGAACAAATAAAACACGTACGATAAGCGCGGCGAACGGTTGGTGAGGGTGGTCTTCTTTTCACCCGTCCAAATCCCGTAAATGTCACCCGTGGTCATTGCCGTACGAACGTACACAGATCTGTTCACGGAGACAAGAGCGCGTTCAACGTTTTTGCCCTGGCGTTATGCGTTTTACCGCACGCCGCCCTCGGAGTGTCTCGTATTGTTCGCACGGGGTGTGAAACGGTGAACGGTCACCCCTTGGGCACTGGAAATCCGGTGCCGGGCGGATTATTCTATGACGAAAACGACGGTGGGGGGGGAGAAAGTGTAAAACGGTAGCGATTACCTGCACGCGTTTTACGACTGCAGAGTTCGAGAACGTGCTGCGGGGTAACCGTGGTAAAAGAACTCGGAAAACGCGAATATTAATGATGGACAAAGGTCATCCGCATAAGTCCCACGTCGTAGAATCCGATTTACACCTTTGGCTACTATTGAAACACACGAACGAACACCGCTTACGGTCAGTGAACGGTCTATCATATTCGTCTTCGTTATGAACTGAATTTAACCCGATAAGATCATGGTCCCAGGTTTAATAACGATTTTTTTACTTGGAACGTATTTAATAAAAAAAAAAATCTACTAATATTCTAACGAACTGAGAAGTGTCGCATATTTTTCTTCTTTTCTTTATCTTTATCGCACTCAATTTTCTTGAACTCATCAGTACCCGGGTGGTGTATTTAAGTTAACGCGTTCGCAGTACACGTAACCGTTATTGCGGAACACCCGATTAAAACTCGAAAGATTATCCTAAGCGTGACCGTTTTCACGAAAAATCGAAAAATGTCTGTAGGAACGCATACCTGAGTAAATATTATATAGTCATAGACGCGCGGCAGGAGTGAATAAAATAATCGTCCATCAGTGTGCGAGTGAGCGCTCATTGTATACGCGCGCGCGATAACGTGCGAAAAAGCCTTTCCATGTTGTCAGTTTACCAAGCGCGACTATATGAGCTCGGCAAAAGGACATTGAAATGCACTCTTTGAACAAATAATCCTATTCTCGCCCTCTTGTGTTCTTCCGCCGCTACGGGGTGAACAAATCGTGGAGAAAATCGGTCATTATAACGCTTTCGTGATATACATAAGCGTATACATAAGAATTCTACAAGTGCGAGGTACACACGGCAATGATGTTCAAATTCATTGAGAAAGTAAAAATAATTGATAATTATCATTCAATGGAAAAAAAAGAATTTTTTCATTTATTTTGATTTATTCTTTACACGTCTTGTAATATTTGTAGAACTCACATACACACACACACACAAGTACGAGTATTTCAATAAAGCGGAACGTAATAATTAATGTGTAACAATAGACCTCAAGGTAGAAATTGCATTACATTGGAGAATTAAAAATTGAAACTTTATTTATTTAAGTATTTTCATATGTCTTTTGGTTATAATATGAACAAACATTTTTCAAAAATACGTTATATAGAGATGTATTTAATTGAACTATTTATATATATATTATATTTTTTTACTATCATATCAAATTATTACAGTTTAATTGCATGTTACGTATATAAATTATTTGTGCATTACCTCGTCAAGTTTGACTGCATGCATGTTATTTTCACTTTGAACCAGGTGTTTGCACTCATTAATGTATATACTTATATATTACATTAATATCGCGTGATCTAATTCAATAAAAATTCACATTTTCTGTACAGTTATGCAATCATCCACGTACAATACCCATATATAAATCACAAAAGTCCATTCGCCGAGGTATGAGTAAATAATATTATAAAATAAAATGCAGCAGCTTCAAGACAAATACAATATTAACGCTGTCAAAATAATATACTACTTCGCTATATTTATTAAGATTCGTATGCATGCATAGTACGTAGAGAAATCTTCATACTCAAAGAAAGTATTAGTTGTTCGATTGTTTAATTGAAGACCTGAGGGCAACAACAAGACATCTCCATATTTTGGCCAAAATCAGTTTTTGATTGTACATTATCAAGAAAAAAAACTGCGTCGTTTAGTGCAACAACCAGACAAATCCGACTGCTAAATACAAAGATATCATATAAATGGAGATGTCTGGTTTTTATTTTAGTGCAACAATAAGACATCTCCGGAGATATCTTGTTGTTGCACTAAAATAAATAGTGGGAGATATCTTGTTGTTGCATTGGGAATACTGTTAATTCGCACATGGTCCTCTTGTTATGATTGTGTTAACGTTATCACTGTATTACTAGTGGCGGGCTGCTCACTACAATCACACTCGATATTCGATAATAGCAAAATATTATTAATATTTTTAGTATTTCTAGTATTTTATAATAAAAAAGTTGTTTATATTTTGTTTTATTTTATATTATTATGTTATATTAATGACAAAAAATAGTGAAATATGTATTGTAAAAAATACATAAAGTTAAAAATAATTTGTCAAGTTCTAAAATATATTAAACATTAAAAATAAATAAAATTTCAATTGTGTTGAATATTTATAAATATAGTCATATGTTTCGAAAAAAAAAAAAATTATTTCCTTTGAATATAAGTGATTTTTAACAATGATGTAGGTAAGTATACATTTTTTTCATATTAATAACATTATTCTTACTAATATTTATATGTATATAATTTAATTTATTTAATTTATATGTATATAATTGTCACTGGCTACTACTTATACGTACTGACGTTGTATCTAAATATATATTTTTTTAATTTTTAAAACTATTAATTAATTTTTAAAACAGTTTAAATCGATTCCTGAAAAATTGTATAAATTGGAGAAGTCTTGTTGTTGCCCTCAGGTCTTCAATTAAGTAAGTCTATTTTTTAAAATAATTTATCAACAAACAGATTACGATTATAACCTTATAGAACAAACGACTAATCACATTGATCCTTTTATTAAATAAAAAACACGATAAAATAATAAAGAAAAATACAATACTCACACAAATAATTTATATAATAAATCATTGCAATTCGTATGTATTATGTTTTAATTGACGACATGAATCAGAAAAATCATTCGTTGAGAGTTGGTAATACATAACGTGAACGAATGAATTTAGACTAGATCAATCTAAAAGTAGACTTTCTTCGTTATTTGTTTTCCTGTATACCGATAGTACCTACTAGTATTAACTGAAATTAATTTAAAATTCAGTAGATTTAAAATCCTTAAAAATGTGAGTTAAAATGTTCTTAAACTTCAATAACTGTAGTTTCCAACAAGAAACTATGTAAAAATTTCGTATAAACTTTTATAAAAAAATTGAATAAATGGAATGCTATTTTTATAAGCTATAAAATGTTTGACTATTCAAGTTTAATTGTTTGTGGAGTATTTTTTATTAACTACAACTAGTTTAAAAGTTTTGAGTATTTTGAGCGGTATAAATTATTTTATTTTATAATATTGTGAGCCAAAATGTTGTAACTATTGTTATAAACTACTTAAAATCAAATATTACGTTTTATGTATAATTTTACTAAATATTTCAAATTAGAAACCCTGAAAACACACAATTATTTTTTGCAAAATCACTTTTACTCGATAAAAAGCCATAATTTATATACCTAATATTTATTCTGAATGAACCAGGGGTTTCATAAATAAGACATAAATAAGTAAACGCTAATGTCTCCGTTGAAACGTAATTTCAGAATTAATGATCTTACTAAAGTATTAAATCATAGTCATCAGGTTACCCATATTGTATTTTATTGTGTGTCTAATAATGATTGTAAAAAATAACATAAATCCACGTAACCTAGGAGAAATTTTTATCGAATTTAAATGTAAACATTATATATTCACAACTAAAAGTAAATTAAACGTTACCGTGCACGCATCTGAAACTTGAAACTGAAATCAAATTTAGAAACATAATTATTAGTCGTGACGAAAAGTTTTCCCAAAACAAAAACAAAAATAAAACTTTCCTTCGAAAATAAAATTTATTAAATAATCGTCACCAATAAAAGTATTAATGCAATAATTATACTTGCATCTACGACACTGAAGCTTAACAAGTGACATTGTGATACGTTTTAAGTAGTTCTTCGTTGACCCCTTAAAAATATAATTCATCCATGTGCAAAAAATTACAATATTTGGTGACCTGAATGTTATATATAATATTATAAAATGTTATATAATAATAAGCTTCTGCCTTGACATCACGCTCGGTAACTTCCTTTTGGATACCGATCCATAAGAATATAACTAGAAACGAAAAAGCCGATGTAGCTGCTAGGAAATCTTATAAGAACCTGGTAACCTGGAAACTCGGTTATAACCAGGGTTTGAAACCGATATTTGATACCGTTTTTGAATACCGTTTAAAACCGTTAAAAACGAAATCGATATAAAAAACGAAAAAAATCAATAACGGTATTCAAAATCAAAATCGAAATCTTAAAAACTAAATACCGATATTCAAAAGTGAAAACGAAATTGAAAAAAACCAATACCGTTATTTGAAAGCAAAAATGAAATAGGAAAAAAATAAATACAAATATTTGAAATCAAAAAAGAAAACGGAAAAATAAATTCCAATATTCACAATAGAAAACAATTCAAAATGAATAAATCCTATTTAAACTTAAATAGCTAAGCTGTTATAAATACGGTCAACTGAGGAATGCTAGGTTGTCCGACAAAAATAAGGTATAAATATAGTAGTCGTGAGATGCAAATAATTAGATTGTGAATTCAGTCTAGACTTAAATATATACTCTGTAAACAGCATTAAATTATATACTCATTATAAGTAATAACTAATAACTACTATAATAATAACGTATAACACATAATAGTATATAAATGTAAAATGTTATAACGTATGTTGTAACGTATACCTAATTATATTTTATATATAACTATAATTGTTTAGGTATGACATTGATGTAAGTACTTTGGTAATTTATTTTATAAATAAACATGATGATAAAATAGTTTAGGCCTTATATTATGGTGACAGATGTATAATTTATAAATGTCTAATAATATATTTTCAGAATTAAAAATAATTTTAATTAATTTGTAATTTTTCACGAATATTGTGTGTTTTGTCATAAATGCTGCATCAATATAACTTTTACTAACAATGAATCAAAAATTAACCCAAAATCAAAAAAAAAAAAACAAATATTAAAATCGAAAACCGAAACCAAAATAAAAAAAAAAGAATACCGATATTCAAAACCGAAATCGAAATCGGAAAAAATATATATCACTATCCAAAACCAAAATCGTAATCAGAAAAAATAAATATCCATATCCGAAATCGAAATTGAAATCAGAAAATTTTTTTTTCGAATTCATGTCCTGCTTCTAACAATACTAATACACCTAAAATTTAACTATCAACTCTTAAGAACACAACCAGATATGTCTTTAAAATAACCAATGAAGCTTAGAATAGCAACAACTACTATGGAATCAATAAAAACAATAAACTCCATAAAATTAAGACTCTCTTAGCGCCAAATGCATACCCCTCCGCCCCCCTTTTACAAGACAATTAAAAACATTATGGTTACGAATGAGGATCTAACAGTAGCCATATTAGCCAAGAACATCTTATGATGAATGAACCAAGACCTATATGTGACTTTTGTAACATCTCTCTAGCAGACGATAGGAAAATCTTACTACTACCAACGAACCCAGAAGAAATTTTATCATTAAAAAACTTCAAATTATTAATTTACTTCCTTAAAAAACCAACTTGTACCACAAAATGTAAACATTTACAAATCAATTATTTTAGTGTTGGATCGTTAATAAATAATTTAAAAAAAAATAAAACACACACTTTATATTATTATAAATGTGGCTATACTTCGATACACAAGTCGATATAACGTTTAATGTAACAGTAAACACTCGTTATGTCCACTAATGTTCCTGTCAATTTTGTTGAGAGTATATTACATTGACGAATGTTTAAATATGGACATATTTATGCTTTAAACGGTGGTGTTAGACGGTGAAGGTAGATGTTATGAGAAAGGGTTGTAAATATTAATAAAAAAATTAAATACTTACATTTTAATTTTTTACAGAAATAGAAATTAAAGTTCATTATATTAATTGATCCCATGGTAAATATATAGTATGCCATCAAAAATTATTTCATGGTAATACAAAATAATACTATAATTAAAACCCGTAAAACTAATTACATTTAATACTTCCCCGCGAAATGCTTGGGACATGAGAATATACGTAGTACATCCGTGAATTTTCAAAATTATATTGAGAGTTTACGGTATAAATGTAGTATACTCTACGGGAACATCAATAGTTAGGTTATTTTATGGTTAGGTTATGTCAAATCTTAAGGGGAATAGGAAAAAGAGATATAAAAAAAATTCGTAATATTTATTTTAATTAAATTAAAAATAAATTAAAAAAATTAGTAACATAACTTGAACGCTTAAAATACATAATAATACAATTTCTTACAATAACCTCCTACGATATTTACTAAATTAATTTTTTTTAAAAATGTCTTATTACTATTAAAATCTTTATGACTTATCTCTTCCACGAAGTCTTCTGAATTGGACAATGCAGAAAAATCACAACCACCAATAGTAGTCACAATAAAATGTCTTAAGATACGTTTTACAAGAAGCGACCGATGACACTACTGCTCCGAGAGCAGTATCGCGCGGCACGTCGTGAAGTCCATAAACAAATAAACCATGTAATTATAGCATCAAAATTAATTTTTATCCATCGGATGATGAAATTCCTTTAAAAGAAGTACAGTTGAATTCCATTTCGTATAATTTGACCGATGCTAATTAAAAAAATATTATAATGAAGAATACCATCTGGAAGGAAATATCCTTAATGTATAAAAAATTAAATAAAAATATTCTTCTCCTTCTTCTTCCAACAACAAAGGAAATATATCATTATTATCAATCTACATCTCCGTGATAATTAAAACAAAAGTGTATTGATTACTAATTAAAATTTACAATTCACGCGCCCGTATGTGGACCGAATGTCAAATTCATACCATTGATTAAGCTGATTAAGTTGATTAAGCGTACATTTATTTCATTGATTTGTATCTATGATAATATTCAGCTACCCAAAGTCACCGTGACTTTAGCATTTAGTAAAACATCATATTAATGGGTCGAGACGACCAGTGGGGATCGTCGAACACGATAACTTGTGGTCGCGATATGTCGCGCCTTGGAAAACGAACCGTTAATGTTTTCAAAGCGTATTTAACTTGTTGAGTTGTAACTGCAGTAAATTCCTACTCATTTAGTGATTCTTCTTCACTCTCGTTGAGTTCAACACACTTATACATTGTTGTCTATTTACATATAATATGAACAATTTTGAACGTCTAAATTTTGATGATCGGCTACAGAATTACATTCATCATTAGGAATAGTTTAGTTATTTTTGGAATTATACCACCTTTATTAAAACTGGAATATGCGAAGCAGTTTGATGTAGTTTGTGATGTAACACATATCCATGCATAATCATTCATAATGATTCGTATTAATGTTCATAAAAAATGATTCATTACTATCGATCTTGTTTGATTATTTAATATTTAATAAATAAATTAAAATAAATTTTAATATTAATATTTAATTAATCGTCTGATCATTCATTTTTTATAATTCATTCTATAATTCTGAATAACGTCTTGGTTTATGAGCTGCAGTATAGATATTTTATTTGATGGTAAAAATGTACTTAAATGAAATTTAATTTAATATCGCGATTACGAGGTGTAAAGTTATCTATGAACTGTAAAACTTTTTGATTGTCTAATTTAATTTTTCCATCAACATTTACGAGTAAAAGCTACTAACTAAATAATGACGAAGTCATCCAAGTTCTTTACGATGTATAGTCAACTGGAAAATATTTAATTCCTTTAAAATACCTATGTATCGTCGCTCTACAATTACAAATCATCTTAGTTTTTTAGTTTCAGACATATTTGCTTCTATCGTAATTTTAATGACTTTTTATCGTATATTTTATCCATACATTTTTTACCAAACAAACTTTACTCTTAACATTAAAATTTTATCCGTTGAGAATTTGAAAAAAAAAAAGGCCAATTCATCGATATTTTTTTCATAAATCAACAATTGAACTTCAAAATTGTATCTTTTATTTTAATAAATGACGATAACGTATTTGGTGCAATATTTAATTCATTAACGATTACAAATTTATACTGTCACCTTTTTCAACTAACTGTATTAAGCGAACTTTGACCCAAATTATTAGAACATTTAATTTACGTTTATTTTTCATTTTACTAAATTGTGCGAACGATGGTTACTCGCAATCGCTATACTGCTGTAATATACTGCACAATTTTGTGTAATCACGGTAATAAAAATACACTTTTCTACCCTCGAGACAACAAAAAACTATTAATTTTATAACGAGTTATCAAGAACAAAACGCTATTGGTTAGCAATTGGTAGTTTCAAGGGGATTTTCATGTAGTCGGAGGTAACGAAAAACTCGAGACAATGACGTTCGATTTAACAAGAATATACTGTATAATATTAACTGCCGTCCACGTGCAAGTTTCAGCATTACGTTTTTATCGATTACATATGTTTCAACGTACTTGAAGTGACCGAACAATATTGAAAATGTATTTTTTTTTCACGCCACGGCCTGATTTATCCGTCCAATACATATTCTTTTGTAATATTTTTAAGTGAAATGAGAACGAAAATATAAATATACAAAAATAAAAATATGCCGTTCGCGGTCGGAGAAACGTGCACCACACGCGTTACAATAAACCGATAAAACCGTTTAAAAAGCCTATCCGGTGAGTGCGATGTAACATTGGCTGATTTCGCCTCCAATCTTCGTTCCGGTCACTTAAGTTTTTCGGTAACGCCAAGACAGCTCTCCGTGTTGGTACACGCAAACTCTCTCCGACGGACGTCGTTTAAAAACTGAAAGCAATTAATAAACATTATATCTACCCCACGTGGCATACGGTGTATACGCGTTATAATCGAAATTTATGGCACGATGAGTCGGTTGATACATGCGCCTTTCGGTCTGACCGTTAACAAATACGTAAAACTCGTTTTCACGAATACGTAACCGTTTTTCCGCGTGTAAAGTGATGCTGATAACAGTATAGCATACCCAGAGGTGGAATTAGGAATTTTTATGCTCAGAGTGAATGTTAAAATTAAGCCCTATCATAGTCCAATTATCCAATACTCTTTTCGAGAATTTTTTCTAACAATTAATATACAATCATTGAGTTTTAACCTAATATCATTATTTACCAATGTTAAAAATATAAAATCAGTTGTAAATAATTACAAAAATTATACCCTCTACAATTTTTCGCTCGAGGATAAATCCACGTCTTTCACCCTCTACTTCCATCCCTGAGCATACCTCTAGTGCATCGGTCCTTAACTTTTGTGTAGTGGCGACCCAAGATATTTATCAAATTTTTCTTGTGACCTTTTTATAAATAATATTCAATGGCAGAATAAAAAATAACTATTTGGTACTCTTAATTTAATAACATTTTTTACTCATATTACTTGTATTCATAACAAGTCATAATATTAATTACATTATATTTAAAAATAAACATTTCTTTTAATAATATTGTATTGTTTTTTAAATAATTTTTAATTTAATGACTTCCTTGATCTTGATGTTGCTTTACCAATGAATCAATTTAGAGTTCTTCTATAGAGTTAGTAAGTGAAAT
>NW_020273616.1:2183812-2370726 GCF_003268045.1 Sipha flava | reverse complement strand
GATAGATACGCAATTTTTGTCAACCAAATTATATCTTGAAAATGGATAAATAACAGTGAATTTTTTTCTCTTAAAAATACTTCTATTTCAGTTCTTAATTCAAAAAATCCCGTTAAAATTTTTCTCCATGATAACCAACGTACATGAGGTTTCATTTATTATTTATAAGACTTAAAAATAAAAATATTATACTAACGTTTTAAATTTTTATTATTACCAAAATTGGGTCGTGACCCTATGGTTAAGAACCGCTGCTCTAGTGTATACCCATTACCGGGTTTGAGAATAATGTGCTGCCCAGTTCCGGTATGCGGCGGTCGCGTCAGATATCAGACGCACACGCGGATGTTCGGTGGTTTTCGTTGCGCACGGTATTCTCCGATCGAGTTTGGTGTTTCAGGTTAACCGAAAATAATCTAAAACACGATCGCCGAGTGGAATTCGCTTGGATCGTAAGATGAATTTTGTAAAAAAAAAAAAAAAATCACCGAAATATTTTGCTCGGGGGATGTTTTTTTCTATACATGTTAGTACATTTTTCTATGAACGGTGACTCCTGCTCGTAAACTATGTTCGTTGACGTGATCCGGAGCGTGACGATTTTCCGACGGTTTTAGACACGTTAGGGTTATCGGTTTCATTACCCGATGCTTGATTATTGCTCACGGGCGCGCGTAGAGTTCACAAAGGATTTATTCGTTTGGCGCGGGACGGGACGAGATTAAATTTTCTCCTGCGTCAAAACGTCAAGAGTTCAGCCGGCGACGATATGCTCTTCCTGTAATCGCATGAGTATGCGGCCGAATACTTTGAAATTCACAGCAATATACTACTTATAGTATTATAAGTTACGGACGTATACGCTTTATAATAACTGTATTATCCCGGAGTACGTAGACGTTTGCTACGCTGTTGGATTGGAAAAGTTGTTTTCAACTATTATGTATACGCATACGTGTATAATTTGATTATATAATAATATCATTTAGTGTCATTAATTAATTTACAGTCATATGATTAACGAAACATTATCGCCACGGGATGATAAATTTAAATAATAATTTAAGCCCATGGATACGTAATTATTGTTACGCTCTGACATTAACCTAATTGCGAAGGTCTTTTCCGGTACCGATTAACAAAATATACGATTGCATTGAGTGCATCTTGGTCTTACGCAAATAGCTATGAACCGTTTACAGTCACGTTTTAGGTTTTCCGTGGACTTTTTGGGAGGAAAGTGTTCGTGGGAAATTGTGTAATTATTCTTTTAATTTTAAAAGATTAATTTTATTTGGCATTTTTAATCTTCTTAAGCGATTCGATTCTGCAAAGTAAAATATTCACCAACACATAGGAAATATATATATTTCCCATGTCTGTGTATAGTTATTATTTTTCAGTCGATCTTATACGGAATACTACGGAATTTCACTGAAAAAACCCTTCTTCGCTCACGTGCACGCCAGATATTCAAAAAACGCGTTTTTCAGGTTTTTTTTTATTTTTTATATACATGAAAATAAAAGATCAGACCTACGCAAATCACACGTTATATGTACGTGCTTACGTAAGTCACAGCTCAAATTCGACAGTTTCTCCGTGTAGGCGAATTATCCTGGCTATTTTTCGTTTCGTGCATCGTTCATTTCTCAGATACAGAGCGTGTGTACGAGGATATAACACAAATTCTGAATATGAAAACACTCCATAAGTACAAAACCGTTTTGGAAAATATAAAAAATAAATTATCGGTAACATACAGGTACGTTGAGGTCGTCATAACTATATTTACCGTCCTGTTTGTACTGTGGTATTATTATTCACTGAACACGTCAAATAGTAGGATATAATTATCATAAAAACATGTTATAATGTCGTTTAAATATATTTTACATTGTTAACCGTTCATTAATATTAATATAAATTATATGGTATTATACACCAAAAGTATTTTATTTATTTATTTGTTTATGCTGTGTATAACTTTTACTTAATCTCTACTTTCCAAATTTAATATTGTATAATTTTCAATTTGATCTCAAACGAACTTTCACACTTCTAGATGAAAATCATACTACATAAATGCTTAATATTCTTATCGGCTCCATTACCCATTTATTTTAATAACTCTCTCCTCTGATTAGGAAATTTCCGGGGAGTTTATTAATACAAGGTTTAGAGTCTAGAAGAAACATGCTGCTGCTTAATAACAATATGTAGCTCTTTTAATACGGTCTTTATAATATGGTTATAGTGTTATTACTATAGAACGACTTAAAAAAGTTGTTCAAATCTGTACGGCACACAGGACATACTTTTTTTATAACTTTCTAAAAAAATGTCTCTTTCTTACGAAAAGGTTGCAGACTCCTTGTGTAGATCATTCAATGGTTTTAAAATAGATTAATAGTATTATCCTTTTTTTGAACGTTGATTATTTTAATAATAAACATACGAATTTCTATGACGTTAGTTCAACACGTATGATAAAACACACTTTTAACCAAATCCCTGTGATTTATATTTCTGGCAAAATAACGGTTAATTTTTATACATTTAATACTTTATAGATTTTTTTTGCTATGCTATTACCATTAATAAAGTGATTAAAATCCTAAAATGTTTTCAGAATGATTTTTATTTAATTTCTTTATGGTTGTTATTTTGAACTAGTCCACGGATGCGTAGGTACAATTAAGGAAGACCAATATTTTTACTTTTTATGAAAATGAAAGACCAACATTTCTTATTCAAACTCTTCAGTTGAACAGAAATAATAGACTTAGTTATTAACATTTCACAGTATCTAACATTTTCTAGAGAAAATTAAGAAAAATAATTACCGATAACATCTTAATTTTTGAAATTATTTTTCATGCAAATTATTTTCTGAATCGTATTTCAAGTGTCAAAATAAATAACTGTATGACTATGTATAAATCACCATGAGATACACACAATATCAATTAAAAGGTAACTGTACCAATTTAACCATACATTTTTGCAATATGTGTAGCAGTTGTATATAAATAATTAAATTTATTAAATATGTCAATTGTTTTAATTTGTATTTATTTTTTTTTTTTTTACTTGACAGGGATATCCATTAATAATATACAGAGCACTGCAAACTCATTTAAACATTCTTGACCTACTATCACACACACATATATATATATATATATATATATATATACTTCGTATGATAAGTTATTCTTCAAAAAGTTCTTATAACAGAAAAAAAAAATGTTTTCTCGCCGTTCTTATATACTACCAACGCTTTAGTTATTTTTATTCATGCCCTCCAATTAATTTTTTCTGTAAATTCCCAAAGGTTTCCGATAATTTCCGATTACCAATCATACCTACTTGCTCTCGTCTAACTATTTTAATTTTTCTATTCCTCCGCTTATTTTAATAATAAAATCTTTAACTTATAAACTTCTTTTATTCCATAAAGCCGTCAAATACCTCCGGGATTCCTGCTACATTGGCATCCAAGGCAATAAAACAGCTGATGTTTTGGCCGCCCCTTAAAAAAATAATTGTCTTTTCACAAAAATATCCATGTCTGATTTCCTTCCCATTCTTCTCCAAACCCTAAAACAGCATGAACCGACCCCTAGTCTACTCTTACTCCTACCTTTGCTTCCTCGCACAGTTCTACTTCCTACATTCTTAACTCCCCTTGATTCCAGAGACTAGACCTTCCTCAATCCACAATCGTCTCGTTTTCTCTATTCCACTTTAATTAAAGAAAATCTTCTTTTTAATCATTAATTTCTCCTTTTACTTAATTCTTCTGGCCTTTGCATTCTCAACACGTATGCAAACCGTATGCGACTTAAATAATATTATTTTCTTATGTCATTCTTATGTCTTTCTCTTTTTTTTGCTCCGTAACTCATTATTCCACATACTTTCATCTCTTGTGTACTTTTTCCCTGATGTAATCTTTCTTCACGATTCTCAATTCTCCTACTGTCTCCTCACTATCATTAATTTCATTCTCAATGCAGGTTTTCTGATTTAAATAATTTTAATTTATTATAAAATGTCTTATCAAGTCATGTAACGCAAATAATCGTTAATTACTGTTTCAAAAAAAAAAAAAAAAAATTAATTTTTAAGTCATAATGTTCTCGGGATAAAAGCAATAGAAAAAAATAAAAAAATATAAGTTTTGAACCATTTGCTATTATATATATATGTCAGAATAATATTAAGCACAGAACATTAGATTCAAACGTGGAGAAAAATACGAAAAACCTCTAATACTCATAATTATCTTTATCGAGTATAATGTTTTGGTTTTAGAGTTATAGGTTAAAAAACTAGAACCACGAATGGAGTAAACGTTCAATATTAATTTATATTATAATTCTGTACATAAGTACGTAGCTGACTCTGTAGGTGATCGCATGCCCGTCACACGTTCTGCTATCTCGAATTTCGTTATGTTATTTCGTTATGACATACTTCGACTATAATATCTTGGTCAAACTCACCAAATTAACTAAAAATCTAACAAATTCTAACTCATGTGGACAAAAAAACCTAAAAGTTGTTTTTACAAAATCGGTTTGCCATATACGCGACCGAGAACAACATTGCAGAATCAACTCCCATGTCAACTAATATATTCGTTGATTGCGAAAAATACATTCATTATGAAAAAACAAACCATCAATGACCTGGCTCTGAAAATTTATTTTATAAAAATGCATCTATATAGCATTTTATAACATTATATAGAACAGTTTTCCGCTCTTCGAAATACGCTTATACGAGTGCAGGCAGTTTCTTGTGTAAGTCAACATCTACAGTTTTGATTGTTCGTTCAAATGTACGCTTGAACTACAACGCCATTTTAGAACATCTGTTAAGCACAGATGCTACTTACCACTAAATTGTCCCTCCTCGTCAGTTCTAAGAGCCGTTATCGGAAATCTTCATAACTCTCACCACGGATGTGATGGAAGCTCTATCGAGCTCGACTCCTATGTTAACGTTGAAAAAAGTGGTCATTCCCTACCACTTTTTTATGAGACTTTGGTACCTAAATATAACTTGTTAACTTATTTTTATCCATCGCAAATAGTATAGCTTTCGTAAATGTTATTATTTCATTATGTAACATTATTAGATATAAAAATTAACTATTATCAGGTAGTGATACCAATAGGTGATTTCTGTCTTCATGTTTATGTCCATTGTTATATTTGTATATTGTAAACATTATATTAAATATAATGTTGACAATATGTAAAAAAAAAAAAAATCCAAGGTTATTTTTGTTTATTATTTCTGCAATTGAATTACATTCTCTTCCCCGATATTATATTATATTATATTATATTATATATCGTCTTTATATTTTTATTATATCATTATGTTTAATTACTTATCTATATCATATTCTACATATTAGTTGTGTAAATTTAATATTTTGATTGTTGAATTGTTGAAGTTGTTGATCTTGTTAATAGTTTCTAAGAAAAGTTCTAAAATAAAAGTGAAAAAATAAACAATAAACCCTGTATAAATAATTTAAACGAGACTAAAACAATCATATTCCAGATATGGTTGGGTAACATTTTCGATTAGAAAATTATAATATAATGAGTAAAAAGAAATTCCCAAGCTCAAATCGATTTTTAATGTAATGTTATAATGTACATCAGTAAATGTTCAAGCTTAACGAGAGTCCATCGATGCGCGCACGTGTGTGAAATCCTTTGTTTGATTGCGACGTTTGCGACATGAATAGCCGACTGATCCGGTGACTCATATATTGTATTGTGAACTAATCAGTACCAATTACGAGTCGTTGAGCGCAACGAGCCACGAAGTTTTCTCGTAATTGAATACATATATTAATATAATGATAATAATAATAATAATAATACATATACATAGTACGCGATGATTTTGTTAGCACACGTGATTAGAACGATAAAATTACGGGCACGGGGACACGTTAAAATCCGAAGCAGAACAAGTTGTCTCTGCGGCGACTGCAGTGGATAACGGCGCAGTAATAGAACACGATATGAATCGGATATCCTGTGAACGTTTAAAAATCAGTGGTGTGTAGGTGAGTACGTGGAGATGATTATAGCCACCCTATCGTATTGGTTCACACCACTATTGAAATACGTACGAATATTTTGTTTGATTGAACGGTGAACATTTTTTTATATTTTTTTTTTTTCTAATCAATTTTATTTCTAAAACGTGATCCGCTGAATTTAGAAAATCCATCCGATCGGATAATGGAATTCAGTCACATCGAACTTTTTTAAGAGTATTTGTACCGCCACAGCGAAAAATAAAAAAATAATTTTTGCGAATTTCGTCGGAACGTGATCGTCATGGTCATAGAGAATCTACGAGACCTCGTTGACGTGTGGCAACACAGATTACTGTTGGAAATAGTACATAATGTTGTTACGTTTGGTTCGCGCGCGACAACCGTTTTACGGGACAATTATTGCGTCCGACAGTAGAACAACTGCCGTACCGTGGTGATCTCCGACCGACATCGTGTTATTAATATAATAACATTATGGCCGGGACGAAGAACAGACGAAGAAGCGTACTTTTCTCGGGTATAATTTAATGGAATTTTAAACGCGCATCCGGATCGACTCGTAAAACCGTCTGCTCGGAGGCCGTACGCCTATTTATGTTAATGTGAGCACGCATTTGCATTCGATTACGAGCAGTGGGGCGTTGTTTTATGAGCACAAATCGCCCGAAAACAGTAGGAAAACAACAATAATAGTTCGTTGGCAACAAAGTTTTACGCGTCTCGGTCATCTAAAATAAGTCAGCCACTCATGCGTGCGTGAAATCCGTATTATTTTCCATACGTGCGTCCCAGGTTGGACCATATACGAACAGCACAAAGCGGGCGGTAATGATGGACAAATATATTGTAAAACGAACTGTTCGAAAGTACATTGACGCACATCCCTACTACGATTACCATTATCGTTGTATTATGCTGTCGAAACGGTACGCTCAGTCCTGTTAAGTGGTGTACATATGGGGGGGGAGGTTCAATAATACTACAATTTCACCGATTCGTCCGTACGAGATGTGTATAGTGCTATGCCAACAACGGGGTTAAATGGTATGTGGTACATGGAAATCCAACCGGTCCCTGTGTAAAGTTGTCAAACTTAATATCTGTTTTTTTTCCTCAAAAGTCCGTGCGACGTACTTCGACCATCACTCAGATGATCCATAATGCAACATACAAATTTGTTCCGATCATTTTAACGAAAAATAAAATTAATATTAATGTCCCGCAGGCGAATTAAACACATAAGCCATTAATCTCCATTTTTCATTATCGCCTCTGTAACGGCTTCAATAAACCTTTTGACGGAGTGTTAAGTATCTGTAATATCTATAATTCATCGCATTGAATTATTTTACTACCAAAATTAAAAATAACGTCATAAATGTTCGGTTCATTAATGGTATTATATGTATTTTACTTTTTTATTTTTATGAACATCCGTGTATTACTTCGAGTTCATTTAATTCGATTTTATATGGCTTTTTTTATTTTATCACATTTATACATTATGTATTTCATTTTTTACTCCAAACCATATTAGCTCATTATTTCGGGACGGGAAAAACATAATCCGTGCTGTTATTATTTTTCATCGAAACTTGAAAAAAACTGCACAACGGTAACATTTCAAAATCAATTTCATACATGAGTTTTTTTACCACAACCTACGCCGTATAAATGAAAAGCTTCGAATGGAAACGATTTTTTATTTTTTTTTTAAATTTTTGATTATAATTCTGGTCTAGTTCCAGTTTTTCGAACTAATTAAAGCTACCGGCTAATATTCGATTCACGTCGACAATACGTGTACCTAACAGTATTTTTTATTATTTGTAAACATTTTTGAATAAATATGGACATCATCAATGTCAATGGTAATACTTCAACCGTTATGGTGTGCGCGTCCCTGCCGCAGCCGTCGCCGTGTACATTTTCCAACAACCAGGAAAAACGACAGACAATGCTGAATTAAAACAGACAAAATTAAGAACATTTTATCGTCGCATACTAACACATTACACGGTCCGGGCTAATATAAATAAATATGCACGTGAGTGGTAACGATTATTCAAAGTGCACAGAAGGACAAATGTACAGCAGCATTGTCGTATAACTGTAAAGTTATTTGTTGGTGCACACTCGTTTGTTACAAAATGTATACAAATATTACATTTTAAAACACGGTCAGAGTGGCGTAGAAAGGAACTTTTTATGGGGAGGGGTTCAGCAAATGTATATATATATTTAATCTTACCACTATCATTTTGACTAATATTTGTATTGATCTCGGTATTTTTAAGTCAAGTTGACATTATTTTTTTTTGACTCAAGTAAAAAAAAATAATTAATTTTTCTATTCTGCTTATTTGTTAGAGAATTTGCCTATAGTAATAAATAATAATAATAACAATTTAGGAACATATATATTACATATTAGAATATTTTCTGACTAATCACTTAGGTATACTAAAAATTAAATTTAAAGATCTTACCATAGTAAAATGTTTAGACATCTTAGAATAATGTCAAGTTAAAATAAAACAAATATAATAGAATACAAATGTCAAATATAAACGAATAAACGAATAGTAAGTAAAACAGTGAGACACCAACGACCAACGACTAACTATTAACTAATAACTATTAGTTTTACACAATAAGATGCTTGTGTTAAATGATCGCTGAGCTGCGAATGCAATAGGTATACCAAAAATAAACTTTGAATATAGACAATTATATCGCTTTTATTTCAGTTATCGTGACCAGACGACCGATTTAGAATAAACCGTTGTAGAAAACCTAATATGTTCCCAAGCAAAAATTATCAAAGTAATAGTAAAGTATCTAAATTTGATCAAATTATGACTTCTGTGTGCAGCGTGTGTATAATACGTTTATAGTTTTTATACAAACTATTAATATGATTTCCAAGTCAAAATTCTATAATATATAAATGTTAAAGAAAAAACCGGGTTTCGTGAAAAAGTTAATTTACCATCTCAGGTTCATGGAGGGGGTTTTGACTCCCACCCCCTCCATGGATACTCTATGGATTATTAAAATCAACGTATTAACATTATTTAGATTAACATTGGAAATTAGAATAATGGATTGCAATATATACAATATACATATAATTACAATTAAGAAATTTAAGACAAAGATAAATAAAGATAGAAATTATACACACAATAATCTAAAGCTAAATGTAAATACAAATAGAACTAAAAAAAAAATAAAGAATTTCAGACAATGAATAAAGAAACATAGTACAAAAGAATAATTTCTTAGATTACAAATTAGTTAAATAAAAATTAGATACAGATTTATTTACATTAATTTCATCATTTATTCTAAGAAGTTTCTTCAAATTAAAGTCTAAGCAATTGAAATAAGTTGGCCCTAAATAATCAACAAATTTCTGGCCTATTCCTTTTTTGGTGTAATTTATAATTAGATTATACTTTTAGTGTCACGTTTATTACTGTACATTTTAAGATTGAATTTATAATGATTTTTTAGTGTGAATGATACAGAGAATTTTTTATACAGGAGCTAAGAGGAAATATATTTATTTCTTTATAGTTATAATTAGTTGATCTGATCCGATTTGTCTTATTTAAGCATATACGAACAGCATTATTTTGTGATGAAATTAGCGGTTTTATCGTTTTTTCGGAGCATGATCGTACACAATTGCATTTTCTTATATTCAGCCTACTAAAGCAGTATCAACATAGTAGTAAAAAACCGTATTTTTTCGTGTAGTTTCTAGATATTATTAAAAGTATATTATTGTGTTTGCATTATTCGCATTCATATTAATAATACTTATGAAAAAGTATTTACAAAGATTTTCATTACGTTAAATTTTAACTCCGCATCCACGAAGTACTATACACTATATATACATATGCGATTGTGTTCTAAGTTAAAACTTCAATAATAACTCTCTAGAATAATTATTCATTATATGAGACTAAACTAGTCAGTAAATCCCCTATAATACATATCTCGAAATAATTATTTTCAATTAGTAGAATGGAGTTTGTAACTTTTAACATCCGTTATAACTGATTCCATGTGTTAAATCCTATTAAAATAATTTCATAATAATATAAAAACCAAACTGTACGTAACGCACTGCCAGTTTTACTATTTAGTTTACAATGTCATACTCAAGCATTGCAAAGTATTATTTGTTAAACGTTTATTGCAGTAATCCAAATTTGTACCCAAATAGTTTATTTGGATTTCGGGCGTTTAGTTGAAATTCAAAATATTTTCTCATTCCACTATGTAGGGAAAAATAATCGTTGGTCCATTTAAATTATTCAAACCGTTGTTGTTCAAATTACTAGAATGGACTATATATGAGTGTATATAATATTATTGCGGAAACAATGATGCAGTTCTAAAAAAATTTAGTTTTATAACCAATAATATTTGTGATCAAATACTAAATAGATAATAAAAAATATGTTTTATACAATGTTGATATTATAAACCAAGGTCAATAAAATAATAACGAAAACGTTTCGAATACATTCTTTCTGCAACATATTTATAAAAAACATAAAGTAAGCATGGTTTTGATCTTCGAATTTGATAACTGTATATTTTTATTGTTTCTATCAAATATTTTAACGTTTTTAAGACCAACATTTAACATCAAATTTTATTATAACATATTATTAAGATATGTACATGGATTACTATATATTCCATAAAAACTATTACATAACTTAAATTTTTCTAAGAAATTTATTTCCATTTGATTTATTCAAATAATACATTTTGGAAAAACGATAATCAAGAGTCACTAAACATTAAAATTTTGAATTCATTGTTTCTTCGGCGACCTATCACCACTTTTCAACTGAATTCAAACGCAAATAACGCAAGTAACGCAAATAATGTACTGAATTTTTGACCTCGAGTTTCCTATACAGTAACATTATAAATTATTTAGGCCCCCTACTCCCCATCAACGAAAAATAAATATTTAAACAGTACTCCCTACGGTCTAACTACAAAATATATTACCTACTTGTTCAATTTCACCTATGCCTAACTTATACACAAATATAATAAATTATATCACCGTGGTCGACTGATGCGATAATGTGACACTGAACAGTTCAATCCAAAATCAGTTTGACTTTTCTGTGCAATTTCTCTATTTGTAATGACCAAAATATTACATAATAAATACTACACTAATAATGTATTATGAATAAACAGAATAGAGCTAATTATGGTATTTTAAAATTTGAAATTTGAATATAAATGATTCACGGAATACGTTTTTCTAATTATTTATTCATTGCTAGTGTAAATGAAAAGTGTTAGAAATATCTTACCTAAAGTACATTTACGATTCGGTTTTAAATCTAATAAATGTTTTGGAACTGAATCACTACTCGCATTTTCTATCGCCAAAATGAAAACAAATATTTCATTGTATAACTATAATGTACATTAGTATCTTCAATTATCATCTAGAAGGTTATACAACGTTCAATTCCGCAGTGATTGCACAATATTAATTCATCGAATTCGTAATTTTCAACATTTTTAATTGGTTGAACTGTCATGACGGCGTCGTGTATAGGCAAAATTGGTACATAACTGTAACGGGTCGATATTTTTTGTGTGTAGGAAAATCATACCAATAATATTATTAAAATGTAAAAAACTACCAACTTGGTTTGACCATCCTATGTTCCGCACAAGTAAATATAAGCTTGCAATATATATGATTTCTTCATTAATTTATGATATTCCAATTCGGAACATAATATCATGAAATTTCGAAAATTCCAATAGATTATTACACGTGCAATCCCTAAATATCTCCACATGCGAATTTACCCGGTGAAGCTGAAATAACCTGCTACGTGTTAGACCTCACAATAAACTATGCGGGCGCCAAAATCCTCATATCTGATCAATCATACGTATCTCGAGTAATCCTACCGTGTGCTAAAAACAGAAGTGGAACAGAAATCTTCCAAATTAATTCCTAGCTATTTAATTTTGCTCTCCTGATCTCCTTAAGTGAACAATCCACGACTCGATATAAATTAAATAATATTACACTATTAAAAATTAAAGTCACTAATTACCGTAAAACAATCATTTATTATTTTCGCTTTCGATTAAAAGCATCACGAATCGAGGCAGTTATAGTTTTTTATATATTCTCGGAGAATTACCGCGCCATCAAAATTTGTATGGACTTCATAGAACTACTTAAAGAAAATATTTTTTTAAACCCACATTTTTGATGAATAAAATATTTTATTATATTGTTGAATACTATTTAATTAATGAGAGATGCATCATTGGATAGAGTAAATATTGAAATAAATGCCTAATCAATTATTGGAGACAAATTATAAATTAATAACAATTTGCAATTAAACACTCAATGATTATACACCTATATTTATTATAGTGGTTATCATTAATATTCATGATACCATGTGTACACTGCAAACTATCGGATGGCCACATTATTTGACCAAAATCCAACGAAGCCAGTGTTATTTTTTTCTCTCCCTAGCTCGATTAAATTAGCCACTGCGGTATGTCAGCTAATGTTTTATTCTGGATTACGTTTAATTCGGGTGTAACGTCACTCGAAACCGTTTGGTTGTTTGGATCGTGAGCTGGTTTTCGTATTAAGGACTTTTAAGGGTTTTCACAGGCACTAAGGGTCCTGGTCGATCGGGTTGAGCACAAATCCTTGTCAAACAGAGAATGCGCTCGCGGTTTTTCGCTCCGTTCATACGTGTTTACGACTGGTAGGTATAGACTCATATTTAATTTAAAACTTGGAAATACTAAAATTATTCACCCTAAGGTGGTCTGTGAGAAAAACTCCTCTTACATAAACCTGGTACAAAATGTTTTAACACTTTATTAGAAATGTAGAAATATTCTTTATCATCACTAAATAGTAGTAATGGGTCGAACTCTGATTTTTTAAATCGAACCGAACTTTAAATTATTTTTTCGAACTCGAACTTGAACTCAATACTTTTTATCGTGTACATTGTACCTACCTACAAATTAAATCAAACCATAATTATTAATTACTATTGTATTTTAAGTTTTCGTATTACCTATTCTACATTTTAACTTTTAAGTCTAAGTAATTGTATTATTTACAAAATATTTAAATTTTAGATAATTTCTTATTATTATTATTATTATTTTTCAAAACTTGTATTGTGCTCTCTCGTGTTGTCTTGTAGCTTATAAAATATTCATTGAGTATTGAGTGTAATATGATAATATAATCAGTACATTTTAATAATCTATAAAAAAAATAGTAATAATAACTATAATTCACAAATATAGAATGATTAGTAGAATTTATAATGTAAGACGTAATTTGTAAATATGTTTTCATTAACAGCACAGTCGCGGTATCGAAATATTAACATGGATTTACCTAAAATATATTTTAACCTCTATAATAAATATGATAAAAATAAAAATAGCTAATTTATGAATGTAGATGCACTGCCTCTATTGGCGATAAACAACTTATAAATGTTTCGATTGGCGGAGGGTGGATGTGTAACGTGCGACTGGAAAAATAACTTTATTATTATAAATAATGCATAACATGCCCTTTATAGATTATCACTTTCTATCGCCAATAGTCTAATCATTTCTAAATAATCATAAATTTTTATTTTTCAAAAATAACTTTTGAAGAATTGTAAAAATATTAAGTTTTCGAACTGTCGTGGCCAGTAAGTCTGGTTCGACAAATATTTTCAAGTTCAATTTTCGAACAGTAAAAGATGCTTGATAGTTCGGTTCGATTTTTTTTTATGCCGAGTTCGAATTTTGAACCGAACCGAACATCAAAGGTTCGGTTCGGTTCAGTTCGAGATTCGAACAGTTCGACCCATCACTACTAAATAGTATTGATAAACATCATTATTATTTATCAATAAGCGATCAAACCGGTAGACGGTAAACAAAATAAAACTCCTAAATATTATTCCAACAATAAATACTAAAAATGATGACTGTTATCACAATATTACATACGTTATAAATAGGAAACATGGTAAACCTAAATATCCATTACTGCACGCATACATCTATTAAGTATGTACATTTAACGTCCGTGTGATTAGTGCAGTACCAATGAAAATAAAAATAGTACTCATAGACGGAATATATTCCTCAATATTCACAACATTTTTACCTCGGAATAATCTGGAGTTGCTAAGCACCCCCTGGTAACATTGTGTGTCAATGCGTGTAGTTACAGGTTCGAGTTCGTGTGCTCATCGATATCATACTGCGAACAGTTCAAAACAGACCGCAATAATGAAATGGTTGAAAAATCATCGAGTTCATCAACCAAGCTTGCACGGTTTAATCATAAAACAATCCGTTGAAACTCGTGATCACATGACGCAAGTGGCAACACCAATACCGTATCCTCTTGTACGCCGCAACCAATGTCATTAAATTGTCGTTAAATTAAATAAAAAGATAATTTTTTTTTTCTGGAAGGGGGTGTGTTAAAGTGTCAATTCATAATATTCTTAGTACATCTTAAAACGAGGTCCTATATTAATATTATATTTAAAATGGTATTATTATTATGTTACGTGTTTAATGAAAATTAATTTGTTACTCAATTTTGAATATATACCTAATCATAGTAGAATGAAAATATCATTTTACTATAGTATATAAATTTTAATGAATAATAATTAAATATATTTAAAAAAAAAACTTGGGGGGGTTGGAAACTCCTCCCTCCCGTAACTACGCCGCTTGTCGCAACAATACATGTGTGCCCGAGACGTGTACAGATTTTTCGAAGGATAAAATGCCTACGACTTGTACAGTCTGCTGTACGTCTACCCGAGCACTCGATCGACAAACAAGACGTTACTTACATAAACACACTCGTGCAAGCGCTCACACGCAAATGAACGAACGCGGTCGCGGCCTCACGCGTGTTCAACAGCATTATTTCTTCGACGAACGGCATCGGTTTTCACGGAACGGCGGACGGCAGAGTTAGTGGACGATTTGATCGCGATACGGTCGTGAAAACCCCATAAATTAATCTCATCGTCGTCCCGTCCCTCCCGCAAAGGACTCGGAATTTGTTCTTCCTCTCGTCCGCCGAGCGTACGTGATAATAATATACGATCGCGCGCATCGTTTACATACCATACGCTTACGTTTACGCAATCGTCCCTGTGGAAAAACGTTCCTGCAACGGCGAAGCGACGGTAGACTTTTTCTCTAACGAACGGACGAAAAATAGAAAAATAACAGACCCCTACTTTGTTAAATAATTACTAGTTACTTAAACGTATATATTACGTCGTGCAAACCGCAGAAACGTTAATAACTATTGTGTGTTCTCCGTTTTCGTACTGTATTTCTGCGAAGTTAGTTGAGTGTAGGCGCGCGCGCGTGAACCATTTGAATCCAATTGTTATCGACGTCGACGTCGTTAGCGTCACCGCCCTTAAAACTTACTGTTGTACGTTTACCCGTGGGACCTATTGTACGACTACTAGCCGGTGCTCGAAACACCACCGTGGAGGGTCTGTTTAAACGAATACTGTGTGCTCGCGTTGTCCGGTTCGACGTATGTGTGCGTATTCCCGTATAATTGTGTCAAATTTGCTGACGAATACGGTTAGCTTGCACTTCCTATTACACATTGTTACGCGGTGGAATCTCGACGAGCCGAATCGCTAACCGTTTCGGTCCCACCGCATTTCCATTAAAATATTACCTTGAAATAATCCATGCGCCCTCGGTCCATTTGACTGATTCAGAGTTCTTTTATATTGTCCTTTTTGAAATAGAATCCAGGTTCTTTTGTGCGGATATAATGCGACATGAATAAAATAAATACATCGATTTTAAAAATTTGTTAAATATGTCCACCTGTATTACTGTAATCAACATCAAAACAATCGATTTGTTTTTCGTTTGTAAAGAATATTGAATATACTCTTCAAAACCTACATTGATGACTCAAATGTTCCGAAATTGTTTCTTTTTTTATTTATAAAACGCAGGTTTATTAAGCTCAACATGATATAATGTATTGCACGAATTCATAAGCTTTGGTCGGCAACTGGCGGACTTTGTGAATTCGACAAATGAACCTTTTATATAATATATTATACTGTAATGTATACGTTTTAAATTTCAAAATTATTTTTATTACAATTATTTTAAAAAAAAACCTTAACTCTCAATTTAATTTATAACATTAATTGCATTGAATAAATAACATTTTAGTAATTATGAGCACATAATATAATAAAAAAAAAAAATTTTCTCAGTAAATTGTTTATTTACAACGTCGATCTTCCGGACTTCAACTGAAATTACTTATCAGCACCGGTTCAAGATTTTTTGATTTTTTTTTATGTAATTTTATTAAAAACTTAGTTGCTTTCATTTTATTATATAGGTCGCGTGTGTAAAAGTTTAGGTATATGATCGCTAGGTGTATACAAAGAGAAAGAAAACGTCTACGGTATAAACAAAAGGTTATAGTTTTTATGGACGACAGGTAAATTAATAAGGTGCTTAACATCGATATTATTCAGTCATTGTTTACACATAAAAAACAAACAATCGTAATACGGTTGTTGTTTACAATTAATTGAAACAAATCAGTTTTATAACTATATTTCGATAAGATATCTGTTACTGTCCCAACTTCATAGTTGATATTCATTAGAATAATAAAAATAGTTTTCTGCCGTTTACCTATATTTTATACTACAGTATTCTATTTTTATATAGAGTTCATAATTTTTTACTTGGATCTGAGAATAAATATCGTATATTAATAAAATATATATATTATATTATTTGTCATTTGTAATAAACACTAACAAACGTAGTAAAATATAATAATGAATATAAATAACATAAGTATCGATAAAATTTTTACAAGGTTATTTGAAGAAAAAAAATAGATTCGTTTATTTTACTACATTTGAACTTTGAACCGACAAATGTGACAATAGTTCAACTTTTCAAGTTTAAATAATTTGAAGAACTTAAAATTAATTTTATAAATATACACTTTATACAAAATGTTACTCTTTACGAGTATTTCTTTAGAAAAGAAAATCATTTAAGGACATCCAAGAACGTTATTGTCAAAGTATTTGAAATATCCAACGAAAAGAGAGAAAATAAAACCTTTTTTTTCCTCATTGAATTGTAACTGGGTGATATTGTAAAGTGCGTTCAAATAACCTTTTTTATTTTTTATCGTGAATCGCGTCCAAGTTCTTATCTTTGAAATAAAAAAAAAAAAAAAAGAAGTAATTGTGCACCACGTCCGTCCAAGCTTTTGTATCTTAAAAAGAATAATTGTACTCGATGCTTCTGTATAGGTAATTTTTTTCTATGAATTATCAGAGTTTTAGTGATTTACTTTGTTCTTCATTAATATGGTCCACATACATTGCCTTGGTGGCGTTAACGGTAGCGGTAGAGTTGGTAGTAGTAATCACACACATTTAAATTTTAACTGTTAATAAATACACAGTTAAAAGATTCTTCATGCCCCTTCTCTAGAAATTAAAACGGTCAATACTAAGAAAATATTCAACGAATATTTAAGTATGTCACATTAAAGTGTTTAGAATAATATCTTACACAATGTAACTTTTGAAATTTGTATAACGAGAACAACTAGAAAGTTATTGTTTTAAAGTGATTAATGAGTATGAATAAAAATGTTGTTAGTACCTAATTATATATGTGCCCCCTTAACACAAGATACAATTGAAAATATTAAAAAAAATAAAAAAAATATCAATATTGACTGCCAATATAAAAATTGGTAAAACACTCTTTTATACTAACTCTTATAATATTTCTATTTCGATTATCAGAACTTAAAATAAAATACAAATTATAAAATAAAGTAAATATATTTAATTTTATTCTGAGTTATTACTAAGAAAATGGAATAAATATTTATTTATTTTTGTCAAAAAAAGCTAAAAATAAATAAATATTTTGTTTACAGTATTAAAATATAGATTGCGAGATATTCAGAAAGTATTGTGTTTCGATAGTTCATTAAAGAATGACCGAAGAAGATATTTTATATTAGAATAATATCAGAGTGATTCGAAATAGCGATATAAAATCTGTGGTACGACAATTCTGTTCTACACACATACAAATAGATTGCGGTACGTCTAAACTAGCATGGCAGGAAGACATTTTCTTTAAAACTGAATACATTTTCATGTATCCGTAAAGGTTTTTACATTTTAGAAGATATTTCACATTGAAAAAACAACATTTTTTATAGCATATAAACTGATAGTTTGTAATTTTCACTAAATTGTCGATATCAAAATTATTTATATTATATAATATCATGAAAAGTCATGAAAATATACACGGATACTTCTAATAACTGCAGATTATCGTCCGTGCGTTAACAGAGTTATGGTTGCACTAAATTCACGAGTCTCGTGTGACTGCACCAATCAACACATTCATTTTTGCGATAAATTTAAATTTTATTTTTCTGCGTTATTAAATACATACCGTTTATACATATTTTACCTGTATATGAAGTAAAAATTAATTTAAAAGTAATAAGTACAAGAAATGTTTATCATCATGAACTGTTCATTATGACTACATTTATGGAGGTTAAATTTGTTAAGGTCTGAGCTTTGAAGTTATTATAAGTCAAATATCCCCCATTTTAAAAAGTATCATTTAGACATTTTCGAGTTAAATATTAGTTATTACCGAAAGAAAATAAGTAAATTCCCAGCGCTCTAAGATAATTGAACGTAGATTGGCGTTAACTTGTTCGACTATGAACACAATAGAGATACATACGAGTACTTTGACAACTCTGTTTAATTTCGTTATTCAAACTGTATAATTGATGATACGAAATGGAAATGGAGTATTATATGAAATAAATATAAATGTTTCCGTTTAATCGAGAATAAGCCAAACCGAGGGTATGCAAATTCATATAAACCTTATTCATAGTTGTAACCTAAGTTATATATAGTTATATTGCTAATTATATTTTCACAAAAATCAACGTCACTTTTTTTTGAAAAAAAAAAATATCTATTAATTTCATATTTGAATTTTTTTAACGGTCTAGTTATATATGGTTACATATAATGCTGATTTTTAGCGTACTATAAGCATTACATTATAATATTATTTGTGTGTACATCATGCGCTTAGTAAAATATTACTTATAACTGAAAGCAGTTCAGTATTTTTTTGTCTAGATCGATTTACAAACATAATCCTAAACTCAACAAAAGAAATGAATCGATAAATACTACATATCTCATCTACATTCTAATAATCACGTTTTTTACAGAAATCTATTATTTAATTGTGTTACTATCAACCATGGTCGAACGAACGTAGGTTAACAACTTAAAAACGACCGAGTTCATCTACCAGACAGTAGATTTATATACATACCTATACAATATATCTATGTATGTGCAGTCAACCCTTGATATAACTAAACTAGTTATAATGAAAATTTCAAAGTAACGAATGAAACTGTCATTACTTGAAAATCTCGTGATATAACGAAAAATTAAATGTAATTTTGACCCTTCCTTATAACTTATAACTTATAAGGAAGTTTTTTTGGCCAAAGAATTTTTACAAGTTATTAGCTAAATATTATCATTTAGAGTCCTCCGTAATCTTGAAGAAAAATCAGGTCTCTACGCCATTTCAAATTATCTACAGAGGCGTGACAATCAAAAACGTATTTTGTAACATTTTAATTTGGACAACGCTATTGACCGGGTAAGCGCAAAAACATTTACACAAAAAAAATTACTGATTTTTTTAAAAAATAAATATGTATAAGTAATTAAATAATTACTAATGAATGTATTTTTTTTTACTAACATATACTCGTATCTATCATATTTCTACATATATATATATATATGTATATGTATTTCCGAGTATATTCAGATATATATATATACAGTGTGATCACAGTTTAAGGTAACACTAAATATCTCAGGTGAATGACCTTGTATTGAAGCGAATATTTTAGAGTGCTTAGGGGGTACTTAAATACACATTTATTTATGATTTTCAAATTTTCAATATTTTTGGTGTGCGCATGCGCAACACAACTTAAACTTTTTTTAATGGAAACACTACTTTTTTTTTTACATATTCGGATAGATTATTTTTTTTTAAACGTTTTTTGTAAAAAAAGTTTTTTTTCTATTTACAAAATTGACCAAGTTAGAATAAGTCAAAATTTGAATTTATGCATAAATCGTGATAACCACTGGAAATAATAAAATAAGTGTGAAATAATTAAAAATAATTGTTAGTCTACGATATTATTTTTAATTTAATCTATTGTATTAATTAAATTCGTAACAAAATAGTTATAATGATAATAGTAATATTAATATTATAATACAAAATAAAATAGATTAAATAAATCTATCTTATGAATTTTTCAACGTTTTCGCCATTATGCTCTAAACATGATTCAAGTCGCCTCAAAAATTCAGTTGAAGTTGTCGCCTTGATTTGGTTCTCACTTAAAATATCACATGCCACCTGTATTTTGTTTTTTAAGTCCTGAAGATTGACAGGTGGATCTGCATAAACCACAGTCTTCAAATGTCCCCATAAAAAAAAAATCCAGTGGCGTAAAATCAGGAGATCGTGCAGGCCAAGGAACGACACCATAGGTACCAATCCATCGGTTCGGAAATATTTGATTTAAAAATCTTCTAACAGTAATTGCATTATGAGCTGGTGCTCCGTCATGCTGGAAAAACATTCGTTCTCGTGTGTCTAATGAAACATCATCCAATAGTCTTGGTAGTTCGTTGGTTAAAAAATTAAGGTATCGTCTATCATAAAGCGTTCCATCATAAAAGAACGGTCCTATTAGCATTCCACCAACTAACCCACACCATACATTTATTCCTCATACCGTTTGGAAATTAGTCTCACGTGACTAGTGTGGGTTTGTGTCATCCCAGTATCAATGATTTTGTTTATTCATAATGCCATTGTTTGTAAATTTTGATTCATCACTCCAAAGAATATGATTGACTATTAAGGGTCATCAAAAAATTTAACATTGAACCAAACCATAAACTCTAACCTACGAATTGAATCTCCTGCACGCAAATGTTGGACGAAATTGATTTATATGAGTGCAATTTGTGTTTTTTTAGAATTTTTAAACACAACCATATGAAACGCCAATTTCGCGAGCAACATGCCTAATTGACGAACGTGGATGCTGGTACCTATAACTTCGTATCGTTATCAAACATATCTGCTCTTCGTCTTTGTTGGTTGATTTATCTGCCGAGAAATCTTCCATTCTGACTTAACCCTTTTAGAAGACGTTAAACGTAATTATAAGGTGGATGGTATCTTTCTGGGTATCGTTCGGTATATGTCATAGCAGCTAGGCGTACATTACGTTGACATTCGCCATAAATTTAAACCAACTCAACTTTATCAGCGTTATTCATATTTAAAACAATTATAATTTATAGGAGCACTTAATAACCAAACATACATACACGGATAACGTACAGACTATGGTACGGGTATGGGTCTAGTCGTATAATAAAAGTGAAATAATATTTTTCATCAAACTAAATATCTTAATAATATAACATTATCTGATTATCTTATCGTTATTAAAGCTATTGTAAAATAAAATAAAATTCCACTATAAAAGTAGTTAAAATTGTAATCGCATTACATCAGTTTCCTAAACAAAAACTATCCCATACTCGAGATATTCATTCTAGTGACCTACAGTATTATTAAATTATTATTTTCAAACGGTTCAAGTAAATTAAACATTTATTTAGCACTTATTTTATTATTTCCAGTGGTTATCAATGAAAATTTCATTAAACACGATTTATGTATAAATTCAAATTTTAACTTATTCTAACTTGGTCAATTTTGTAAATAGAAAAAAAACTTTTTATACAAAAAACGTTTAAAAAAAATAATCTATTCGAATATGTAAAAAAAAAATTAGTGTTTCCATTAAAAAAAATTTAAGTTGTGTTGCGCATGCGTACACCAAGTGTTGATAATTTGAAAATCATAATTAAATGTGTGTTTAAGTACTCCCTAAGCACTCTAAAATATTCGCTTCAATACAAGGTCATCCACCTGAGATATTTAGTGTTACCTTAAACCATGATCACACTGTATATTGTTAAGAACCACTATATTATATTGCATTTATTGGGAAACACTATGTGTTTGAAATATATTATGTTAATTATTGTAAACTGATGCGTGTGCGACGAAAGGCAAGTGAGACTCCCTACCCATACGACTGGTCTAAGGAATCTTCTGAATAAACCCTTTTGACCGGACGACCAGCTCGTATACATGGGCTCACACACGTAGCAGTCAGTCGTAGTTTTTGGTGCAGAGCATTAATATAACAGAGCCTTCAGAGTATTCAGAACATTTAATGTATTTTATTTAATGTAAGTTTCTTTTCAAGTACAAATATAAAAGTAAAACTAGTTCGAGAATGTTTGTTTATTTGTGCACGGCATTATCTCTCGATAGTCCGTAACAATATACGAGCAAAAGTTGAAATCGGGCAAACCTTAGAAATGCCCGGGAAAACGCGAATTGCCTTTTATCCTTGGGCAAAATACATATTTCGGCTTTTGGCCGGGCAAACCTAGTTATGATCAACCTCATTTGGGCAAAACCGTAGTGTCTTATATACGTTCGTTATTATTAAATACAAATATTAATTCTTATCGTACAATTTTATTACGATTAAAACTGACCATATTGCACACCTATATCAAAACAGTAACAACTCAAAAAAACGCTTTTTTTAGGAATATCGATTTTGTTGGTGGTTACCTTGGTATCATTCATTCAATAAAATGTACTTACATTACTATCTGACGGAGAATATTAAAGATAAAGATAAAGCTGTTTTGTTGATTTATTTAATTTCGTTTGTAGAATCCGAATATACGTTTAACTAAAAAAAATCTGCCCCGGTGTATTCCTTGACATTGCGCAAGCATTCGATCGCGTCTGGCACGACGGATTATTGTTCAAATTAAAATCGTTTCTTCCTGCTCCGTATTTTCTCATCCTAAAATCTTATCTTGAAGACCGATATTTCACTGTTAAATTTAATAATTCCTACTCTATCTACCATAAAATCAAAGCGGGAGTACCCCAGAGAAGTGACCTATCACCTATACTCTATAATATATACACATCAGATATGCCCAAAACAAACCATACAACTCTAGCGACATATGCAGACGATACCGCTATACTAGCATCAAATAAAGACCCAAACATAGCCACCCACGATATACAATACCACTTAAATCTAATCTCCAATTGGACTCAAAAATGGAAAATTAAAATAAACGAAAACAAATCAGTCCAAATAAATTTTTCTCTGAAAAAAAACGAATGTCCACAACTTTTGCTCAATAATTTACCAATTACTATCCAAAATGTAACCAAATACCTCGGAGTTCATCTAGATAAAAGACTTACCTGGGCCCAACACACAAAACAGAAAAGAAAACAATCAAACTCACGTTTACATCTCCTCCGTCCGTTATTGTCTTCTTCAATGAATTTAAAAAACACAATACTAATATACAAGACGATTATTACCCCCCCTCTGGTCATATGGTATCCAAATCTGGGGCCAAGCCAAACCATCCAATATAAGACCCATACAGGCTTTCCAGTCTATATGTCTTAGACAAATAACTGGAGCTCCTTGGTATATGACCAACGACGCACTACACAAAGATCTCCAAATTCCAACAGTCAACGAAATAGCAACTCACCATTACATAAAGTTTCATTCCAAACTGCACTCGAACCAAAACCCTCTAATTTCTCGCATTTCCTCTATAACCATCCCCAACAATCCTCCGAGGAGGCTAAAAAGAAAATGGCCAAGAGACGCTCTTGCCTAACGGTCTCCATATTATGAATCCATCAAATTAAATAGGAGGTACTGTTAATGGACGGTTTTCCCCCCTCAAGACATTCAAGTCATTTTACTACTACTTATATTATCAAATTTACTTATTGTGCAAATTATATAGATTGTAAATATGCTTTAATAAATAAAAAAAAAAAAAAAAAACTTAAAAAAAAAAACTAAAAAAACCAACTTTTTGAGTTGTACTGTTCTGATATGGATGTGCGACATGTATCTTGTTAATTTATTGTTGTTATCAAATTTTATCAACTCGTTATATTAAAGTTACATAAAATACACATTCATTTTTTAATTCTTTATTTTAACGTTATAAGAGTACCTAATATTATTTTTTTTAATTTTATACGAGTACTTAATATCATTATATTTTTATTATTATTTAAGTGTATTCAATTATATTTGTACAATAGTATTTATTTTATGATTATTTGATTTTACCCAAATGAGGTTAGTAATAATTAGGTTTGCCCGGTCAAAAGCCGAATTATAAAATATTGCTCAAGGATTGTATACAGTTTGCGTTTTGCGCGATTTTGACTTTTGCCCGTAAAATATAAATGTACCTACGTAAATATAATTTAACAATTGAATTACCCGGTTTCGCACGGAACGGTCACAGTTTTTAATGGATTATTACCTTACACTATTAAAAGCCCAGGCTTTTTATTAGCATTGATCCGTTATCACTACCTAAAATTACGTAAATTATTACTATCGGCGTTTCGATAACGTAATCATGGGCCTCATCGACAAATTCAACTGATTACTAGCAATAAACTTTTAATACAAAATGGTAATCCGTCATAATGGTGAATCCAAAAAAGCCAATGTCAAAATAGCATCGGCAAAATAACTAAGTATAAAATAGCTTAAAGCCATAATAGTGAAGTTCAAAACAGCTAAAGTATATTATTTTAAAATTATTCTTTTTCTTCTTCTTTGGGGTTTATGCAGAGGGTTTATACGCCACCAATTTTACTTAGCTAAACCATTTTGCCATCCTCGTTTCAGATCATGTTAATGAATTCAACGATAGCGTTTTCCTTGCGTTTGCGCACATTGGCTGTTATAAAGTTAATATTTCACATTCGGAGCCTCGAACATAATATTGACAGCCTACGTCATAATGTTGTTACACGGTTGTTTTGGGAAACGTGGTACTTTGGGAAAGCACTCCGGTCCCCGGTGCGAAAATCTAGAACCACTACCTATGTCACCCCAGTACACTTGTATTTTGGACGCAATTTAACCACGTAACCAAAAGTGGGGATGGTGCATTTAACTTCTTGAAAACCTATCGATAAGTTGTGAAACTTGAACGTTGCGTTTCACGTCTTGATTTCGTATTCTTCAAATTTATAAGATATGTCGGTTAAAGTGTCGCGCTCGATATCATCCAAATCGTTTCACTCGTGATCAATAAGATAACGGTGGCCGATCGGTATTCGTTACGAAATCCTTCGGATGGACTATCAACTCCACTTACCCTTGGTGTTCGAAGAACTTAGAAAAAAAACACTATGCTAGAGTCAGTGCTTACTCATTGGTCGTAATATTGCCATCATTCAAAAAAAAAAAACGATAAACGCGCTATCATGTTAATCATTCGTTATACATCGATTTCAAATCGAAACGATTAAATTAAATATGAAAAATCATATTTTTACATCGATAAACGATTTTTTCCAAACGCGCACCTGGTACATTGATGTAATTTTACTTTAAGTGTATTATGCACTTGTATACGGTGCGTTAACATATTCTTTTGCATGACAGATAGTAGTACAAAATATTATGTTATGTGCAACTTAAGCTGGATGAATAGATCAGAGAGCACTTTTTTTTTTTTTTTTTGATTTTTTGATTTATTTTCAATAATTACGTATATAACATTTTATAATAATGATGTTTTATTATACGTTCAAACAGTTTATTGACATTCATCACGGACGGATGAACAAAAACAAATCTCCCAAAGCTTATGCGTCAGCTGGTGATCCTAGCTGCATCGTCTGCGGGTTCTGCCACGTACCCGACTGACCACTAAGTCTATACCGGGTGTCTACGGAGGTACCGGCTTCGAGGTCAATAGCCTCCATGGTACGGTCCCTCATATCCCATAGTATCCAGGTCCAGTCTTCGTCAGTCGCTTGGGTTGCCTGTGTCACTTTATACTCTACCGTGGACACGACGTGTTCGTATCTATGGAACAGCAGCGGAGTGTTGCGCAGCCCGGTGATGAAAATCAGCACGGTCGGATCTTCGGGCTTTTGCCGCATCTCCGACCATTTTGAAAAACATAGTTTCATCAGAAACGGGAATTTGGATCCTGTGACACACATACACGCGCCATCGAGTGATAAACGTTATACAATAAAGTAAATAACACCGTTACGCAAAACAGGTGGTAACAGTGATACGGCATGATTGTATGATTGTCATAACATACTCGACGACTCTAGCTGCATATGGTTCAACAACAGTATAGCCTTGGCCGCCAGGTCGACACTTTTGAACTCCAAAAGACCCTTCGAACATTTAGCGCCAGGCTGCTTTTGGGGTACTGAAAGAAAAGAAAACGATAAAATCACTACGCATATTTGTTACGCGTGAAATCAAAGTGTTTCGATGAACGACTGACGAATTGTTATCGATCGAACCGCGTCCTTGCAACCGAGGGCGTCTGTCACTGCCCTGCGAATCTTCGAGCAGCTGATATCCAACGGTGCGTTGAAGAAATGCAAAATCTATTTGAAAGTTTCAAATAATTTTATTATGTCAGTATATTACATCAACACGTCGACGCAGTGATATACAGTGATATATCGTATTTAGGATTTTTCGTGGTGTGAGGGCGAGAAGATCTACTTACTAATATCACCCTTCTATTTACTTAATTAACATATTTTTGATTGTATTTGTAATTCGATTGAGATCTATAATATAAAGTAAAATAATTGTTCCCGTCATATCTATCGGAATTTCAAACGTCGATTTCAAACTTCTCAAGAAATACACCACGGCGTAAACTTAAACGTTGTAATGCACTTACCTTCGACGGCGCTGCGATTTGACGCTCATTCACAAACTTTGTTTTGTATGAAAATCGGTTTAGTTTGCTGCCCTTGTAACATTTCTGTGTCGGCGTCCCGTCCGACAATTTGATCACCGTTCCTTGATCGCGTATATAAGAATAATTGGAATATCTAAAACGTCCGATTATAATCATACGATGTCGATAGGTATTATAATTATAAAAGTGCTTGTGTCGACGATAAGAATGAATACATTATTTATTTGTATTTATTTATTTGGATAAATGCCTGATAGGCTCAAGTACAGATATATAACATAATTAACAAATTTTCGGAAAACAAAAATTGTTGATAAAAGTGTGATACAATTATATAGGTGTAATATATAAGATAAGCAATTACATAACAAGTACATATAAATATTGCTATTTGGACAGACTAGTGATTTAAATAATGACGTTTTAGGTTTGACAGATTATTAAAAAAGAAATCAAAATTTGATGTTTTTCCTAATGTTAGGAGTCTATTTAGTGGATTATTTTGTTCATAGTTAGTGCGATGTGTTTTCATATAAAATGTTGGGCATGAGCGGGTATTGTATTGTGGTACGTGAAACGAAATACATTTCAAAATTGGAAGGCAGAAGATGATACCATTAATTAATTCATACAAGAAGGATATATTTAATATATTGTGATGCGCTAAAAGTGGATTAAGTTTTAAATAAAACTGTAGGCTTTTAAACAAAGATATCAATATTATTCGTTAACCTTCTTTTAAAACCTACAAAACAATCAAATCTTCTTTGTACTAGTTCAAGATTTTGTATATGAGAGATCGTAGTAAGATTTCATATAATGGACGTATTAAGGCACAGTAAAGAATTCTAAGACAGTTAATATCATCGAATGATTTGATAGACCTAAATAAAAATCCGAGAGTTTTAATAGCCTTAAGATTGATTTGGTCAATATCAAAATTGAATTAGAAATGAAACTTTCATATTTAAAAATAAAAAACGTGTTACTTTGTGTAATACATTTGAGTCCAAAAGAACTGAACAAGATACGCGTGGCAATTAAACCTCTGCAAGTGATATAGAAATGATAACTTCTGAGGGCCACCAATTTCACTTTTTTTTTTTTTTTTTTTTTTGTGCGCATAGTATTATAGTAGTATTTTAATAGATGGCAAGGATCAGGATAAGCGTTTATATTCAATACCCCAATGCCGAAACCGTTATGAAGCGAGCGTTTAAAAATTAATCGCTTACTTGACTTTCAATTTATTTTTCTTATCCAGTGGCAACAAATGCAGGTGGGCCACGCAACGTTCGGCCGCCTTGACGTCGTTTAGCTCGATGAGAACTCCTCCATTTCGCAACATCTTCACGGCCCACACGTTTCCGTACGGACAGAACATGTTAAAGACATTATCGCAATTTATTCCACGTCCCAGCCCGTGTACGAGCAGCGTTCTTCCGGGTTTGGTGCGCCGTATCCGTGAAGATGACCGGCGGAATGGTTGCGCACAAGAATCACCGCTACCCGACTCGGGCTTTCTGTCAATCCGCTGCACTTCGCTCGACCGTAACCCCCCGTGGTCCCTGTGAACATCGCAAACATTATTACCGTTCTTACCGTAACCACGGCCAACCCTTTTGACCGAAGACCGACGTGATCGTCCGTCTCGAACGTATTCTGTAGTCGAACGGCCTCCGTCGTGAACTAGGTGGCGTCTACAATCGGCGCATTGGCCACGAGCCGAGTTCAAAAACGTGCGCTGTCCATCTTCCTGTTCGTATCTCTCCATCGCGAAAGAAAAATAAGTCGAAATGGTTTTACGTGAGTGACTGACAAAAAGAGCAAATGTTTCGAGACGATCGTTTTCAACTGTGAGCACGCGTATAATTAGTCTAGAAATCTTCTAATGAGATGAAACAGGCAATCGGAGTAAACACTTACGTTTTCATGGTTTCCACAGACCAGATGTTACTTAGCTGTTTAGTAAATGGCCGGTAAGAGAAAATCATATTACATTAAAAATTACTATTATAAAAACAATCAACTTTACAATTTATTAATCATTAAAAAAAAATATTAAGTATAAGTTATTATTTGTATTATAAATAATCAGCAAATAGAGTAGTTAACTTCATAGTTTGTGTATTATAAGGTATCATTAAAATTTTTTTATATTTTACAATATTTATAAGCACTTTTTTATCGTTTTATGAGATGACATTTTTCGGGGCCCTTTGAGTACGAGGTCAAAACTGAATACCATTGAAGGACAGAATATTATTGATAAATTATCAATGATTATTTATGATTAGAAATTATGACTTTGCAGTTACTGAAAAGGTAATAGGTATCGAATACCATAATTACCACAGTCTATAGGCTTGATTTTATATTATGACGAATATTATCTTAGAATCATAATGGCTATTATTACTATATAACCCAAATATATAATAACCTATAGTGGTTATTACTAAGGTTAAAATATATACAAGCCTGGGCAATTTAATGATATTTTCTAACTCAGTTAAGTTAAATTAATTGAGTTCACTTTCAATGAAGTTAAAAATAAAGTTAAAAATTTTGTTATCTTAACTTAACTTAAGTTATACCCTCTACCCTGTTTCCATATGATTATAATGTTTAGTAAGATTTTTAATATTTCCCTATCGATTGTTATTTTTCAAACTGAAAGTATACACATGTCTGGTATAAATCTGGAAACGATAAAACGAATCATGAATTTTAATGCGAGACATATAATTTAAAATCTAATAGATTGGTCAGACACGCTAAAACTGGCTCTTCTCGAATGTATAGTGCACGCTTCCGATTTCGGACCAGGCCTGACTCAATGGGTAAGCGACATAGGCCCACGCCTAAGGCGATATTTAGTATTTTTAAACTATGGAAAGTTTTAAAAAAATATGACATTCACCAGTAACTCATATCAAATTATGTATAAATAAGTAGTGGTCCAATTTTCTACAAATGTGTGGATCTAATAATTTGTTAACTTTACATAAACAAATAGTATTTAGTCCAACATTACTAATTCTTTATGTAAAAAAATAATATTCGATGTAGTATTTACACGTAAGGGGCGGCAAAATTTAAGTTTGCTAAAGTGTAATCAAACGTTTGAGCCGGGTCAGTTTCGGAGTACGTGCTTTGCGTCGGGGTTCGTCAAAAAAAAGTAGGGGCTGCCACAACACGTTTCCAATGCAAATTGTACGCGTTTTAAAGACGGAAAAAATAATACCGTGCACGTTCGGCAACAACAGTTCTAGACGCGCGCCCATTCGATTTCCGGCGTTCAAACGCTGCGTTTTTGAAACGCGTGCGCTACCGTCCGAAACGCGTTAAAGCTGTGCGGCACTAATGCCGTCCGCAGTCCACGCGACCTGAGTATCGTCGTTGTATCACGATAGAACATACTGCTCCTGCTGTGTAATTAATTCACGTGCGGTTGTGCGCGTAAATATATTTCTGTGTATAAAAATATCGTTTGGTGTAAAAAAAAAAAAAATCCAACCATAAAACAATTAATAACGAATAAAAAATAAAAAAACAATATGAGTGTATATTTATGAAAAAATTCGAAACATTTGTTAGTACAAAAATACCCAGGTCGAAATGGTTTGCAGTGTACAGGTCCAATTATTCACGTGTGTGCGGGGGGTGAAAAAAAGGATAAAAGGATACAGTCAATAAATATTGTCGATGAAAAAAAAAAAAAGCTTTTTTTTTTTAGCTGTATTTAACAACGATATAATGGGAGGTTTTGGTGAACGAATGAAATATGCCAGTGTTTTGAAATTCGATTAACTATTGTGATATCAAAGTAAATGGTTTTATAAATAAATAAAAACTCAATTACCTTACCGGAGTATTATGAATACTATGATTTTAACTTTTTTTGTATTTTCATTATTTATATCTGTATTTCGAGAGGATTCATTATGTAATTGTAAATATACTTGTTTTGCTGAAATAAATCAATGAATATTTTAAGGACAGAAAATCGAATCAAATCAAATATAAATTATACATTTTCATCGAAATACGTAAGATTGTAGAGTAATCATTTTCAATTAGTGACACAATATGTTATAGTTTTTTTCTCTTTTCTCTTTTTTTCTTTTTATATTAAAATTTAATTTTCGATTTAAACTTCTATTATATTTACAGCTGTGTATCGTTTGGACTTTTAAATTTAGACTTTAAATCCGTTATTACGAATAAACAAATACATAAATAAACACAATGCACATTCTTTTTTTACTGGTATTAATACTGCACTATTTCATCGGTGCAATGAAAAATATTGTACTATAACCTAAATTACCATATATTACTTACTAATATAATATACATATACTGCTTACTAAATACTACAACACCTTTTAAATAAAAGTTAAATTTCTTATTTCTTACCGTTGTCATAATTTTTCTTAATTTTTCTTTAAATAATAATACTAGAGATATACCTAGTTATTTTATAATCGTTGGATTATCATAAAATTGTTAGATTGAATAAAAAAAAAATATGTGTTTTGAAAAAATGTAGATAACATACTAAACGTGTGAAAAAAGTACAGATTTTACTCGTTAAATTAATATTTGCATATGGTTCAGATAAAAACATTAAAACAAATTTGCAACAAAAGGATAGAGCTATACCTTAGAAGTATATATATACTCGAGAACTAATATATTAACGTAAACACAGTTTTCTAATACCATTTTATAACATGTTATATTTACGATGTAAAAGTATATTGATCGAAAAAATTGTTTTTCAAAATAAAAAAAACCTTATATTTACAACGTCAAAACAAATCAACAACAGTAAACACTTCATACTCAGAGTTTTGTAGTTTTTCAGCGCATTTAATACTACGTAAATATACTTTCTAAATAATTACTTGGAAATAAAGGGACGAAATTTAATGCAAATAATTGTATTCGACTGTTAATAACAAAATATATTTTGGTTGTTTGAATATGCTATTATAAGTAACCGTTATTCGGAGTGTTGTGTACCAAGAAGATGTTTCATAGCATATACTATTGTATTGCTAAAAAATTTTTTTTAGTCTAGGCTTTGTTCCGCATATAGACTAACAGAACCCAAAATCGAGCAACAGAATTTTTCAAAAATATACTTGAAAAGTTCACTGAATAGGTCAATAATATATATATTATAAATCTGAAATAAAGATTTTATATTATCCGCCTTTCATATTTTCATTAATATGTGTGTAACAATATAAATACAATAAAGTTTATTCTCATAATCATAGAAGATTATAATATATTTGTTTCGTAAAAACAATATTGTTTAAACGATTAGCAAATATTCGTCGTCTCCGAAAATTAACGAACCGTGGTAAACTATCTACCCCTATCCCTCTCTAACCCATCTTCCGACCCGTTAAACATACGATTGAACCCGTGAACGAATAGTTTCCCAACTGTTTATGCAGTGAGTTGGGAGTCGAGAAAAACATTTGCGTTTTCCCTCAACGTGATATGATAACACACGATCACATCTAAGGTATTTACCGGCACAAGGAAAGACATTTTTTAAATAATCGGATGTGCACATCATGAACACGTACCCACGCACGTATGTTTAGCACCTATTCAATAACCGTATAAATGCATTTGAATCGTCATCGCTGCTCTTTTGATCAGTGCGACTGCAGCGATCGCAATCTGCTGTTGCAACCGGGTCCTCGGCACTGTATATGTCAAATCGATAATTTCAACTATCAACGAATTTTTCGGAGCCGAGCCACGGAACACGACCACGGTATTAGTCGACATTGTCACAATCATTGGTGATAAACCACCATTTTACATATCGGATCTATAATATTTTCGCGGTTTTCGACCAGGAAATGGATGACGTACGCGAGATTCGAAACTTTTTGCGTTTTTGAATAACTTCTTAGGCGATCTTAAACTACGGTATATATGAAGATAGATGAATGTAAGATGTTAAGGTAGTGGATATGAGTGACAAACAGAGACAGGTGTCTAAGGACAGAAATAGATTGAAGATAATTTCTTGTACGGAATGGTCTTAAAAGCCGGGTTTAAAAAAAAGTATATATATGTATATATAAGTGGTGTATATGTACCATTAGTGACGCACTGTGGCATTTTTGACTTAAACTTAAAACTATGATATTTTTCACTTGGTTTATTTGGGCAATATCTATAATGGATTTCCAGATCTTTTTTTACTTAGTTTGATAAAAATAAATTTTTGCATTTTAAACAATATTATCTAAAATATTTTTTGCGTTTTAATTTTTTAAGTTTGAAAATTCAAAAGGTAATGGTTGAGATATTATTTTAATTTCAATTTATTTAGTTATATGAACAATAAAATTATCTCTAGGTATATGTATTTTATTGTGTCCCCAGGCTAAAGTATCTATTCCGTATTCTAAAATATATCTTTTATCGTCATGAGCTCTGAGCGCAATTGTGTTCTGTTCTATTGTACAAGTTTCATGTTTATTTGTTCTGAACATATTTTGTTTAATAATTAAGAATTTTTGAGTTGCTAAACAATGTTCAAAAACTTTATGCGATATAACTGTATCAATTACTAATTTTTTCACCCCTTTTGCCTTCATAACTTTTTCCCTGGTATTATGTTTTGTAAAAGAATATAATTTTGATCATAGATCTATAAATTTGGACCTTATTTTATCGTTAAGCTCGTTTTTAAATTTCCTTATAACCTTTTTGTTAACTAAGGGGAAATTATAAATATTATCCAAAGGAAAGTCTGAAGTATCATAATATTCTATTTTATTTTTCATATCCTAATAAAAATCCTATATATGGGGATTTTTTGAGAGGTATATATTTATTAAGACGTAATTTCAAATTTTTAATTTTACCAAAATTCCATTATTATCCTTTAATTTCAAATTCTTGCAATTCATTTTTAAATTTGGTCTTAACTCTGAGATAATATTTATTTCGATTTTTTGTTTTCAATATTATTTAATTTACTGTCTTAAAGTTTTTATTTCTTTATATTCCATGGATTCTATACCTCTGATTTTTTCTGGTGTATACAAATTAGCATTACATTCACCTTTAATTTATTTTTTTTGTTTAATCCTTCTTGAATTCACCAAGAAATATTCTTTATATAGAGTTCATAAATGTATTAATATCTTTAAAACCAAAATTATTACAAATTTTAGTTGTTTTAATTCTACTTTCAAAAGCAGTGTTCTGATCCAAGATAATAGGTCAAATTTTTTTTATTTTTATTAAACAGTATTTCGTTCAACGTATGGAAAATCTAGCGGTCTCTAGGTATTTTTTGTTTTTGTGTTTTAGTCTAGTCAATATTGTTTCAAGAGTTTTCTTATGAGGTTTTATTGTTATTGTATTATTAGGATCATTATGTTTATGTTTTGTTTTTTGGCAATGGCTTGACTAATTTTTGTATCTAATAGTTTAGTACAAACTAAACAAGCTTTGGAGCCGTATTTATCAATAATATTTGTTTTATAGTTTTCCATTTATTATAGAATATTTTTTTTTCAAGTGCAAAAAAATTTATTTCGAACAAACCAAGTCAAAAAGATCCAGTTTTAATTTCAAGTCAAAAATATCTATTTATTAGGTTAAGTCAAAAAAGATCTGAAAATCCATTATAGCTATTGCCCAAACAAACCAAGTCAAAAATATCATAGTTTTAAGATTAAGTTAAAAATATCACAGTGCACCTGGAATGTTAAATATTTACTACTTATATATATATATATATATGAAACGCAAATGCACTTATAACAAATGGTTCGACTAAAACGACAACTCCTATTGTGATGAGCGTAATCATAATCGCATTATATTCGACAGTAAATTGTTGGTCCAGAATATGATTGGCAAACAATAATTTTATATTACGCCCGACGACTGAAAAAAAAAAATTGTTGACTGCACTCACACAAATTTTATATTAAATTACTTTTGTAAATCTGTGTAAGCCGAGTCCATAAAATAATAATGTTACGCGCGTCTGAACACCAACTACTCCGCGCACTGTGCTACTAACTTATCACCGACAGACCTTTGCGTATACATGTAGTTGTGTTATATCTCAACTAGAATTGGTTGAGTTCGGTTGTACGATAATTAGTGGGATATTTAATGCAAAGCGGTGTGTAAGTGTGTACTTGTGCGTGCGTACGTAATTTATGTACTTACAAAGTAGATTAAAGAAAATGTTCCTGAAATAAATGGTCAAGAGACAATTTGGTGGTAACTATTTAGTGTACGTATTGCTGGTACGAAATTATTAATCACAGATCGTTTAGTGATTTTGTTTTACGATAAGTTTTTAGAGACAATTTACGCAAATGAACAGATCGATAAATAAATACCGTTCTTTTGGTGGTCCAATACGGAAAAAAAATAATAATAATGAATTAAATGAAAAAATTATCAAAACTCACGAGTTGGTGGAACACTGATGGGCCAAATGCATCTACCTGGAATCTGAAAAAATTAAAATCACACTTTGATAAGAATAAATAAATAACATAGAGAGGCTCATTCAAAATAATTATAATCAAACATGAAAATTCGCGCACGAGAAATAATATGAGTATTACAACACAATTGAAGGAATATTAGCGCCCGCACATTACCGATTTAAGGTTTTCTAATTATTAATGTACACTTAACAACAACAAAAAGTCGTTTTATTTAAAAACGCTCTCGATAACGATTCGCTTATGACTCAAAATATAATTTACACATATTTATAATATATAAAATTAAATTGTTGCTTTGGCGCGAACGACAATGATGCAACATAAATCTAACCTAACGTCCTGAACTCTGAAATTTATTTATTTATTTATTTTACTCATCTATACTAGTAATTTTTATACAGTTATCAGTTAGCTACTAAATAAATGTATCCATAAAACTATAAGTATGAAAATTGTTTATAAAATGTTTTTACGTGTACCAATTATACATGGAAAATAGGTATAAATCACTATACCCCGAAAAGTAAAAAAAAAATTGAAAACCTCACTCTTTTTTCTATCTGTTCGTTGTACGCACAGTTAACAAACGCCCGAAAAATAGAGTGCCCATTTAAATGTTAAATCTATAATTTAGTTAACTAATCCCGTCCCAACTGGTAGCATCATCGTAATATTCGTAGTTACATATATAGTGTATTTATCGAATTTAAAAGAAAAACACTACACGTATATTAATCTAATACCACATTCTGGAAGTTCCTCAACTAACCAACCTGCAGTAGCTATGAAAATAATATTGTTCAGAGAATTCTATAAAAAATCCATCGGTCGCAATTAGTCGTCCACCACATGTGTGACTATGATGTTATCAGTGTCACGGAAATTACAATAAAAACAAATTTGTTTTATAAAACTTCACGAATATTATAATTGTTGTATAATCGTGTATATATATATATGTGTGTTTTCTATAACTTTAAAATTCGATGACGAGTCGAAGTAAACTATCAACCAAAATTCGATCAGCTGTCTTTTAACTACAGTTAACCAACATTTAATACATTATTTTTGGCGTATTCCAACGAAAATCAAATATTTTTATACACACGTATTGTTTTCTGACCATTTGCTATGCACTTCAATATTAAATAAAGTGTACGTTATACTGTAATCATTTTTATACTATAATAACATAATTTATCATCAATTCAATCATTTTTCTTCTAAATAATGCATATAAAAGCACGCAATGCCATTTTATCACTAGTAATATAATTAGTTAAATTAATATTAACAGGGCGTGTTAATTAACTTTAACAATATAATATGTAAAGTAAACAATAGATAGTATTGCGTTTTTAAATGTATAATTAATTTGTATTAGCCATTGTATGCTCACGTAAATATCTAAAATATTAAATATTAAATAAAAAAACCATCGTGAATCTAATAAATTAAATTATTGATGTGTTTATAATAATGAAAATGCTGTCGTTTGAAGTCGTTATTATTGCTTGTACATTTTGCAGTATTTGTTCATTTAAACGTGACTTCCATCAGAGATCACAAATTCATCTCTGATACTGATTTTTTTCTCCTTTACACCTACCACCGTAGCATTTCTCTTTTATCGACATAATTAGAAAACACGGTGTATAAAGCGGAAGAATTTCGACGAAACGAATATGGTGGTAGTGATTTTCTGCTCTACAAAGGAGAAAAAATGTTTAAAAAAACAACAACTCATTATTTATGTTCATTCTGGCTTTAAGAACAAGCAGCTATCATCCCTGGGGCTCTAATTCTCCATAGGAAGTCTGGGCGGCTGATCGAATTAAAACGCTCAAAGAGACTAGGCACAAAATGTTGTTGGGAAAGAATTGTTTCCGGTTTGTTTTCGTGTTCTCAAGAGAAAACTAACTATATACAATATTATACAGATTCCAACGACGGTTATTACAGTGCTCGCGGCTAGGCTTAAAAAACAATATGATAAACGATACGCGCACACACCTCATGTGACATTGTATTATTATAAAATGTACCGTTTAAACGAGGGACTGAAACCGGAACCGAAAGAACCGATTCCGGTGCCGGTTCTTGAAGAAAACTTACGAATCGGAACCTTTTTTGGAACTTATATTCTTTAATTCGTAGAAGAGGAATCGGAACTGGAACCCATTTAAAAAATTAAAAATATTATTGTTCTTTTCGGTTCTTCAGAGTTTTTTGATTTTATAAAATTACAGCAGATATAACAAAACCATTTATCTAATATTTTAATAATAAACATGAAATTTTTTTTTTTTATCATTATTAGGTAAAATATAAAGATTTGATAAATATATTTCTTGTAATTTTTGTATTTTATACATAAGAGCGTACGTATAAGAAACGAACGTAAAAACACAACGGGTTCTGACGAATGGCGAAAATACGCAGTGTACCGACTGCCGAGACCTTTAATAATAAATACATATATTATTTTTGAAAAATGGGTCGTCTATCAACTTCAATAGTTTACAAATATTTTAGCTATAGGTAGTAAAATAAAAGACCAATCAACCCAAAAACATGTTTATGCACAATAAAAGTAAGTGAAAACAATTTTGTTAAAAATGTTATTTTTTTTATAATTTAAATAATTAATTTTTGGACACTTTATGTTTTGTTCATGGGTTAAGGAAAAAAAAAAATCACGAGTAGAAGACTTAAATAATTCATTAATGAATAATAACACATTAATGATTACAATTAAATTTCTAAAAAATAACCATTGTATGTAAAGTCAATTACAACTTTAAATTGACAAAATTATTGTTTTAAATTAATTTTTAATTTTCTCAACTTGAAATTTTTTTTATGTAACTTAATATCTAAGAATTGTAACCGAAATTGTGTACTATTTAAGAACCGAAACATAATTTCTTAATTTTCTAAGAACTGGAACCGGAACCAGAACCAGTAAAAACATCAAGGTTCCAATTCCTGATTTAAACGACCTAAATTCGTACCTATCGTACTATAAGCATTGGCTTTCATCACGATCAAAAGATCGTCCTTTAAGACATTACTCTACCCGCATACCATCAAACACTTTTCCAAAAAATTCAAAATATTTGTGTGGAATTTAAAATCAATGCGTCGCTAAAAGTAAAAATTATGCACAAATGTATTATAAAAATTTAAATAAAATAAAATGATAATTATAATACAATTAATTGCATGGAGTTATTTATTTTATACCGTATACATATCACTCTACACCGTACCAACTTGATATCAGTATATGCTAATTAAGAAAATTATACCGTAAAAAATAATAAAAAGAAGATTCCGGGTCAGGTTAAAACCCATAAAACTATTATTCCCATCCGCGTGCACATTCAGCCTTGTTTGTTTACATGATAACTATATCTAAATAAATAATATATTTTCTTTTACCGTTTTACTTATAATTTCCATAATTTATTATTATACCCATACTATACAATTATTAAACGCATTTAGTATTAAAAATAATAATTTCATTTTAAACTTCCATTAAAACTCAATGAAGTTTAAAAGTTTTAAATGTGACCGAAAATCGTTTTTCTATAAGTAATATTATATCGAAAGAAAATGAAATATTATGTATTAACTTATAATGTGTATTGCAATAATCGAAGATAATGTTTTTGAAAATGTGATTTACTATTCGAGAAAATATGAATTCTGCCAAAATAAAAATATGTCATTAAATAAATAATATTTTTATAAATATTAATAAATGCTAAATAATAATATTTAGCATTTATTAGAATATATACAATCTGTAATAATATTTAAAATAAACATATGAGCAGTTAAATATTTTATAAGACATGAGGGTAGAAGCTACCCAGCAGTATACGCAGACAAAATAAATAATATAGCTAGAAATGCTTTATAAGTCCACGTCGGTAATTTTAATTTCAATTACTGTAATTTAATGAAATAATTTTACTTCCGTAACGAGTTTGAAAAAATTTGTATGCTTTGATTTGCAAAATAAAAAAATTAACGGAATTCATATTGTACACAAATTGTATTACTCATTGAAGATTTTTAATATTTGTTTCTCACTTAATACCATCTATGCAAATTTTTATCTTTACATTTTCCCAATAAATTTAAAATACAATCAATCACTGACTGATTATTAATTATAAGTTTTCCGTAAGTCTGTTAGCTCTCGTAGGTATAGTAGTTGATGACTATTTAACTGTTTTTTCAGAGTAATAAATTTGTTTTATTAATTTGGTAATTTGAAAATATGTACGAATAATAAGTTATGCGTAAATTTGGAAGCATTTTTAATTAAGACGAAATCAAATGGTAATTTTATACTTCAAATAACAACTGAATTTTACATGATTGTTGACAAATTATTATACATTTCCAGTGTCGTGTCTATCATAATTAGTACCGGGTGCTTAGAATCATTTTTAGTGCCCCCACCTCCTCTACCAACATTTTTATACTTATAGGCTATAAGGTAACTACATAAGAGTAGAGGTTATATACAACTACTTATTTTGTATTTATTAAATAAATAAAATAAATAATCCACAACTAAAGAACAACATAAGTAATATAACTCTAAACTGTATAGGTAAAACAAAACATGTAAATAATAACCTAACATACTAAACCGGTATTATTTATTTACATATTTGATTTATATAATCGCACAAAGAGTAACTTATATTTAAGTAATTGTCGATAAAAAATAATTATGTTCCAATATAACTTCTGCGTTCATGAACCATAATGTGAACTAGTGACTGCTTGAACTTATTTTTTTCTTGACTCACATTTAATATTTTTACACCACCCACACTAAAAAAATGTTTATTGTTCTCCAAAAGGTGAGTTCATAGGATTTTAATTGATAAGCAATAGGTATTTAATTAGTATATACATTAATTAATATTATAATATATATATAATAAATTATATAATACTGTATCACCCCTAATCTAATTATACTTATATTACATGACAAATCCATCCATTAATTAATATTTCTGTTGATCACGTGATTCAAATATACCTCCTTCGAGCGGCCACTAATGTAAACACTATCATAGATAGATTAAAAATTAAATCTCATTCAAATCGACATTCGTTTATGTTATTAATGTTATTAAATTAATTATTTCAAGTAACAATTATAATAGAGTATAAATGGTATATTATTTTTAATTCAAATACGTCATAATTTAGGGAGGGGGGAGGAATAAACTAGCAACATCGCTGATCAGGAGTCCTGATTCACGAAAATGTTAATGATGTTAACTACGCGTCGAGCGTATGGCATTGAAAGTGTTAAATATTATGAATTAAATAATATAGTTAATTTTCAGTAATATTACTTAGATTACGAAAATTCTTTTGGAGTCCCAGTTGTCGTGGCACCCGTTGTACACGCACTTCTCGTACCCCCCTAGGCATGAATCTGCATGTTACACAAAGTCACTATATTAGTAATCATCAAATTCATTGGTAATTATTTTTCTAGAAAGATTTTAAAAAATTATATGATTAATATTTCAGATTCAGACTTATTGAAAAACAATTAAAATCACTCAAATAACCTAAAAATATTGAAGTGAAAGTGTTTTTTAGATTTGTGAGAATAAATTATTATAATGTAATATTACGATATTAACGTAGATCAATTAGTGTAATGGTGGTTATACGTAGGTCAGTATCATAACAAATCGTTTTAAACATCACCTTAATGAATAAATTAAATTGGCTTTTTGTACATAAAATGGTTTTCATTAATATAATATAGCTAAAAGCAATATAATAATAATAATTATAATAACAATAGTAATAATAACAATAATAATAACAGTAACAATAATAATAGTATGTATACTGGCTTTTCTTTCCGTCGGAAATGAAATATTTTTTTTTATAAGTAATGTAAAAAAAGTTTTTCATTCAACAATTAGAAAATCACACCATTAAAAAGGGTATACATGTTATTGTACTTTCCTCATCTTTATATAATACTTTCTTTTTTGCGTTTTCTTCGAGTAGTAATTATTTTTTGCTTGCACACATATTTTTTTCTATTTTTTTCTTTAATACAACATAACTATCATTATTCATTATCATTTGATTAACATTTTCTTTAACTTATAACGTAAGTGAAACATATTCCCCAGAACTATCAATATTATCAAGGATAAATTCCATGGGTGAAATCCCTTTAAAAACACCTTCACCTTAGTGCTTCATCGAGTGAGAATCGCGTATATATATATATATATATATATATATCTGGGGTGGCCGAACGGTCGATCGCGGACGATTTCAGAGTCGATCATGTTAGTATTTATTTTTAGGCCACGTGCATTACAACAATGCCCAGATAAACAAAATAAATATTAATATGTTAATTAGACTTAAGTATTTAGATTTTAGAAATTATTATATTATTTTTAGTAATTAGTAATAAATTAATAATATTTTATGTATATTTATAGACTCTTTTATCAAGTATTTTTCTTAATAAAAAAAGGTGAAATATATTTTTAGTAGATCGTGGCCGAAAAAAGTGTGGCCGCCTCTGATGTATATATATATATATATATATATATATATGACGATGATTACTTAAAAACCTTGGTCATACACGCGAATACAGCACTATGTTGCTGCCTGTTTAATATAATCTCTAATAATAATCTCAAAAAACAATTGTTTTGAAACAATGATTTTTTCCACTTCTAAAAATGTCATTTCTTCCGTTCATTTGACACTATAACTATCAAATAACTATATTTATGAATAAATACGTTACGTTACAATATATTAAGTATTAATGGAATACTTAGCCTACTGTAGCTACGTACGATTTTGTTGTCATGTTCGTCCGTAAGTTCGGAAAGACAAATTTGGTAAAGCATATGATTATAACGTATGACAATACAATAAAATAGTGATATTCACACATTCGTATGTACTTACGTAATATCTGCGAAATCGACTACTACAGGTGTAGTACGAAGTACGCACAGGATGTGTTCGGTACGTTTTACATTGTGTGTACGAATAATACGTAGACAATACGATACGCAATTTAGAGCGTTACGCGCTGCAATAACGATCCTATCTGCAACCTTGCGCATAAACTTTTTCATAATGTCTTACTGCGGCTTCCACGACGAGCCAGCGTCCACGTGTCTTAATGAAAAAATCCATACGCGTTAGCGAAAAGCAGAACCGTTAAGTATATTTGATGCGCAGACACTGTTTTCTGTACGTCGGATCGTCCCATTATGAAATTAATGGAAATCAATTTGTTCGAAAAAATAGTTCCTGCCAACAACAATACGTTTTACCGCAGTGACACTACGCGTGTTATAAAGTAAGATCAAGTATCTTACTACAGTCGACTCTCGATAATTCGAAGTTGACGGGACTATTGAAAATTTTCGAATTACCGAGAGTTCAAATTGTTGAGTAGTTCGAAAAATCGAGAGAACGAAAAAAAGAAATTCGAATTACTGAGTTTAGAGAAAAATTTTGTTTTTTATTACTGTACATAATTATTAATTATTTCAGAAAATTAGATGGTATTAGTTATTTATTGTTTTTAAAATGTAAATTTTAACTATATGATAATTATACTATGTAAATTAAATTATTATTATAAAAAAGTATTATTTTTTATAAAAATCTGTAATGTTTTCTGCTTCATTGAATTTTATTTCATTTTTTCAATAGTATTTTTTGAATTTTTTTTTTTTTTTTATTATTGATGAAGCCACAACTACAATGGTTATTGGCTTTTTAATCTAAAGTTATATTTACATATTGAAGGGAGGTACAACTGAATACATAAAGAGTTATATTAAATTAAATTGTACATTTTTTTTAATTTTAAAAATTTAAAAATTTTGTAAACATTTTCTCGGTCTGGACTTAGTGCTTGCTGGAGGTTGTCGGATATTTCTAGACTGTCCTTGATGTCTCTGTATTTTAGGCAGTTGCAAATTACATGTTTGACTGTGATAATTACTCCACAGGTGGGGCATAGGGCAGGATCCGTTCTGTTCATGAGGTGTCCGTGGGTCAACCATGTGTGGCCAATTCTTAATCTGTTGAGGATTACTTCCTGCCTACGAGATAAAAATGTAACTGGCCATGGATATATTGAGGGTATTATCTCATTAAGTTTGGTGTGCATTATTTGCCATATCTATTGCCATTGATTTGTTATAAATTTGTTAATTATGTTTTTGCTGTCTTGTAGGGTATGGATATTAATTTGATGTGTATCAGGAGAGGTAATGGCTTCTTTGGCGTATGTGTCTGCTAATTCATTTCCTTGGATTCCAACGTTGCTTGGGATCCAAATCATAGCGATTGATTGAGATTGGAGTTCTAAAAACGATATTTGGTTTTGAATCTTTCTGCTAATGTCGTTAGGTTGAAGATAGTTTTGGATGTTGGTTAAGGTGCTTAGAGAGTCACTGAGTATGATGGATTTAGTTATTTTATTTTGTTTAATGATATTGAATGAGTGAGAAATTGCGATGGCTTCAGCGGATGAAATTGTACATGAGTTAGGAATCTTGATCATTATTTTATTTTCTTTGTATATCACAGAGGCTCCTACTCCTTCGTCCGTTTTTGACCCATCTGTGAAAAAAATTGTGTATTATTTGTAGTCTTCGAGCAATGATTGTAGTTCACTGTTATACGTTTTTGGTAGAGTTTTGCTTTTGGGTAGGTCTGATATTGAAAGATTTACATCTATGTTTAAGATCCATGGGGGGACTATGAGGTTTTCGTGTTTAATGACCCCGGATGGATCGATGGATATATGTAGAAGTTCGTCTTTGATGATTCAGTGTGTCTTGAGATTATTTTGGATTAGCCTTATATAAAAGAGCATAGTATTTTTTTTACTTATTAGATGTATTGGGGGGGGGTATTGATGATGTTATATAAGCTGGAGGTGGGACTGGATCTGAATGCTCCAGAAACTAGCCTTAATCTGGAATTGTGTATCGTTTTAATGGTTTTGAGATGTGATGGTTTGGCATTTATGAAGAGGAAGGAACCGTATTCGAGCTTGGATAGTATGATGGATTTGTAGATCTGTTTGAGGGAAAGTGAGTTAGTTCCCCATGAGGTATGTACAAGTGCCTTGAGGGTGTTAATTCTTATAATGGACACTTTTCGTAATTCTCTTAGGTGTGCACACCAAGTATTTTTGCTATCGAATATGATGCCTAAAATCTTGATAGTCTTAGAGGTTGCGATTTAAAGATCATTTATTTTGATTTGCAGTGTCTGGTATTTTTTGAGTTGAGAGAAGATGATGCAATGTGATTTTATGGCGGAAAAGCGATAGCCAGAATTTGGATAGCCAGAATTTTGAATATGAAGCACTCATCACAAGAACTTTACAACTGACCAAACTAAACTAAAATAAAACTACGTTTGGCTGAAGACTATCGAAGTGATATATTACGATTAAGAAATAAAATAATTAAGTTCTTATAATATTAATTCTATAGTTATCGAAAATAATACGCTAAATTTGTACACGGTTGTATAGTAAATTATTAACGATAAAATTATACGAATACAGATAAATTTTCTGAATATACTTTGAATTGCCTAGCGTTGAATGGATGATACTTCGAATTGTCATGTGTTAGTTGCAAGTTTTCCCAAAATTTAATTCCGAATTACCGAGTGTACTTAAATGCATTGTTGTGATTCGAATTGCCACGTGATTTTCAAGGAACCAAGCATTTATTTTGAATTGCCGAAGGTTTCGATTTATCAAAGGTTTGAATTATCGAGAGTCGACTGTAGTATGTTTGGCTAATACGTATTGTCTATGTGCGTCGGTCAAATCACTCGTCGAACGTGTAATATTGTACCTGAAGTTGAAACGAGAAAGTCGAAAGTATTTTTTTATTAATTTTGTTTTTTTTAAGTTCAACGTTTATTTTAACATTCTTCTTCTGCTCCACGTAGCAACATCTCTCGGCGGACTGCCTGTGATAGGCAAACTTTGTTACGATGATTTATTGAATCATAATTTACAATTATTAACATAATTTGCAAGTAGATTAAATCGACGGAAACGTGTACATTACGGTATACGTCCAGTAATTAGGTACAATACGCCATATGGCGTTAGTTTTTACCCTAAGGTTTAAATTGAAATATTTTTCGAGAGATGCTTGCGTTATCAAGATTTAAAATTAAAGTTGGGAAACAATTTTCTTTATGTGTCCGGAAAACAATAAGAGAGAATCTATGTTTTAATAACCGTTGTGCTTGCATTCTATCGCACTGCGCATTTTCGCTTGTTTATTTTAAACGTTCACACGCATACTACGCACTTGATCAACAGTCCCAACAAAAGGGTATTGTATTATTCATTATTTTTGCGTACATGGTAAATAAGTTGAATGCGATCGCAGGTTAGGCTGTTTTAGACGATTCCACTTAAATTTCCACTTTTCAAAACGTCTAAACTCTACCATGCTTCGTTTGTTTGACTTTCAAAGCGCAAATACTTCGTACAGTTACAGAAATTATACGTCTTTCGCTTGGCTTTAAACGATTTCACTATGATTTCCAACCGACAGTTACGCGTAGTATATCTGGTACACTGATCGGTCGGGTACTTGTTTTTTTTAGTTCACTAAAAGCCGCCAGTGTTTGAAACTATACGAAATTAATCAAACAATTATATATCGGTTGCAGCGATTGTTATGGTAATTTATAAATCCTTAGAAACGGGGAAACGATTTTGACCAAGGGCCCTGGGCTCGTGTAGAATACAATAATTTTACACGACGATTTCGGTATCTGCCAACGAGATCCATCATCCCTCGAATCAGAAACGACCGCATAATGTCGCGCCGCGGTTCGCGCAGGTACCATTACCGCCACTACGGGCCGGGGTAAACCCTGGTCGCCGAAAGTTTCCGAACATCGATAAATTATGTGATTTTATTGCACGCGATAAATTAATTGAACGGTGTAATTTAATATGCGTACACGGGCGCGCGTGCGGTACCACCACCGTGGTTACAGTATTTCACGGGGACCAGGTGGTCCGACGACGATGCATGTCGATTTATATGTGCGCGCGGAGCTACCGGCTAGTAGTGGTGGTCGGACTCTGTGGGGACGGCAATCCTTTTAAATTAAACCCATTTCAGATGTATTAAAACACGCGGCCGATTGTTATTGTATAAACATATACGGCGTAATTGACCGCAACGAGTTTAACTCGAAAAACTGTAACGCGCCAACAGCCGAATAATACTTGAAACGCCAGTGTTTTTTTCTTTTATTGAAATATTAATCGTTACGAGTGTTTTCGGTTGTGAATTCAATTAAAAATTAAAAATCCACATTTTTTTTTTTTTTTTTTTTGTTGCACGAAACGTTTTTATTCGTTGACCTTTTTTTTTTTTTTTTAAGACGTTGCCTTTACGTTTCTAACCGTACGTTGTTTAGCTACTAAATTATACATTTGGGAAACAGTACAGGAGAAAAAATATAAAAGATAACTAAAACTTTATTTTGCGCAAAATTCAAAAAAAAAAAAAACCCAAAATAAACACAAAGACGTTTTCCGAGCGCATACTTCTACGTACTCATAAATGTACATCATGATACAAGATTAATTTACGTTTACGTAACGTAACGTAACGAACTCGGTTACCAAATTAAAATAATACTGTCGTACGCCGATTATAATGTCGATCATTCAAACGAGTGACCCGTCGTATTCGTTTTACAACAACTCGAACGCTCGGTGTTCGATTCGCTGTGTATTGATGACCGGTGTAGTCAGTAGCTTACTTTACGAAACGTGCCCTGGGATGAAATTATTTTTCCATCCACCACCTCTGGAAAAAGAAGAAATTCCAAGCTAGGCAATAACAAAGTACATTTTACGAAACAAATCATAAATCAGCCGTTTTACAATATTAGTTTGAGTAACTATAAAGAAATATATAAATATAATATAAATCTATACAACTCTAAAGACCTACCATTTTTTAACTTTTTTTTCCAAATCGCTTTAGATAATATTTTATATTTATTATATACACAATAATTTATGCGACTATATTAACAATAAATAGTTTTTATTATATTAAATATATTATTTATTTAATCGAGTTTATATAATATAATAATCGATAAGCTAATCAATTTTTTCTTCATTATTTACAAGTAAAATATTCAATAATGTCATTAAAATAAATTGTTTTTGTTAAATCAGCTTCAATTTTGAGGAGTGTCAATGAATTAGGAATTATTATTGTTGCAACGCCTATAACATTATCATTAGTTTTTACGTAAAAATAATTTTTACACAGGCGTCTGAATTCTGTAGGTACTTCAATGATTATATTTGAATGTTATTAATCTTAATAATAATAAATAATAATAGTATATCTATGTATTTGTTTAGTTCCTACTATCCAATAATGACATATATAAATAAAAACAATAAAATTATTAAAAAACCAAAATAATTCGTAAAAACCTTTACGAAAAAGTATTGGACAAGTTGATCAGCGTTGTTCACACAACAATTCAGTGAAAATAACAATTGTGGAACTACTCCAAACGTTTTTTCATAAACATAATGAATTGGTTACATTATTCACGACCGCTTTGGACCGTATGTTATCTGATAATCACTAAATTCTCATCAAAACTGATAAAATGTCTGCAGGACAACACAAAAAATGTTTTAATGTACCAAAAATTGACGAAGACGCTATTGTCGTCGTGGGTGAAAATTTAGGGTTATCGAACGATTGAGAACGTTATACCTTTTTGGCCGTAAAAATTGAGAACACTTAAAATTAACAAAGAACTTACCACTGACCCAAAAAAAAACTCAAAAAAAACGATACGATTGAAAACGAATTGATGTACAACGTTGCCATAAATTGCCATATCATTTATTTGGTTTTTGAAAAATTCAGTATACATACAACAAATATTCTTGAAAAAATAATATGTAATATATCATATGAATAAAAATTAAAAGTATGTAGGACTTATAAAAATAAAATAATTATAAAAATAAATTGTAGAATATGTAGAATTAATAAAAATATCTAATTCCTATATAGTGTGTATATGTATAAAAAAATTTTAAAATATATAGAACTTATTAAATTATGAAATATATTGACGAATAGTTTGTGCGACGACTGCAAAGCCTAACCGTCATTATCTCGTATCTGATATCTAAGTTGCTATTAACATCCAGCATATCCGATAAAAGTCCGATAAATATCAACAGATTATTGTGCTCATATTATGGATAGATTACATTTGGCAACGTTGAAAAAAAAACTCGAGCGTTCTCAATCGTGTTACCAAAAATAACGTTCTCAATCGTATTTTACTGAAATTTAGAAAGCTGAGATATTGTTTTACATCGGCGTAGCAATCATCTGCAGTGTGTACATCAACGGTTTTTTTTTCCATTCATATCGCTCTCCAAACGGCCCTAAATTGTTTGGTCACCAAGATAACTGTTTTATTAATATTTCAAAAATAATTTATCATTAACTGCGTAATATCAGTTAAAATAATTTAGATGGTGTAATATAGATTCATGAGTATTATATTAACCCATGTTACAAAGTATTCATACAACAACGATTAATGCAAATAGTTTATAGCTTAAGCAATAAAACATTATTAACAAAAAATTAAAGTAATATTGTAATAAAATATAAACTTAAATTTTTGGTTTGAATATTTTACATTCATACTGAAACCAAAAAAATATAAGTTTCACAGTAATGTATTTCAGTTAACACATTTTTCGAGTAATAAAAGTGCTTTGAAAGTTTCATGTAACACTGCATCCATCAACTGAAAATTGAAACACGCAGATGGTATTTTAGAGAAGATATTTTTTAAAATTAGGTTTCGCAAAAATTGTCGAAAACTAAAAAAACAGCGAAATTTACTGTAATCTATTAAGTATATATCAAACTAAGTACTCATTTTTTAATGAAGCTTTATCATATTCGGGTAAAATAATGTTTTAAAAAAAAGCATTATGATATTCTACTAATAGTATAATGTCGGTAATGTAAACATAAGGACTATATTCTTTGTTTATTTAAATGCGGTTTTTGTATTTTTCTCCTTGTTGTCGCAAGTTTATAAAACTAATTTAATAAGTTAATAATTATTTTTGAAGTAAGTTTTCATCACAATATTAAGATTGTAAACTCTGAAATAAATTAATTTTAAAGACGTATTTCTAGATAACCCGATTCTTCATTTTGGAATAAATTTAAAAGATTTTTTTGTATTTATTCTAAGAAATTTTTGTATTTCGTATAATTATCGATTCCAACGCTGTACAAAAAACGTCGAAAACGCAACTAGATTTAGGGCTTGAAATCGCACATAGAATTTTTAAAATATGTAATTCATAGGATTAATCTCCAATCGTGGAACGAGTTGCGTAAATTATATACACTGCAATAGTACAATCATTGATATTTTTTTAACCAACATTAATTTAATATGCGACTATTTACACAGCGTTTCAAAATGAATAAAACCTTTTGCAAGGACAGTTAACATCGAAAGCGAATAATTTAAAAAAAATATATACACTTATAATAATTACCATTATATTTATTAATATAAATATATACAAGTAAATAAATCAAAATACTTGCACCAGTGGTGTGGGAAAGGGGCAATTGAAAGACGGCTGATTCTCAGTTGTATACTAATGGATTGTCTATGAATGGATAATTTACTCGTAGTTTTATTATTATGAATGTAGAAAAACAATACATTACAACAAAATATACATTGATATATTAATATATTGATGTCTGTGGAAGTTAGTATTCATTAGCTGGTCACAACAAGTCAACAAAAACGTGCTATAAACGAGCAATAAATTGAATACGGTGATTATCCCTGTATCCTTCTATCCTTCTATGTTTTTGATTATTAGGTATTAGATTATAGGTGCATAGTTTTGATTTTTACGTGCAATTATTATTCTGTAGAGTGCCCTGTAGATGAACGAGTGAGTATCGAAAAATATACTTGTCTCTGAAAATATTCGAGTTCACCACGCCACTGATTTGCTCTTAAATTCATAACGAAAAAATTAGAATTATTTATTTAATGTTTCAGTTATTTTATCAAGAATGACAATGTTTTTCTTAATGAAAAACGTAAAACCCATTAGTTTTCTCGGTACCGACTCAGTGGTCTTGTGGATCATGACACTTATTTAGACGATGATTTAAATATAATATAAATGGGTGGATGGAATAAGTTTCCAAAAAATCATTAGTATGCAGTGACTGCGAAATCTATTATACGTTTCCGCATAATATTTACTCTGCGAAAAACGTAAAAACGACTTGAAAATGTCAACAATGTGAAATGCTCATCAAAATGTAAGTAAAATTAAACCAATCAGTCTATAACCAGTGTTTGATTGATATCGTAGGGTACCTACGATACATTATGACCATACTAAAATATTTACTTCAGTATTATTTTAAATTGTTAATTTGAAAAAAAATTTAAATTTTTTTGAATAAATAATTTTGTTCATTTTTATTTCAGCACATGAATATTCCACTCATTGGAAATCTTATTATACTCAATGATGGTTAATATAATATTCTTAAATCTATTTAGAATAAAATTTTTAGAATGATTTAGACTATTTCCTTCTATAATTGATTATCTATTTGCAATCAATAATTAAGGGTAGGTACAGTTTTTAATTTGAAATTGTATCTATTTGAAGTCTTTTTCAGTCTCAATAATAAACGTAATTAAGTATTTCATATTCAATGATAATTGAAAAATCTTTGTTTTTTTTAATTTAATATCTCTCTTGTCCCAATCGTACACTTATATAACTACAACAACTATTAAACTAAACGTTAAGTTAGATCATACGATTGGAATGAAAACAAACGAGTGATTCAAAAAATTAAAAATCGATATATTTATATATATAGAAATAAATAAAAAAATTATTTTGCCACGTTCTTGCAGTACAAACTATTTTTCTAGCGATATATTTATGTGACGGACATGAAACCAATATCCGGTGTAATCGAATTCCTTACTCATACGTATTTCAATGCATTAGGCTGGTGAACGTTAATTATTATTGACATACGAACGTAAACATTAAAGGTATATGTGCCTGTACGCGCGTACGTGTTATTAGTTTAACGATGTTTGTTCTGATGTGTTTCAAGTAATTATTACCTGAACCGAAAGAGAAATGTGGAACGTTTTATTCCGTTGCCAATAGCAGCGGTCCTTCGCTTGGGCGTACAAATTCGATATGTTGTAAGGGCCATTTATAGAAATGCAAAGCCAAAATCGGTTAATGGAAATATTTTGGGTGACTAAAAATTTACCGTCGACAAATATTTCGTTACTTGAGCGCGTCTAAAGTTGGAAATTAGTCGAATAAAAAATTATTCGATTAATAAAAATTTTCCGTCAACAAATATTTTTTTGTTACTTGAACGCAGCCAGAGTTGAGCACCATTCAAATAAAATTTGATTAGGGTTATATTCTGAATAATTGTTATTCTTTGCACTCTGCAACAATCTGAATAAGCTAGACTTCTAAGTATATTTAGTTCAAGATAATCTACTCCTAATGAATTCGATATCAAAATGGTGAAACTAACACAAATTCCTTAACCCATGATTCGTAACAACTATGGCAGAGGTCCATAACGTTATCTTCTTTTGCACTGAAAAACGATAGCGTGGACGCACGTCATTACGGCTGTATTACTATTTCGTATAGAGCATAAAATATATGAAAAATATACAATATTTAATCCGTTATTGCGTGAGTGTTTTCATTATGAACAAGCATAGAAACCGCGTAATATTTATTTCAAACTACGGTCAAAATAAAACCAACTAGTATCGTATCTGAAATATCGAAACTTATAGCAGGAATTCAACACTGATTATTGCTGGGCTCGAACTCATTATTTATTTTTATTGCATCATTAAAGACTTTTTGGCATAATTATATCTAAAAAAAGAAACTGTGGAAAAAAATGTAGAAATTTTATTACAATTTACAAAAAATATAATTTTTCCTTCATAAATTTAGGAGCTCGTGACATCAAAGAGATCCAAGTATCTTAAAAGACTTTTATTCGATATTCTTATAATACAGTATTTATCGACATATACTTTGTGAATACAATCATCTTATACATGAAGAAGAGATCATAACACACCATGGTAAATTAATATTTATTTTTAATAAAATATATATATACTTTATTGCGGTGTTTCTTATATGTAATCGAGGATCTTAGGAACTAAGGAACACTGTAGTGAACAATAATGTACTATTTTAACAACCAGATTATATTTTAATCGTATGTATATTTTCGTATATCATACAATAATTTGTAATTTCGCGTTAATGATTAATTTTTATTGCAAAAAAAATATAAATACAAAACAAATACAACGAAAATACATGGCAAGACCATTTTTACTACGATCATATTATAATCTACAATATATGCTAACATTTTTACGACGGTCTTGTTTAATTGATCTGATGATTTTTAATGATTGGTTTACAACAATAGTATCATTGACGTTTTATTTTATTGACAGTGAAAATAATTTATATTTTCCACAAAATAAATACATACTACGGTTGTACATTTATGTGTCGTAAATCTGAGATCATTAAGATCATATATTTTTGATCAGTTCGTCACTTTACTGTGATCTATAAAAATCATTTATGTTTTCACAGAATTAAACAATATATTACAGCGTATTTCTCTTTTCCTTAGGAACCCACTATTATAAAAATAAGATGAGAACTTAATGCGTAAAATTGAGAGTGTGACTTTGTTTTTCTTATTTGATTTTTTACGAGGATTTGCAATTTTAAATATGTTTTGTTCCACTCACTCTCTCTTACTCTACATAAACTATACAAATATAGACATTGATGGATAGTGGTGTAAAATTTGAATTATTTATAATAATATAGGACTTTAATATATAATGTGAAATGAGGGAAAAAATGTTATTTATAAGACACTAAGGCAAAAAAGTAATGAAATACCAGAAAAAAAGTTAATATACGTGTATAGTAAATTATTTGTATAAACGACGGTGTGATATATATATTTTTTTTTTCTTTGTTGGTCATAGCTAACAAATTATTCAAATAAAAAAAATTGGGTTGATAATTATCACCATTCGCGTACTAGCAATAATTATACGTGAATCGAGTACAAAAATAAAGTGCATATTTTAAGAGCACTACAGTCGAGATAAAATACTATAACCATTAAAATACACATATGGTATTTTTATTATAAATATAAAGGACTATTAATTATTAAACTGTTTATTTTAAACAACCGCCGATCCAGATGACGGAAGAACGTTTTATATCGACTTTATTGCAAGTTAAACGCGGTACGATGGCTCGTTAGAGGAACGACGGAATTTACGAGTTGAATTATTATCATGAGCCTTGTGTGATAAGGGAAACGGTTGTTAATTATTTAATATTTATTTTTTTGTGCTCCAGACTAAAAATAATTAATACTACTCGGGCTCCACTCAGTGTTATTCTCTTGCAGTCTGCATTTATGATAATTAAAATATTATATTATAATACTCGTATTTATGTGTATAAAAAACCGTTTACAGTAACCTATTTTAGATGCTGCTCGTGTGCAGAGAAACTTTTAGTTTTCCGTCTAATGATATTAGTTTTATTTTTCCAAAAATACTAGATCAATGAAAATATTCCAAAAGTCTAAATTTTCTCTACATCGAAATAGAAGAAAATGTCATTTAGTCTTGACTTGGAAGAGTTCATAGACTTTACAAAACATCAAAATAAGTTGATAGTTTGAAAAAAAAATTGCACAAACCTCTTAAATTAACAATGACCTTGCCTCATATCAAATTAATCGTGATAAATATACAGTCTATTAATTAAATACATATTAATTATAAGACAGAACATAGATCATAATATATATATATATATAAGAATATCTCACTAAATGGTAGTTGGGTTTGTTTCCGTGATCATCGAAGAAGTATGTAGCAATTATAATATGTACCTCCTCAAAAGTATGAACGAATCATATTTACTTTAATAAATTTAATGTATTCAATCAAACCAATTCTCTTATTTTTTCATTTGTACTACAATTATACTTTAGTCACTTTAGTCACTTTAGTCACTTTAGTCACTTTAGTCATTTAAAAATAAAAAAACCGTTTAAATCTCTAAAGTACAACTCGTCATCGATCCAGAACAAACGATTGACCAATTACGATTATTCGAAAATATAGTAGGTATACATTATGCTGGCGAACATGTATTTTATGAGCCTTAAAGCGTATTACAGTCCACGTTATTCAATCAAGGAAACAGTGAACTTATAGTTACCGAATCAAATGACAGTGTACGGTGGTGGAATGTCTTTCATCCGCCGGTATTTATACTGTACCGCAAACTCGGCGCTCCGGAGTGCTCTGCTTTTTGTCTATTGTTCATACTCCGTGTACACAAAAGTTTGTAACAATAAATGATAATTCATCCGCAACCAACCGAGAGAACGAACGGTCTTTTATACATCATATTATTGTTATTATTATTATTATTTTTATTTTTTTATAATAATTATTATTATTATTATTGTTACTATTATTATTATTATATAACGCAAAGACCGTATTGTATTTCATCAGTTGTAAAATATAATACTTATGTATATATTTTAAACGTTTCGGTGTTGGTTTAAACGACCGCTTCTTATACTGTACAATATGTTTGTGTTTTGGAGTTTGCATTTTTGTTGTACGTTTTTCGAACGCCATCGTATCGCGCGCGCATTTACAAAAGCGACGAAGCGGAAAAAGCGTTTGTACAGATCCCACGCGCGTTTTTCTCCCTCTGCGCACAGTTTTAACCGAATAAAATGAAATACGCTTAATTCTGACGCAACCGTCGCGGTCCCGGACGTGCGGAACGAGTAGGTCTTTAAAATGAATACTCCCAGTGCGACAAAGCCGTTGACTTGGGTCTCTAAATAGTCCAAACGACTGTACAAACCCTCGGTCGGCAGGAAACGGGGGAAAAAAAAGAAAACCCTCAAAATTATTATATATTTTCCTCCGTGCCATTTGTATCTTGAGTCGATTCTCGAGCGACGCGCACGCGCTAGCATTAAAAAAAATCTACTTATTATGGTGGCAACAATAGAAATAATCATACAGAAGAAAAATAACGCGAAAACGTTTTGTGTCTCTTTTTCGCGACAACCCCAGATTCCAAGATCATACGTTTGACCTAACACACGAGAATCCAAATAAAGTATAAAATTAAAGTACTACTCACTCGCTGATTGGTCAACGTAAAGCCAAAACTACCATTCTGATTCATTCGAAATTTTGAGGAATTGTACTTTGTTTAGAAAATCGCATTTTTAAGGGTATTTCAGTTTTGGACTCTGAGGTGAATGCTATCAATTCTTTATTATATTATCTAGGAAATATTTTATTTAGTATGTTGATTTTATCGTTCAAAGTATATATAAATATATATTTTTTTCTAATCTAAGTCAAGTAGAATTTATTTGGTTATTATTTACTATGCTAAATTAAGTATAAAATAGAGAGACAGGATCAATTTTTAATTGGTGGTTAGGTATCAAAAATATAAGTTTACTCATCATAAATAAATAATGTTAATCAATTGTTATACGAACAAAATTATGTTATACTTTGTCGACCGCGTCGAGTTCGAAACAACTAATATGACCACGCAAATATTCGTGTTTAAGCACAAATATATTAAAGTTCGGCGGTTCCAAAACGTCAACCAAGAAAAAAATTATAAACAAAATAAGTACGATCTTTGAATTTAATTTTTCTCAAAGAAAATGTGCTCTGGACAGTGATAACATGAAATCACACATAGTGTGACATATTAATTTTTAGAAAACCGCATTGGTTGACCACGGGAACAGAATTTTGATAAATATATATATATATATATATAAACCTGTAGACCTCCACACCGCAACTGGTCGTATGGAACCATACATGGTCACATTATAATTTACATTTTGAAGTGACGAGAAAATAAGGTTCTGCTTGAATACGGTTGATTGCTGGTGGGAACTCGGTATAATTCGGGAAACTTAACAATATACTTGACATGCAGTACAGTTCTAGAGTTGTAATAATTCGGGTCATAAAATGCGTACGACCAAAGGCGTATTTAAGTTGAGACCATGGAGGGGGCAAAAATAATTTTTCTTCAATACAAACTTAAAAATAATTTACAGTTCATTACAAGGGTGTACCCAAGATGGGGTTTTCGGGTCCGGACCCCCCCCATTAAAATTTCTACAAACTCAATGGTTTAATAGTGGATTTTAATTTTCCATTATCTTCAATATACAAAGTTTATAGATTATATAATATACCTATAATGTATAAACCATGTTTAATTTATATTGCTATTTTAATATTATTTATTATTATTCATTAAATAATATATTTTTTTATAACATTTTACTATCAAATAAAAATTGATTTATAATTATAAACACTTACCTATTATAGTAAACCTTTGTACAGAATACGTGTGATATGTGTACCTAGAACTATTGTGACTATTACTATAGTTATTAACATTAATTCGTTGGTATTGAATTAAACTATAAATATAATTAGAGAACAGATAAAATTAAATTGTTGGAGCCCCCCCCCTCTCTAAAAAATTTCTGGGTACATCCCTGGTTCATTACCTACAGCTCATGTTCCTGTTGCTCATTCGAGCGAATAAATAAAAATACAAGTATCAAATTGAATTAAATACCTATTTATTTAATAAATATATTTAAAACCTACTGCATATAAGTATTAATAATAACACAAATAGTTCTTATATTAAAATTATACCTTCAGTCTGGATCCTGTATAAAAAAAAAACAACAAATAATCATAGTAGTAATAGTACCAATTAATTATTTTTTAAAAACTTTAAAAATAATTAAGATACGTAACTTAGTTCAACAAATATCTAAGTAGAAAACATAAGGTTGGTAAGTAATCAAATAACAAATTCCAAATTTCTTTTTTTCATTTTGGTAAATTTGTTGATTGTTTCATCAATGGATACAATAATATTTTTATGCACATGCAGCAAAGCCAATCCTGTTAGTCTATGCTGGCTTATTCTTGATCTCAACCATGTTTTCAATTTACAAAAATATTTTTTGGCCAATATTTGCAAGTTAAAGAATATACATAGGCGTGTCTGAAAGTTTCGTGCAGGTATGGCCAATAACATTTTTCATTAGGAAAATTAAAATTTTTATTTAGGATACGAAGAAAAAGAGTGACTTATACACAATACACTACCTCGAGAACTTACGTAGTAATTGCAGTTGCTACAGTAACAATAGCTAGCAAATAATATACTTACTCTCTTCAAAAAAATAAAAGTCTATAACAGAAAATACAACTAGAACTACATGGGTACTTATAGCTATGGATATTAGATAATAAATATTATTGGTTAGTTTTTATCACAGACATATTATACATATATAATATTTTATGTGAAAATATTTATTATTTAGTTCTGTTTTATTTAATCATTATTTTTTACTTTTTAGTAATTTTTAATGATTTAAGCATAAATTTAAAACGGACCTGGATTTTGCAAGTCTGACCATTGATAGAGTGGCCATAAACGTAAACACGCCTATGAGAATATGGAAACAAATATTGTCAGTTATAATCATTATATTATTTAGGTTAGGGGCTTTTAGCACTATAAAATACACAAATATGCATGCATTTGTGCACAAAAAAATGACTAAGTACCAGAGCTGTAAAGAATACTTTTAAAAAGTATTTAAGTAAATACTCAAATACATTTTTTTTCAAGTATTTAAGATACTACTTAAATACTTTAATTGTATAGTATTTCAAATATTACTCAAATACTTTAAAAAGTCTTTGGAATATATTTCAAATACTTCTGTAAAAAAATATTTGGAGTAAATAGTCTATGGTAAACCAACATTTTGCAGAGAAATATTCGAAAGAGATGCATTATGTGATTCTGAATCATTACTTTCATCATCAGTATTATGACTAGAATTCAGGGCTTCAAAACATTATATATAAAGTTATAATTTATAACATTATAACGGAAAAAATATGAAAATAAATAAACGAAAAACGAAAAATGTCGAATAACATTAAAAATAATATATCATTAATCATAATTAATGATTAAAAATAAACAATAAACGAATTTTTAACGTAAAAAAATTACAAATAACGTTATGTGGAAAAACGTTTGTGCTTTTTTTTACTTTGAACCCAACATAATTTCTTTTTTTAAATCTTATACGGAAGGTAAAAAAAAAGTCTCCGTACACAGTTGATAGCTTTTTTAATAACAAATAATAATAATTTATAAGTTTTATTACTTCATATTTTTAACAAACATTTATTAAGAAATACATTAATATTTTGTTTTTAGAAAAAATAAGCATATATATTAATTATTTAATTATTAACAAGTATAATTATAAATAATATTAAGATAATAACAGCAAAAAAGTCTCCATACAAAATAACATTGATATTTTAAACTTAATACAATATCATAATTATTATCACTTTATCATAATTAATGGTCAGTTGGTCCTCTTTTAGCTGTAATTATTTCATGCATTCGCTTTTCCATTAATTCAACTAATTTTGTTGTAAAAGCTGAGTCAATACTGTTCCATACTTCAAATATTGCATTTTTTAATTGATTTTTGCTTCTAGTTTGATAATTTTTTAATCGTCTACCTATTTCATTCCATAAATGTTCTATCACATTCATGTCTGGTGATTGTGGAGGTGTGTTAAGTTGCTTTGGCACTCGGTATAACAACCATTCTTTAACTTTTTTCGCGGTATGTTTTGGGTCGTTGTCTTGTTGAAAAATAAACGAATAGCCAATATTTAGTTTTTCAGGACTTGCATACAAGTTATTTCTCAAAATATTTAATTATATATGTTGATTCATAATACCATCAATAAATACCAAATTATCAACACCAGTAGCGCTCATACAGTCCCAAACTAATACGGGATTTTTTTTTATATAAATTTATTTTTAATAGTTTTAATTACAAAACTGTATCTCCTTCAAAATACTCTCCTTGGGTAGCAATTCACTTCTCCCAGCGCCGCTTCCACTGCAGAAAGGCTCTCTGGAAGTCTCCTTCCGGAATGCTCTTCAGCTCCTCCAACGATTTTTTTTTTATGGTTTCAATATCGTCAAACCTTTCTCCTTTCATGGGCCTTTTCATTATTGGGAACAGAAAGAAGTATGTTGGAGCCAGATCTGATAAATAGGGAGGCTGGGGAATTTCAGTTATCGCATTTTTGGTGCAAAAATCTTAAATGACCAACGAAGAATGCACAGGGGCGTTGTCGTGATGCAGCACCCATTTCCCGCTTGACCACATTTCTGGTCTCTTCTTTCTCATAGCTTCACACAAATGTCTCAAGGTTTCAAGGTAACGAAAACGATTAATTTTCTCACCTCTAGGAAGAAATTTGTGGTAGACAATGCCCTTGCAGTCAAAGAAAACTGTAAGCATGACCTTGACTTTGGATTTCACTTTTCGAACTTTTTTCGGTCATGGAGTGGTGTGAGTCTTCCATTGTGATGATTGAGCCTTTGTTTCCACGTCGTACTCATACACTCATGTTTCATCGCCAGTAATTATGGTTCTTAAAAAGTTTTGATCGTCATTTGCCATTTGAAAAAGATTTTCAGAAACTTAAATTCTCCGTTGTTTTTGTTCCTCGGTCATCAACCTCGGAACAAACTTTGCTGCCCTCGACGCATGTGCAGTTTTTCTATTAAAATTCCTTGGCATGAACCAAATTAAATATTGTATTCTTCTGCCATTTTACGAATGGTTATACATCGATTCGAAAACACGAGGTCATTCACTTGGGAAACATGCACGTCGTCAGTCGAAACTGTTGGGCGTCCTGAACGAGGATCGTCTGCGATTGATGCCCGGCCTTCTATGAACCTTTTAAACCATTCGTGACACTTTGAACGACTCAAACATTCATCCTCAAGAGCTTTTTGTAACATCTGAAAAGATTCAGTTAACGTTTTCCCCAACTTCACACAAAATTTGATGCAAACGCGTTGCTTTTCTTTCCCTTCCATCACGAACAAAACTACGAAATCGCCAAACACGAGAAAATCGATTTACTAAAACAACTGACATTCCACTTTAAAATTTCTTATCAACTATTTGAAAAAACAGCTATGCTCGGGAGAACTTCTTTTACACAGTGCTACTAACCGCATTTTTCTCTGGCACCCTGTTGGCACGTTATTCAAAAATTCCCAGAACTTTTTGATCAGACCTCGTACATTATCACTCCATGTTTTACCGTGTGGCACAAATTGTTGCAATCCATCTGCTTATTAGGTTTTTTTCATACCATATCTCGCTCATCTGAACCAAAAATATTAAACTTACTTTCATCACTGAATAATATGGATTTCCAAAAATCATTTCCCTTATTAATGTGTACCTTCGCAAAATCTGAACGTTTCGTTTTATTTATTTAACTGATAAATGGTTTTTCCTAGCTACACAATGTTTATATCCTGCGTTTATAATAACATTACGAATGGTCTGTGGCACAACTTTGACATTATAATCAGTATCAATCATACCAACCAGCTTGTGTGCACTGGTTTTTGGATCTATCACAAATGTTCTTAGAATGGCTCTCTTTTGATATGATTTTAATTTTTGGGGACGACCAGTACGTTTTTGATATTCAAAAGAATCAGTTTCGTTGTACCGATCTATAATATATTGTACAGTCGAGTACGATTTCTTTAATATTTGCGCAATATTTCTGAACTTATTTCCATCTTCTTTTAGTTGAACTGCTAATTTACGAATATCAATCGGTATTTCCATTGTTCAATGCTATTTAATGAGAAATACGGTACGAGTACGACTGATGACTACAAAAACTTACTGTCACGTACGCAATGCTTACCAGGTTTTATCGCCAGTTTAAATTGCCAGTTTTATCTGAATTTAGGTAGAATTCTTAATCTATACGAATTTTTCCCATCTCAATACTATTTTTATCTATTTTTCATATTATGTACGGAGACTTTTTTGCTGTTATTCTCTTAAAATTATTTATAAATATACATGTAAATCATAAAATAATTTACATGTATGTTATATTTTTCTTAAAACAAATTTTTTATGTGTTTCTGAATACATGTTTATTAAAAATATAAAGTTACTTAAATTTTAAATTATCATTATTTATCATTAAAAAAATCTAACATTAGTGTACGGAGACTTTTTTTGACCCATTGTAGTTATAAACAATTCAAAGTTGGCTAACCTGTGTTGACAATAATTTATATTTTCTGAATTATTTTATCGAAGATTTATTTTTAAATATTGAATTTATTACTTGATAAGAAAATGGATACCTATTTAACTAATTGTCCATTTATGTTCGATTTAATTGGTGAAAAATGTGAGCGTGTTATTTGGAGTATTATTTAATGTAAGTAATTTCAAGTTGCTAGTCAGTTGTAGATATTTTGTCGTGAATTGAGATAACCCTTTAATTTCATAATAATTATATATATATACAAAAAAAATAATAATCTCAATACCCCTGTTTGAGAACACCCCCGCGTTGGATCTCTTATTTATCTTTTTTCGCGACAAAATTTAGCTTAAACCTTCTCCTAGGTCTAATCTGCCTCTGTATCGAATTTCATCGCAATCGGATAAACAGTTTAGGAATACATAATCAGGGGCGGATAGGGCCACCGGGACACCGGGATTTTCCCGGCGGGCCGCTGTTTATATTGTCGAAAATGGGCCAATGAAAAATATTACTATTAACACTATTAAACATGTACATTATACATACATACAAATAAAAGTATATAAATACTATAATACTGATATTTTTATTTAAATCTAGCACAAGTATAATTATTATTGTATGACTGAACAGTGGGGAAGTCCACTTTATTCTCACATCATCACGCTAACCACCGCCAAATGGTGTTTATCTTGGAATTCGAGTTTCGGGTATTATTGTTGTGCGTATTGACCCGCTGCTGCAGCTGTCATCAACTAATATATATATATAATAATTATTATTATTGAACAAAGGACGTTACAGTAAGATATTTCCAACTAGGCAATAGACTACTAGACACTAGTTTCTATACGTCATTCAGTTTTTGGCTTTCTGTTGTCACTAGTAAATTGTACACTAGTAAAAATATATATCAATAACGTACCAATCTATTTGGATTCTGGAGTTTAGACAAGTAGGCACATTTTCGTATTATAATTTACACTATAAACACTATAAACTGATACACATCATAATCATAATTATTTATGTAAATTATGTGATATTTTGACTATACGCAAGATGCAACACGCTTATTGACCAATGCCATGTTACGCATATTAACACGGCTGCCGCGTATATAATAATATATGATAAGTGTTTGAAAATTGTATGAAATATTTTAGAATTTTAATAAAATTTGATTTATTTTTTAAGAGGTTCTAAAGCGATTACATTTTTCATACATTTAGATTTTAGACTAATAAGCTGGCGAAAAATAAACTTACTTCTATTAGTCCAATTTTAATTTTGAAAAATAGTTTTAACTCGTCACCTTATTTTCTATTATTTGTAGCAAAAACTTTTTCATTGTTTGTCTTGTTGGCACTTTAAAGTGCATGTGAATTTTGAGAAATTAAGTTAAGTGATTGGGAACCGTATTACATACATTATCCAATATGTCCATAATCTTTTTCCTACCAAACATAGAATAAATGTATAGCTAAGGCCAATATTTAGGTCAGAATTCCATGTTTTTGTGAAATATTTCAAACATTAAACGCTATATATGATAATATATTCTAGATAACTATGCTTCGAAATAAATTAAAAAGAAAATGAGGAGCAGAAAAGAACAGAGATAAAAAACGAAAAGAGTTATTAGAAGACAGCAAAGCATGTTTATGATTGGATAGTATGTTTAAGAACGTTGAAAAAAAGGATAAATGTAGTTTTAGTAAATCAATATTCGGATACTGAAATTAAAAGTTATAAATCTCGACCCGAATTACTAATTAACAATATCCCCAATAACTGCATAATTAACTACGAAGAAAATTATTTGACTAAAGGAAATAAGAAACAAGATAATATTTTAGATGAAGATGAAATAAGAAAAGATATTTTTGACATTTTAAACATACTATAAATAAACCTAACGCATTTGATTATTTTAAAAAGCCGAAGTATCAAAATATTGAGGACTTCTTCGAATTTCATCCTTGTCAACCAAAAGTACAATATTCCCTTCAATCCCCAAAAAGCTTATTATTCAGAAAATAATAAACGTATATGGTTATCTTATTCTACAGAATTAAAAAAAATATTTTGCACGATTTGCATTGTTTATGGGAAAAAAGGAGAGCAAAATACTTTTGTTGAAGGTTCTTCTGATTGGCAACATATTTATTTGAGAAACGGAGAGCACGAAAACTCCGCTCACTATAGAGATTGTGTCAATAGTCATTTTATGACAAAAGAAGGTAAAGATATTAAGAAAATGATTATTTACGGTTGCACAGATGTCAGAGGGCAATAAATAGAAAGACGTAGAAATATTGTTGAAAGAATTGTTGATGTTGTAAAACTCATTGGAAAATTTGGTTTGGCATATAGAGGAAAAAGAAACGAGGCTGCATACACATTAAATAATCCAAACATCGATCATGGTAACTTTTTAGAGATAATTTTGTTTTTAAGTAAATATGACTCTCTTTTAAAATCATATCTTCATGAAATAATAGTTAAGAGTGAAAAGATCAAAGACAAAGGCAGTAAACAAGGTGGTGGATTAATAACATTTTATCCAAAAATACTTTTAACAACATCTTAGAAGTATGTTCCGATCTTATAACTGAAACAATTGTGTCAGAAATAAAGAAATCAAGAATATATTCTATACAAATAGACACGACGCAGGATGTCAGTGTGTCGGACCAGTGTTCTATAATCATAAGATACGTAAATGATAAAATTTATGAACGTATTATAGGATTTAAAAAATGTACAATAACAACTGGTCAAGCATTTGCAGATTTAGTGGTTCAAACATTGCAATCAAAAGGTATTTCACTAAATAATTGTATTGTGAATTCAACCGATGGGGCCAGTAATATGCAGGGACAATACTCAGAAATCGCTAAAAAGATGGAAGATTTAGCTCCTAATCAAGTGCACGTATGGTGTGTGGGATATATTCTAAATTTAGTATTACAAGATGTCACTAGTAGCGAAATTCATGCTGCAAACTTATTTGAACTACTCAATAGCACAGCTAGTTTCATTCGATGATCACATGTACGTATGGATCGTTGGAATGATATAGTTACTAAAATGAAACTCAATTTAATTGGAGAAACGAGATGGTGGGCGAAGGAAGTAGCACTCAAAAAAATTTTCGGACTATTCGACACTAAAAATTTTAATGGCATACTTTTTAAAAACTTAATCCAAGTAATGAAAACAATTAAAGATTCGTTACAAAATGACTCGGAATCTAGAACTAAAGCGTCAGGATTCATAGAAAACTTCATAAAATATGAGGCAATTTTAACAGCAATGGTATTCCTCAAAATATTTAGTATTACAGGACCTCTATCTAAATATCTCCAGGGTAATAATTGTGACATATTACAAGCATACAATATGATTAAAAAATATGAAGTTCAATTACAACAAGTAGAATTTTCTGAAATTCATGAAAAAACCAATATATTTATAGAACATATGAATGATGAACTTGATGAAATTGATATTGTTATTGAAAGTGAATTTCCAAATAAAAGACGTCGAGTTCTCAAAAAAATGTTTAACTATGAGGCTGATGATTCTTTCAAAAACATTTCAGCGATTGATGAATATAGAATAGGCACATTTCAAATTATCATGAACACAATTATCAATAAAATAAAAGTAAGGTATGGAAGTTTATCTCGAGAAATTTGTGCAGATATTTCTTGTTTAGATCCAAAAAACTTTGAAAATATAAAAAATGTGGACTTCCAGAAAATGCAATGAAAAAAATTAGTGAAAAATTGAATTTTATAAATCCAAATGTAACTCAAGCTTCACTAAAAGAGGAATTTCTTGACTTTATACACAAATTTGACTCTTTAAAACAAAATATAAGTTTTAGTTATGTAAACGAGGATGAAGATATAGATGACTTAGATGACTATAATTTAGACGAAAAAGAATATGTAATTAGTGAAAATGTCTGTAACAAGTGCTCAAATTGTATTCATTGCTGTTATATTATTTTGTTGAGATATTCTTTGTATTGTTCAGCCTATCCTTCATTATTCTTGGCTTATAAGTATATACTAACTTTGTCTATATCACAAGTTTCTTGCGAACGATCATTTTCTAAGCTCAAATACATCAAAAACAGGTTGCGTAGTACACTATCATCTTCACACATGGAACAACTTATAATTATATGCACAGAAAAAGATATATTAAACCAACTTGAAAATAAAAGAATTATTGACAAATTTGCATCTCAAAATAAACTACTCAAGACACTATTAATCTTATAATGTATTATATTTATCTTATAAATACAAAATAAATATTAATATTATATTACATACTTGTTTATTTATATTATTCATTAAAAGTTTAAAAATATTATACATGCCTACTGGTATTTATTGATAAATGTATACATGTTTGAAGAGTTAGTTACTTTTTTTTTCACCAGTACAACCAAAATAATATAAGTGAATTTGTCGAGTTACCTTGTACAGCTATACATTTATAATTATTGCCTTAAGAATTACTATAAAATAATCTAATATAATATAGTATAAAAGTGGTATGGTAAAAAAATATAATATTACCACTTTAATACAGTGATGTAGTAAAGTAACAAAAAATTTAGTTGTAACTTTTAATAGTGTAATATTAAATTCATGTTATTCCTACCAAAAAATGGGGGGAGGGGGATTGGTTGGTTCCCTCAAAGTTGAGTAAATTATTTTTTTAGATCTTGGATATGATCATATGGGCCGCTAAATTTTATTTTTCCCGGGCCGGTCAGATCATGCTTATCCGCCTCTGTACATAATGGATATACAAACCTTTTTTGTCTTTTATATATAATATAGATAACGTATAACGAAAAACGAAAAATTAAAATAACATTTAAAAATGTAATAACGTTAAACAGAAAAAATCAAATAATGTTTCAACGTACTATAACATTAAACATTAAAACTGCATAACGTTTCAAAGTACAATAACGTTAATACCGTAACGTACAATACCCAAAAACGGAAAATCGATATTTTTTTTTTACAATATAAGCTCTGCTAGAATTACTCATATTAAAACTTGAAGTAATTGTAGTAGCCAATAGGTTATAAACACAACTACACATAGTAACGGTGCTAGAGGTTGTGAGGCCCAGGGCAAAATAAATTTTGGGTCTTATAATTTATATTAATAAAATATTTTAAGTTCAGTTAAATCAGAACCACGGGGCCTTAATTAAGGGCAACTGCCCCTATTGTCCACCCCCTCGCGCCGTCCTTAACTACACAAGTCTTTAAATTAATAAATAAAAACGGTGTAGACTTGCAGCTATATAATGATTTGTGGGAAAATCTATATTTTTCTCGTAATCCTGTATGAAGGTCGATTCACACTATACGAAACGTCAACATCACGTCACAGACCGGCAACGTCACGTCAAATTATGTTACTATGTATTTATATCGCAATGTTCACATACACTATCATCAATACGTAACGTCACCATCACGAAGCAGCAACGTTTATCGAAAACTATATTTTGACGTGACGCAACCGGTCCGTTCTTGTCCGTTCGGATAGTATGAATGTGACAACTGAACGTTTCCGTCAAATTTACATAATTATATTTTAGTTATTTTTTCATTATTTTATCATGGATGATAAAAATTTAATAGAAAAAGTTCGTTTATATGATGAACTTTACAATATGGCACATAAAAAGTACAGTGATAATCATCATAAAGATGTAATATGGACGAAAATAGGAAAATAATTTATACTTATTTATTTTATTTATATTATATTATAGGGCAAGCATGTAAAAATCGATGGATCTCACTAAGAAATCAACTTAGGGAGGCAATAAAAAAGAAAAAAACAAAAAGTGGACAAGCAGCGGACATACAAAAAAAATGGAAGTATGAGGACTGCATATCTTTTGCAATACCATTTTTTAAAGAACGAGAAACGTATTCTAACATATTATCTCCAGAAAATCCTAGTGAAGAGTCAAATGACGAAGATATTTCCAATAAGAATGACAAAACAACAAATAATGATGTTCTAAATGAGGATGAAGAAAGTGAAAAAGAAACTACGTCAAAACGTAAGGTTATGGAATCTCCAAAAAAAAAATGAAAATTCCAGCTTCATATTATTCTAAGACAAAAAAAAATAATAAACCACAAACAGCATCATCTGTTTTGATGAAATATATATTGGATAACGAGATAAATTATGAACCAAATGCAACATCTTATAAGCATCCAATCGACACATTTTTCCAAGGGCTGGCTGCTACTGTTAAAACATTTTCACCAGAATACCAACACATGGCAAAAAACAAACTGTTTGGGATTGTGTCTGATTTAGAGTGGGCACAATTACAAAATAAATCAGCTAATCCTCAAATCCCACTATCAATAAATCCTTCAACATCATACTTTTGCTCTAACTCTCAAGTGGCACCATCACAAAACACGATTCAATACATTCAAACACCAACACCGTCTCCTATTTCTAGACCATCATCATCAACATCAACTACTACTCAACATTTTTATGAAAACTTTGATCCTACAAATGTTCAAAATATGTATTGACATTTTATTGTTTTGTTAAAAAACTGATCACTCAAGGTTTTATAATAACAGTAAAATATTATAATATATGAAGTCAATGTATAAATAAACAAGTAAAGTATATAACATTGTTTTATTTTATAAACGAATATTATTATATTCACCTTAAGCACACCATTAACTTTTCTTTAGCACTTATAGCTTCTCGAAATGTTGTACTTTTTGTGATTTGAAAATCGATTTTAGATAATAGAACATAAAATTGATGTTGTGACATTCTAAAATATTTGTAAAATGAAGTTTCTTCATCTTGTAAATCATTGAACAATGTATGATATTCCCCAAATTGCTTTCCTTTAATTAACATTTCTCGAACCCATGTTGTTCTACGTTTTTGGTGACAATTCTCTTCTTCCTCGTCCAAAATAATTGCCATCATTGCTAACGTTTTTTTATTAAACTTTGGCATGATGAAATACTTATATAATAAATTGATAATTTATATTTTGATTTAAAACCACAAGACAATTAAAATAGTAGATAACAATTGTTTCAAAACACTAGAGTGGTACACTTCCGTTGACGCAACCTCAGTAAACTGCAATGATTCCTACAATTTGACGCTTACGTTTGACGTTTTAATGTGAATGTATAACACATTTGACGTGACGTTGCTGGTCTGTGACGTGACGTTGACGTTCCGTATAGTGTGAATCGACCTTAACTAGACAGATATCGTATCTGATATTAACAGTTACATATCTAAAAATACAAAAGGAAATTTTGTTATTGAATATATATTTTTAGAAACCTGGTTTTTACAAACCTCCGGGTTTTGGTTATAGTTGGCAATATTTTTCCAACCAATTATTTTGAACAAAAATAAAATGTTTGAAAAAAAAAACTAAGTATTCAATACAAATAATTATTCAATAGAAAAAAAAGTATTTAAAATATCATTGGAAATACTTCGTTCTGAAAGTATTTAAAAAATTATCAATACTTAAAAAAGTATTTGAATACTTTTATTCAAATACTTTTACTTAAATACTTTACAACACTGCTAAATACCTATGCATAACAAAAAGTATTATATTATGTTGTAAAAAAAATAGGCGAGTAAAATTATTTAAGTCTTATATAGCTCTAATAAATACAAAAATATACAATATGCATAAATGAACCAAAAAATGACTAATTAGTAAATTTGTGGTAAAAAAGTGTTACTTTAAATTACTTTATATAATCTGATAAATACCTCGGTTATAGTTGTAAATGTCTATAACCGATATATGTGGAAGATAATACCACTATTCGTTCCACAACCAAAAATGTTATGATATACGAAGATAAACAAAAATTGATACCCGTGAACAAATTGACATATTATTAAATTTACTATTATATTATGATAGACTAGTAATAATTTATATTCTTAATTATTTATACATTAAATTTTTTAAATAAATCAATGTATTATATTCAAAAAAAAATACGATCCATGAGGGGCGAATGCCCTCTTCGCCACCCACCACCAAATTAGCCCTTGCGTACGACACACGATCAATACAATTTATTTGTTTATCTGTTAAATTGTAAGGAAGACAAATTATATCAAAACTTCACTACTTTAGTGAAAAACACATGTTTTCATAATTGATGACGCGTACGTATACGAATATAAAAAATATTGTTATCTCGTAAGAAAAATGCGTAGACTTTACGCGTCTAAAACACGTTGCGCACTCTTATATTTTCTTTCATCAATAATACATACGTGCCGTATGCGAAATTGATATTTTTGTTTTAAAGCCGCCATCAGGGCCGTATTAACGCATATGCACTATAGGCACTGTGTTTAGGGTCTACGAAAATGTATAGATACAAATTGGTATAAAAAAAATTTTTTTTATGGCTTTTCACAATTTACATTATATATGTTTTAGATTAAAATGAATTTTAAAACATTTGTTAAAACTTTACCGTATAAAAATTTATAATAGTTATATAAAAGTTTAGATTTGATTTTTATGTTGTAAATATAATTGTTTTTAAAAGCTTAACACTGCATAAGATTCAATACTTCCTCTCCCAAAGAGAAGGTTTCTTAACCATTTAAATACTGGACAACGGTCCTACAAGGACTAGGGGGCTAGAGCCTACGATAATGTTAATCCGAGCCTGGCGGCCATACATATGTTAACCTGAATATCCTATAACTCACTCATGTAGTAGAAAAACTGTTAATAGTCCCAGTCAATGGATCAGATCAATTTTCTTCGTCGATTTAAATTTAAACATAAGTTTTGTGGAATATCTCGATCACCAAGAAAATAAAAAATTCTATAATACCATAGTGCAGGTTTATAAACATCGTCTGCAAATGAACCAGATTTTAGTGGTCATTCTACTATATTTTCTTTCCCAACATTACTCCGTAAGCTATTATTTTTTTTGTTTTTTTTATAAGTTTCTTTAGTAGCGTTTGGTTCTAACTATTTTAGTTCTTCGATGGGTTTATTACAAGCAATTGATTTTTTTCCCTACAGTGATAAGTCTTTGCTTCTTATAAACCAAAGATAAGGCTCGAATTTTTATAGTTCAATAAATTCTTCAAGAATAATATCGAGTTCGCGTGACAATTTTTTCGTAAATGGTTTCGTTCGTTCGATGCGGATGACCAAGATCTGTTAGAACCACACACGTGCAAGTATACCTGGAGGTGGACCTTTACCGCAGGCAAAATTATAAATATTCAATAAAGTTCAAGTCGTCTGCGCAGGTAAAGGAGAAATACGTGAACTGTTTTATCATGCACACGTTCCGGTTTTCCTTTACTTACCTGTCAAATAAAACGTTTCATGTTTGGCCGCCTTCAATCAGCACACATTATGTGCTCGAAATCAGACATCTGAAACAAGACAGAGGAAAGGACGTTTAGCCCCGTAATTATGGTTAAAATGTTCGTGAGTCATCCTGAAGCAAATATGATCACGAACAGAAACGTATACAGTCCGCGCGATAACCACTGTTTTTCGAACACAACCGATCGTGTGCACGTGCATAGTGTTGAGGTAGAACACTAGGTTGCGTGGCCATATTTATTATCGCGTCCGGTGTTTTTATTATTATTTTAACTTAACCGGCCGGACATCTGCGAGTAGAATTTCCAATTAAATTCCTATTTCTAAAATCGAACAAAAAAAAAAAAAAAAAAAAATAGGAACATAATTAAATTAAAAAAATTAACTACTATTTATTTCGCTAGATTTTCAGTTATAAAACTGACTATCGTCAGGTAAAATAATGTTTTTATTATGAAGTGATCGGTGCATAATCCATACAAGCGGTTTCGTTTAATTCAAACCCAAGGTAATTATTATTTAATGAAACGCCACAAAATATGTTGTTAACGTATTGTAATTGTTTCCAGCCTTTGTTGTTTGAAAGAACACGATTCAATTTAATAACCCTATAAATATTTTTCCGTATTCCAGGTTTTTACATTGCTTATTAATTAAATTGAAATTTTTTTTTATTACTATAACATAAAAAACATATTATAATGCCACTAAGCTGAAACAATTGCAAAGAAGCATTTACTTATATAAAAAAAAAATCAAAAAAAAATCGAAAAGAACAAAAGTAAATAGGTTTATTCGGAATCAGAATAATACGAAACGAATTTGTATATGAAAATTAGATTTCTATCCCATATATGAATTTGAATTTTTTTTTTCAGAGAGAACTTCTCGATCTTGTCGATACTGGTTTAAAATGTGACCATGATCTTTCACAACAGAGTTGCGTATATATGATAAGACAGTTACGGCTCACCCGCACCCCAACCATGCCACAACTGATCGTATCGGATCTCGCACATTTCGATACACGGCATAAAAACGCGATTCCCTTATATGTTTTTAATGTAAAATCGCTATTTTTTAAAAAAAAATCGAATGTGGACCGCTTTGATTCGCATTCTTCGGCTCGAAAGATATCACCAACTCACCCCGGATAAATTAATCAGAGTTATATTATACGCCACTCGGTTGTTGTACCTACTACGCCGGTACGATTAAACGCGTCATGCGACGGCGACGAGACGCCTCCCTGATTTTTATGCGAAATCGTTAAGGTCGTGCGAACGTTAAATTCGGACACGGCACGTAACACAATCACGTAACCGAACGTACGAGCGCATTCCACCGGTGCACGCGAACCCGCCCGCGCACGCCCTCGACCGAACGCAAATTTCGTCGCCGTACGATTTTCACCCTCTCGCAACGTATACACTTACGGCTGCAGCGATTTCACCCCCGTCGAGTTCGATTCGCTCACGTCCGAACGGATTCGCCGCATGGAAACGGCAACAATAATAATATGCGTCCCCACGCGCAACACATGCTTTTCGCACGGTGGCAAATGTTTGCGAGTGCACGTCCATTTGATTATAATTTTATTAATTTTTATTCTTCTCGCCGACCTCCAACGCCCGTTATTAAAACATAACTACGTGCACTCTGCACCGTACTTCGCATGCGATCGATTATTGTTTACAAATTAAGGAGGCAGTGGCGTATTTGAAGGAGGGGCGATGGTGGCGATCGCCCTCCTATTGCCCAAATTATTTGTATACATTATGAATTTATGTTAAGAAAATATTATATTTAAATTTTAAATTATAGCTTACCGCAACTTCCGAATATGTTACGGCTCCTTTGTCTTTAGCATAGCCTCTATAAATGCAGGTGTTCCTCAAGGAGGTATACTTTCCCCGATACTATACAACATTTACGCATCAGATCAACCTACCACACCTCACACGCTAATTGCAGAATATGCAGACGATAAAGCAATAATTTCTATCAACGCAAACCCCCTGGTAGCTTCTAAAAGTTTACAAAATCACCTACATCTTATGGGAAAATGGTATACCAACTGGAGATTCAAAGTCAATCAAGATAAATACTTTCACACTACATTCAATCTAAAAAAGTCTCCATGTCCAAACGCTAATCTCTACGGTGTCCAAATTCCCTCTTCCCAAACAGTAAGATACCTAGGACTTCTATTATAAAATCAAAAAAGTTACAATTAAACAATCGCTTACGCACACTAAGCTCACTGCTACACAAAAATACACACACTAATCTTAATATTAAATTAATAATATATAAAGCTCTTCTAAAACCAATCTGGACCTACAGGCTCCAGTTCTAGGGCAGTGCAAAAAAATCAAACATTAAAAAAATTCAAAGTTTAAAAACATCTCCCTAAGAAAAATAACAAATGCCCCTCCCTTTGTTTCCAATCTTACACTCCATAATGATCTAAAAATAGCAATAGTGCTTGATGAAGCAAAATGCTACTTTAAAAGATTTCACACCAAACTACCTTTTCATTCTAATCCTCTTACTAAAAAACTATCTACCTTGTCCATTCCAGATAATCCCCCTAGGCGGCTTAAGCGAAGATGGTGTCGTGACCTTCTATCTTAAATCTAAAATTAACTTAAGACTTAAAAAAAACTCAAAATAGGTAGTGTCACTAATGGGTAGCTTCTTCTTTCAAATAATTCATATTTAATTAGTCTGTGCACATTTGCTTATTGTTCTAGTTAAGAACAGATTTTAAATTTCTTATATAAAAAAAAATTTAGCTTTATTGCATTTTATTTACCTTTCTCAAGATGTGCAATGCGTAAAAGATACAAGTATAAAATGAACCAATGAGTATTTGTTCAAGAACATAAGAATATTTATAAAAAGAATATTGTACTTAACTAGTGTAGCTAAGTAGTAATAGCTCGTTCATTTATTACCGCCCCCTCCCCATAAAATTAAGTCAAATATGCCACAGTAAGGAGGACTCCAGAGGTTTTCCGTCCAGACGTTTGGCATTCAATTGTTAAACAGGTAAGATGTTCAACAGATCGTCGTCAAAACCCTTTTCCACGCGTTCGTGACACTTTTGGCGCATAAATTCGTCATATCCTCAAAGTATTTTTTTTTTACACTTGGAGCAATTTACACCGGTCCGCACGTACAATCCCACGCGATTCGTTCGTTAACGCTTTACCATCACGTACCAATGCGAACGGTATAACGGTTTGGACACGTCACGCACAGTGGCAGCGGTGCAGTCTATACATTTTTGTAGTATTAGAATTATTATATCTCTGCTAGTATTTGTTCATCGCATTAATATGTTTTTATGCATAATACTCTTTAGGTATTTAATATGTATAATAAAAAAAAATAAGTACGTATTAAAACATCTTGAACCAATTGAGAGTAAGTAATTGAATACGTGATCAATTGACTGTAAAATCATTGATGGTTCGACAAAATGCTAAACAAAGTAAAAAAAAAAAGAAAAACATTTTAAACATTGTTTTCTGTATTAATTTTACTTGAGCTACTTTGTTACTCTATGCATTACATAGTAAATCAATTAGGTTTTTTTTTAATTTTTTTACCATTTACGATCCGATTTTAAATGACTTTATATATCGTAATGCTCTGCACTGCTATACAGTTTATTATAAATAAATATACAAACATTTACATAAGTAACGAATACTATAACCTTTAATATACATACATACAGATTTCGAAATGTTCACAAAGTATATAAATGGTGTCTAAGTAACCGCGTACGCGTAGAACAAGAGTTAATAATTTTGAAAAAAATATTTTGTAATGCATCACCACTCAAAAATGAAGGACTAAAAATAAAGGTGTGCGTAACTATTATAGTGTCGTAAAAAGCAGTCTGAAATATTTAAATATTATAGTAATATTAAAAAATGAACACTTCGATCTCGATCCGTAAAATATATTAAATCTAATCAATTTAATTTTGAGACAAAAATAATAAAAACAAATTAAGTGCAATTTTCAGTTAAAAATATTAAACCACTAAGATATTATAAAAACCTGATAGGTAGATATTTATCAGCTGTACGTTTACAGCAAAATGTTTGAGTGTATATAAAGTTTAAAGATTTTAATCGAAATCAAATATAGTATTATTTTTGATAGCAAGTTTTTCTATTTAATCCATAGTGTTTATTTTACTTAATGTTAAAGAAAAACATTTTCGAAAATGTAACTTGTTAATATTGTAGATTTAAGTAATTTGAATTATAATCAATGAAATCTAAATGGAGTGTATTAAAATAATTAGTCGTTTTAAGTTATGTTGTTTCAAATCAAGTGTTGATATTCAATTCGTACGTAAGTATTTTTAATCTCTAGTAGAATTAATAATGAGTTTTTTAGTGAAGGGAAAACCAATTTGTTTTTATGTAAGAGCTTTTCCAGGCCATTTTTTTTAAGTCTTCTAGGTGGATTCTTAGGAATGGTGATTACATATAACATACAGAAGATTAGAAGGTTCAGGTGTAAATTATTTTAAGTCCGTTTATCAAAATCCAGTAATACGAATACAGTTTAGATACGAAAACATTTTTTTTTTTTATTACCTTTAATTCATATCTATTTTTTGGTGGTAACTATAAAATTGCGTTGTTTAATACAAATTATATTAAAAAGTGAAGATATTTTTGAACCTAATGTTACCTTATAAATTGAACTTTAAAAATAACTAATTATAAAAACCAATACCTACCTACGTATTTTAAAAAAGACGGTGATTTTATTTGACGGTAAATTTACATAATTATTTAAATTTTTAAGTGGAAATAAGGAGAACCAAAATGATTTGAAGACTTAAAATTGAACTATACAAATGTTTTCATCTCTTAACACAATGTTTCAATAATACAAAATAATAAAAATAAATAAACGTATAACTACTATATTTAAAAAAAAAAAAAAGAACACAATTTTATTTAAGTGTTGCATTTTTTTTTTGATTAGCTGTACATTTAATCAAATAAAAAAATTCTTTAAATTCATTATTTTTAAATACTATAAAAACCAAACTATAAAAATAAATAAATATTTTCTTTATTCGTTAAACAGTAAAAACAGTAATCAATTTTCCATATATAATATAAGGTTTTTTGCAATTCAGCCAATTCGAAACACTTGTACGAATATGAAATACAACTACATAATGAGTAAAACATATATTTTGTTGTAGTATTTTTATTTGTTTACAATATAAACATGGTTTGATGTCACAAATTTTTGTTTGACTTTCAAAGTCTATTATGGATACATTTTAAAATAAAAATAGTACCTTATTACAAAAATCATGACGAAAAAACAAAGTTATAAACTATTAATTGAAATAAAAAAATAATAAAAAATTACCTATAAAAACTAATATATTTAACAGTTACGAAGTTACAAATAATAATGTCTTCTGTAAAGTTTTCCTTTGATAAATTAATTAATAATTATTTTTTTATATTGTGCAACTTATTTATAAGTAAAGTTACTCTTCCAAATATATTACTTAAATATTACTAAGATTATTATTTTATTTTAATCGTACACAAATTTTAAATATTTAGAATATAATTGTAATGAACGGCTTTTAAGAACCCTAACAAGTTGTACCCATTCACATTAGTGGGATTTTAAATTTGACATTTAACTGTTTCCGTTAGGCAAAAATGTACCAAGAGTAAAAATAATAAATGTAATTAGAGTATGGAAGAAATGGCATATAGTTCATGTACGTTTGAGATTTTTCTGCGTATTTTTTTATTAATCAACTAAAGTTAACTATAATTATTATAAAACGTTAATTATTTTAATTTTTTTTTTTTTTACTTTTATAATACGTATTACGTGTATTGTATGATTCGTATTTTGTACGATTCATATTATTTTTAAAGATATAGCTGGATGTAAGATACTTATTTTAATTATATTATGTATTTTATTAAAATGAACCATATTTATCCTCTCGTGTGTGCAAAATTATTAGGTTTTTAAAGCTAATTAATAAACTATTACTATATTTTATCATCAGGTGCACATTTATACTATAGTAAATATTGTAAAACCCTAAGTACATTATATATGTTAACTTAATTTTTCTATTTCGTAATATAAAATAGTTTGAATGGTATAACACGTACCTATGATATATATTAAACGAGTAAAATAATTTAAAACTTGTATTACGAATCCTTTTTTTAGTATGATATAACAAACAATTATAAGAAATCGCACAATTACAATATTTTATCATATTTAATTACAATTCATTGATTTATGGTTTACATGAAATCGTTTCTGGAATAATTCATATTACACATCAATGTATCGATGTAATTTTATGATTATTACAATTATTTAATAAGTATTTATAAAAAAAAAAGTAGGATAAAAGGTACATCTTTGATGTGATCAATATCTCAATTATATATTTATTTCCGTACAACTTATTGTTTATTTTTCCGCTATAATTTAATTGTTTGATAGGTTAAAATATTTAATAAATAAAAAATGTTAAACATGTGTAATAAAAATGAATATTGTTAAACTACAGTCTGGAATAGCTAAATCGACACGTTACAAAAAAATTACATCACGTTTTTATTTTAGAAAAAGGGCGTACATAATATAACCTTAAAGTCGAAAAAATTCATAATTATTTACAAAAATTACTAATATATAGAAAAATTATTAGATTTTATGTGTAGGCAATACAAAATAACCACAAAATATTGCCATTGAATAAAGTGATATATATTTTTTTTCACTTATTATTTTTTTTCAATAGCATTGTCCTGATATGTGGTTTATTCTTTGTGTTTAAATATTTTTTAATAGAGGAATTTGTAACATCTCACGAAGAATAGGTATTTTACAACGTCATCATGAGTAGTTATATAGAATGGCGGCAGATTAACGCTTGTATACTTAAAAATTGATAAAATAAGTCGCCAAAGCAGCTAAATAATATTAAAAGTTTATTTGTTATTGATAAGTGACAAAATCGTACAACGTATAATAAAATGTACAAAAATATATTTGTCGAATCTACACAATTATTCTTCTAAACTACAAATTAATAGTGTAAATACGTAAGCATGTACCTATTACCAATTGGATTATACAATTATAAACGATCAATATGTGATTAGGTTAGTTGGAGTAAAAAAAAAAATTGTTTCTTATGTTTATCTAGCCAAAGTTGCATTTTAAAATGCTTTTTATGTTTATACCGTAAATTCGATTATCAATAACTTCGAAAAAGACTATACAAATCTAAAATGTTATCCAAGACAACTTGTATATGTATACTGAATATGTATTTTAGTGTAAATGTGAGACTTAATATTTTATGGATTTGTAGACTTTCAATGATTTGAAAGGAAGTTTGAGTTCCAAAAATATGATTTAATCTTTATAATGTTCACATTTAATAATAATTTATAGAGGCGATGTCTTGAAAATCCGGATATTTTTTTTCTTTGTTTATTTTAGTTTCAACGTGTATTATATAAGTCACCAACAATTATTATTTTAATAAAAAATTAAAATCAATCTTATTCAATAGAATTACATGCATTCATCATGAATTACGAACCTTTTTCAATCATCGACGGTACACGATTTTACAATTTTAATAAAACTTGAAGCCCATTAAGCGTAATGTAGATTAATATATAATCTATATGTATGTACAAATCTTGTTGAGTAGCCATTTCATTAATAGTCTTACACTCGTATTTTATTCAACACGTTTTGAACGTATAACAATGTGCTGCGATTAATTTGAAGTGAATACAATTATCATAATACTACAATAAATTCATAAAGAATAATCTTTTCAAATGCTCAGGTTTTAATTTATATTTTGTTCTATGTGCACTGCGAAGTAATTATTTCATTATTTTACTCGATTAACAAAACATTAAATAACGCGTAGTACCATAATTTCATTTTAATTAAAACTTATTAAATTAAATTCCTCCTTCATTTTCTAATTCCGTAAAATTACAAGAGAAAACATAATCATATTTTGCTCAAATGTACATCTTATATTTAGTATTATAAGGCTATAGTACTATATTACAATATATTATAAGTTAAACATGGTCCACGACGCAGGATGACAAGAACAAACTATTGATCTTCGAAAAGAAAATACTTAGAAAATTATATGAGCCTGTACCCCGATACTGGCTTATCTGAGAAGAAAAAACAGTGAAAAGATTGAAGCAGACTATAATAATGCACCCAATTTACAAGACTTTTTGATGTCAAAAAAGCTAGAGAATGTATGGCTAGACTATGAATAATCAGGTTCTTATTAACAAGTCAAATAAAAACGACCCGTGGGAAGGTCACGGCAATGTTGGATGGATTCGAAAAAAGGATGACTTAAAATATTAAGAAATTTACTAGTATTACTAAATACTAGTATTGAAGATACAAAGGATCGAGAAGGTTGTAGAACTCAGCTCTGGTAGAAGTTGCAAAGCGCCTGCATAAATGGCGCGTGAAACAAAAAAAAAATATGCAAGTACTTTTAATGTAAATGGAGAGGTCAAATACTCATAATGTATCACATATGTTCCGGGTTCAATAAAAATGTAGACTTTTTTTTAATTCATCGTTTATTGTTTCATTAGTATGCATAAGATAATGTGTTATCTGATTTTTAGATTCTTAGATTCTTGATAACCGATGTAGTTTATAAACTGTTAATAATCTGTTTTCACGATGTTTTTATCAGACATTTAACTCTAACAAGAATCAAAGCGCATAACGAAATACGATGTAAAAAACATTTATTTTTATTTTGAAAAATATTTATATTATAACCTAATGAACTGTGATTTGGTTAACTTAAATAATTGTATTATTTAAATTACTTACCATGACCGAACACTTAAAAAATTTTCATTAAAATACTAACTAATAACATATTCTAATTTTTATTGATATTCTCTAGTTATGATATTAAAATAAATAACATTTTGTAGAAACCCCGTATTGATTTTCTTAATTTATATTTGCATGATTAGATTATATTATGTATAATGTAAATAAACCACCAAACAGTCAAGGATAGTACGTAAGTATAAATCAATAAATCAGTTATTTTTTGACGATCTGAACAGGAAATATGATAGTGTTACATATGAATATGCATACTTCCATAAGTCAGTAAAACATATGCCTTGCCTTATTTTGGTGTTTAGTGGAAAATTTAAAGAGTGTAAATGATAAATGGTATTTTAATAATACCTATTCACAAATTACATTATAATGGCAGTCAACATGTGATTAAAATATTTGTACACAAAATATATGCCATTATTATAAAGATTAAAAAAAAATATCAAAACTTTAAATAAAATAATATAATATTTACCAGTATTAACTAATATACCATGAAAAATATTAATGTACCAAAATCAACTACAAATGTAAATCTTAAAATCCGTTAGTACATTATAGATTATATTTGTTTTTTAACATTTCACTTTTCGGTCAGTGATACAAAGGCAATGGTAATAATGATAGGTCTAGATAGAAGTTTTAAATTTTAATGAGTACGTTTTGACACTCTTATGCTGTTAAAATGAATGGGTACATATACAGTTGACTCGAAATTAAAAAATACATCGTTATAAAATGAATACACTGTAATCGTTCATAGTCAACAATAATAAAAACTTCTATATTACTACTATTTTGAATGAGAAAACGATAGCAAATTTATTTTTTGTGTTCACTGAAATTCACATATTTTATAAAATATGCTATTAAATATTATGTATTAGAGATTTACCTTATCTCCTCAGAGCTACGTTAGTCAACATTAAGTGTGGTATGTATAAAATTAAATATAATACATTTAATCGCCTTAAAAAGCTGTTTAAAAGAGATAATAAAAAATTATTTCACAACTAATTTTATTATTGTATTGTTGTGAACTATATATGTATTCGAAACTATGCATAGCAAAATATAACACTCAGTAGATGATTTTTACAACACCTTAACAGAAATCCTTATCATAACGCAAAATAAAATGTGTGTATTTTAAGTGGGTGTAACAACAAATTTGTAGTCATCTATACATTCTCTCACGATATAAAACAAATGTACATAGATATAATTGTAGCCGAAGTATATATAGGTATATATTAAGATTATTTCAATATTTTCTGAGCACTTCCTTAGATTATAAACGTTTTTATCTCAGCAGCGTTATGTCTGTATTTTTTTTAGTTTGTTAAAGCGTGTGGTTTCTAAACTGTTGCAGTTATACAAAAATAAAAAATAAATGAATAAATATATATTTTGTTAAAAGGATAGGATAACCAACACTTTACCATCGATAATTTCATGTTTTAATATTTGTATCAACCTCATCGCCTACGGAATATAATATTCAAACAAAATACGTAATAAACGTGCTTAAATAAATGATATTTTGATTTGATAAAAGAAACTTCTAACATTCCAAGCATCGTAGGTAACTGAATGGCTAAACTGATTATAGTAATAAAATATTTAACAATTGTAAGTGTTCTCAGATTGCTATTTTTAATATATTCATAGTCGTGCAGGCAGCCTTCATATTACATGGGGCTTAATTTGGGGAAGGCCAGGGTGTGCAGGCTGCGTCAGAGTACGTATATAGTTTAAAATATTCTTGGCCTAATATGCCGGACATTTAATGCGCACGTATATTTTTTTCAGTACACAACACCGCGTATATTTTCTGTTTTCTATTTTATTTTAAAGCAGATTATGAAGAAAATCATTAAAATATTGTTTTCACGAAACGAATGTCTATCAATTATCTTTTTGTTCCTTCTAGAAAACATTATGATCATCGTGGTGAAATATTAGTCAAGATCAATATTTCTCATTGTTTATTTCACGCTACCCTTATAAATAATAATAAAAAAAATCATCTCCACCCACCTTCGAAGTTGACCATTCCCTCTGCGAATCATTGCCGCTTTAAGACCTACATTACATGTGTAGTAGTATCCCGAGAGCGGTCGTAGATCGTAGACCATCGAGGTGGTGTTGTCTTCGATTTTCCAGGATTATCGGTCGGTCGTTAACGATCGACTCGAGATCGCGGTGTTGATGTAGCGGACGCTTGGAGATTTCGACGAACCGGTCTGCGGCGCGATCGAGGAACCCGGTTGCACGGCGTACCGTTCGTTTCATATACTCCGTGGTGTTTGGTCGCCGAGCGGTGGGGCGTTAGTTTTGTTACACCCGGCCGGGCGAGGCGGCGTCGGCTGATAACAACGAATGGAATGCGGTGGCGGTGGCTACGGTGGTGTTGGTGGCGGTGGTGGCGGAGTGTTAAGAATGCAACCGATTCAAGATGATCAACAGGTTCGTGCGCGTGCGTGCGCGCGACGCGGTCTTGTGCCGTATTTCGTGACCGCCGCCGATCGGCCAGTTAGTTCCTGTGTGCGCTGCAAGCCGCTGCAATTGGTGGTCGCCGCGTTTACCGCGCGTTAACGCTCGCTCGCTTTTTCCTTATCCCGTTCCCTCTCTTTATCTCTCCGTTGCTTACAAGTTTTACCCTCTTTTCGTCCATTATCACTTCGCGCCATCGCGTCGTTATCGCCCGTATACCGCCGGGGTGCGAAATCGTTTTATATCACGACCCGTTCTCTCGCGCCGACTCGTCTCTCCTCGTCGTCGTGTTCGCTCGCCAAATCGGTGTCGCCGTGAGAATAACAGTCGTGCGAATGTGCGCGGGTGTGCCGGTTACGACGCGTTCGCCGCTCCACCGCGGTTCGATAACAACGCCATGTTAGTCGTGCGCCGCTAGTGATTTCCCGCTGGTGAATCGTCTAGTGCCGCCGTCACCGTACCCTCTTTCCGTTGTCGATAGAGGACCGGACGCGCCACTTAAAAAACAAAATCCAAAGGCGAAGGGATAATTTTCGCCTAGTCAGAGGTACGTTGATCATACGTAATGCTGCTCATCGCCTCCCTTTAAATGTTTACCTACTAACAGTGGTGGCGCGATGAAGTTAGTACTCATTAGGGTGGTAGCTCTCCCCTTCGGGTCTCGACTGCACGGGGTTCGTCCGGCCCTACGGATAGCGAAGTAACGATATACCGTGGCGGTCTTGTGAATTGCAACGCGCCGAGCGATAGTGGTCGACTGTTAGCTTGGATCTTTGCCCCGTGAAATAAAATGTTTACGCCGCCATGGCCACCTAGGCATACACAACCCCTGTTGACCCTTTGACCTCGATATGCTCGATACTCGGTGTTAAGCCAGTCGCTATACGATTTAGGTACCCGAGCGATCGTTCCGACTCGACCTTAACTATATATCGGTGATCAACGACCAAGGAAATAATCTTATGGTTTGGATTAATTGCGATAAACCTACTATCGTCCATTGGCCAACCGTCGGATTTCGTTGTAGCAGAACACTGTAGCACCACATAGGTATTATGTTATGTAATGTGTTTAGTATACTCTGTCCACCGCAGATGTCGACCCGTTGAACTCTCCGGACGTTCACGTCGTAATCATATCCCTTGCGGATCGTGCACCTACATCGACGTAGCACATAAAATAATATGTAAACACACCCGCGCCCGTCGATAAATTATACGTTACTTGTAATATTAAACGCGCAAGTGTGGCGTAATAAATCACGCGTTCGGTTCGTCTGCCGTAGGATGTGCGGTGGAATAAACGGGAGAAAAATAACAAAAAAACCGTGTCGAAGAAAATGCGTACTCTACGTGTACGCATGTACAACATGAGCACACCGACCCGTACTAACGAATCCGTAGAAAGTCTTCGGGCAAAACTGTGCCAGGCCGGCGTTATTATACGCTATTACGTTACGTGGTCGGTTATGGAACGAGGCGTATGAAAAGAACGACTGTTTATGTGCTGGGGTCGGCCAGTACACGCGCACATAACGAACAGCGTTTACCCAATTATATTTCTGCGGCAAAACCACGCGCGTTTCGAATAACTTCGTTCGGCCTCTGTGTACGTTACAATATGCGAACGCGGTTTTCGCATATTGTAATGTTTGCGAGGATAATAACATTACACAGTGCATAGCCAGTGTGTCATTGAAATCGTTTCGAACGGAACGCAGCAGTCGGATCCGAACGATAAGAGTTGGCCTTAGGGTGGTCGCAATGACACTCGGAATATGCGCGCGCAAGAAATGTTTAGGTGATTTTTTTTTTTCATACACAATACGTGTTCGAGGTAATCATATTGATCATAAGTACCACAATGCAAAGACAATTTTCATCGCTAAATATCACGTATTGGACGACGAACAATTAACAGGAAACATGGTTCGGGTACCTTGATATTTGCACCGACGTAATTATACCTATTCGTGAATTCGTAACTCCCGAACTCATATGCGTGCGCACACTGCTGCAGTACCGTGCATAGGACGTCAGTTTGGTTTGGGTTTTCACTGTGTTAGAGATTGATGTAAAAATCATCCGAAAAATGATTGACGCAAAAATTTGGAAGAAACCATTTCGAAGGAGGATTAAAACTCTAGATAGAACTCCTGCGTAGATCACTTGCACGTGCACGCGCGGAATCAAATGGAATAACGAACGTTATCGAAATGTGCCGCTTTGTACCTTAGGGAATCATTTTAACGCGTGTTAAAACTAGCGTCGACAAACTAGTGAATATATCGTTTTCAAAATTAAATTAATGAAATTATCGTTCGATTTGTGCGCCTCGTCTCGACGATGCAATATCGTTGTACGCAAATAAACACGGAATGAGTCGAATATATATCATGGAATTCTTTCGTTTCGATCGCATATTATATAATGCACTCAACATCATTTGTCATGTCAAATATGTTTACACGACCGTATGGTTATTATCCCCGTGAACTCTGGCCTACAATAAGTATACGGAATTCTACGGCGCGGTGTCAAGCAACAATGAAATGGGCTCGAGGAGTAGATTCAATGTAGGCATACACAAACAATGGTATCACTTGTATACTCGCGTACAGCTTTAGGTAAACGATGTGTAATGCCGATTACAATCCCTGCGCCTTGTTCGTTATTGTTTAAAACGTAATCCTTCGTCGTCGTCGTGTTTTTAAACTTCTTGTTTATGGTCATCGTAAAATAACGTTTGTATACAATACGCAATGACTAAACTGCATATACATAAAACACGTCTACCGGTAAACTTATTCGATCTGCGTGTTACACATGCGGTAACTTATCTCCACTGCCAGGGTACAAATTATACATACGTAATATCCTTATTAACAAGTTCTATCGCTGACTTATCCGACACGAAACCGATTAATTTGACTTATAATATACACGGGAACGAAACCGTCTCCGCGTATCATTGACATTTTATTTTGTTTTTGTATCGTAAATGTACAATACACAATATACCTACGTATACATGCATATATACATATATATATACATATATCGTTTGTACTCTGGTTTATACCGCGCAAAAATGCATTTGTCAGCCACGAAAACAAAACCCGTTTACGATTACGACCGCATTGCTGCACGCCGCCGCAGTCGTCAACGGTCAACCTTGTATGATTGGTGGACGGCTGATTTTGAAAGGAAAAAAAACAACAAAGTTGAATTTCGGCCTAGTGCAGTTCGCCGTACATAAATCAAATAAAATTATAACAACCATACGTTCTGTTAACGAACTCTCGACGTAAAATCCCTTTCGCTACTGCGGCTCGCGGCTTTTCACAATTTCGAATTTTAATCTCGTTTAAACTCGACCATGCGAGATAACGGCATGTAGTAGACAATCGAGTCGTTTGTAAGCAACTAGTATTTTTTTTTTCGTAGTAGCCCTCGTGTTTTAAAACCTGCGCAAAAAAATATGGTTGCTCCGCAGGTGTATTTTATTAACATCATGCGAATAATAATTTCCCATCAGTTGTATAAAAAATATTATACATCATTAGATCCGCAGCGGTTCGAAAATGTATTATTATTTATTGTACATTCGAGAATAAAATCATTAAGCACTCACGCGTATACATATACGTATGTACTGTACGCACGTGTGTATATTTTATGTACGTAGTGTATGTGTATAGGTCCATAACGGTAATTAACGATTCTGAAAGGGTCTAACTGCGCGTGTCCGTTTAATACTCCAAATGGTTTCTGTGGGATGTTTAAATGTCGTTTGAGAAATTAAAAATAATGATAACGAAGCTTGTATAATGGGTCGCTAGACCAGAAGACCTACATACAGATGTATACATCTCTATCGAAACAAAATGTCACCAGTGTCGGTGGTCATTGACCACGCTCGTTAAAGGCAGCATGCGAACAGTCACTTTGATTGAATACGATCCCTTACGTCGCCTGACATTTACCTGACTGAGTCCTGCAATGACGAATAATAAAAAAATTGACAGTTTTTATCGGTTAAGGATTTTCTACTTATGGGCTCTCTTAAATAGCTTCGAATGAAATTATGTAAATTAAATCCCCACATTACGCACGACGAACAGTCGATTTCAATTTAGTAATATCATCATGGCATCATTGATTATGTTTATCAGTAATCTAACCTTGTAGGTTATTAAAAATTAAATTAATAAATATATACTTAAATCTCTGATTTCTCATATAATCTATGGGAGAAAATAAAATCAGTGTCCATACTTCTACTTCTAATGTTTATCATTGCAACTGTAGAATATTTCTTTTGCACTCTGAAGAAAAATTAAACTTTGATTTTCAGAAAAATTTTAATATAAAACTACTGTTTTTAGTAATTATATTTGTATATCGTACTAAAATAAGGTAATTGATTATTATTCATTTTAAATTAAAAAAATTACACATCAAATTATTTAAAAATTGCAGATATTATCTGCGGGTACAATTACTTACGTTAATACTCTGCGATAACACACAAATATATACAGAAATCCTTCCACCTCTATGAATAACGATGAAGTATCATCATACATGGCGATAAATAAAATTTAAGTTCGTCCTACACGATGTATGCATCACATTCATGTATTTATTTAACTATTCATCAATTCATATTTTAAACATTTTTATTATAATCATGTGTACTGCACCAAATATAGCGATTTCCTCTTTAAGATGATAATAATACTCAGAAAATATTCAGTAATTAATAACGTTTATTTGTACAAGTGTACTTACGAGTATATAACTTACACGTCTCGTACTTGAATTAAATATTCGGTTTATATTTAACATCTACAGTTTTTAAATTTTAATTAATTGTCTGATAAATATTATTACTTAAATAGATTTTTGAAAAGATAGAACATTATTTTAAAAATAAATACTTATTATTTGTGTTTCAATGTTGTGTTTATCATTGTAATTTATATATATATATATATATATAAATACATTCCTTGTTTCACTCAAAATCTTAAACAGTGCTTAATCATTTTAAAGTCTAATCATAAAGTTTAAACTTTTCCTCTAATTCATCCAATCCAAAATTATTCATTCTCTTGTGAAAACAAAAAAAAGAGATTTTATGACAAATCGTTGCTTTTAAAACTTTAATCTTGTCTAATGACAAAATAAAATATACTTTCGTGTTTGTATAATAGTACTTTGGTATCTCTATTTTAAAATTCTATTCTATACTGTTTAAGGCATATTGTGGGAGGACACTTATAAATTAACTTTATTACTATAATAAAAACTGTGAAATAATATTATCGTATGATTTGTATTCAAGTATTACAAATTTGATAGTGCTAATATTGACGAAAGTTTTATAAAATCGTTTATATCGATTAATTCCAAATATTCAGCTATTAAACATTTTCAAATTTCAACTAAAATATATATCAAATATGCAATAGATATGTGTACTTCATAATACATGTAAATATTATAATATAATATTACATGTATAATATTAGTTGTATTATTTTTCAGAAACCACTTTTTTCTTTTTTTTTTTTCCGTTCATAAGTTAATTAACCTTTTAACTCAGAAAACGTTTGACGATTCAAGATGCCTGATTATATATTCGTTATTAATATTAGTATATCTGTATTTAATAATTTCTATATTTCTACCTGAAAAAAAAAATAGAACAAAATCCAAATGATAATATAACTTATTGTTTCACAACACCGATGTTGGTAATAATTACACATAACTTGAATCTGAACAACAACAAATAATATATATATATATACATAAAAAGGTAGTAGATACGAACATATCAAACGAATCAAGCTGCGCGTACAATTATTCGGTTACACCCAAGTGTTATTCAAATATAATTTTATAACTTATAGATATGGTATTCACATTGTTTCTAAACAGTGAGTATAATATAATCCGACCAGAAGATTGAATTTTTAAATGTAACAATTGATTTTAATTGAAAACGAAGCCTAGAAGAGATTTTTTTTTATTGATTTTGATAGGTCGCTGGAAATCTCCGATCGTTGTCGGTGCGCAACTAACACAGTAATACGTGATTTTATCTATGTAAGTATTTTATATATATATATATATATATATATATATATTCGCGCATGCGCATACAACCAATGTGCAAAACGATTTCATTTGTAACGTGATTTTTCGCGTGTATCGGTTGTGACATTTTCACATGCAGAGAAAGCGCGGACGTAATAACATACGTTCGTCTTGCACTGACGTCGAACGTAAATAACTGCGCTTTTATATTTGCAATAAATCATTTGACTTTATAAATTATATAAATCACGTTGAAAAATTGACCATAGAATCATTGATTTTTGTACGCATATTTCATAGCTTTTAAGGGTAAGACGCGTTTATGGTATATTATAATGTAACAACATAATGTGTACATGATTTTGTAGTCAGTATTCAATTGATTTTATTCCCAGTATTATTGACCAAACGAATTATATTACCAATTAAAATATAATAATAAATTTCTTCAATGGTCTTTTTGTGCTTATTTATAATGTTTATAGTTAACAAATTCGACAAAGCTAAAAATAATAATAAAACTTTCGAAAAGTTAAAAAACAAGATTAATTTTCAAAAGTATTTTTTGTCATCGTTCGACTGGAAAGCAATTTTAATGAACCAAAACTGCTATAGTTTCTGGATAGTATTCAGTTATGAATATTAATTAACTGTGCAGGGTCTAAGAGATAAAAACAGTCAAAAGAAGGTTCAATCTCAGGGCATACTTTGAATTTCTCTTTGCTTTGACTGTTTTATATAAAATTGAACCGATTCGTAAGCAGAACGATAAAGTAAACAAACGAAATGCATTCATTATATTATAATATCTATCGTGTTACACGTTTTTTATTCGCACGACACATACTACATGTCATATTTTATAATTATTAGTTACCTTGCTAGAAATTTTATTTTACGAAACTCAACTCTTTGATTTTAAACTTAAATAAATAATATATATATTGTATACATACTTGTATTTTAATATTCAGTATATAAGTATAAAATTATGTCAAATATTCTCACAACATACACTTTCTACTTGCTTTGCAGTATGACCTTCGCTTTGTTTAAAATTCCATATTAAAGTGATATGTCAATAAACTTAATTTTAATATGTTATATATGTTTATAGCATTTATGAATATTATACGATTCAAACTTTTCATTTAAAATGTTTGTTTCGCTTATAGTTAGGTAAATACTTAAGTTATATTATGAACTAACAGTAAAATCGGCTGATTAAATAATTCTATAAATGTGTAGGATACGCCAGTCCACACGTAGAATTGGGAGTGTATGTGTGTATAATTCTATCGTTAAAATCTACACGTGTAAAATTAAATCTACGCTGAATTAACATTATATATAAATAAATTAAATTTTTTTTAAAGGGCCAATTTATAAAGAACATACACTTCGAATAATAATGTTGGTACATTGTACGCAAAATAATAAAATGTTCATAAATAATATTTATATCATCGTAAAATTATACGCATAATATAAAATTATATACAATTTCGATGTTGTACGTATTTTTTACATAAAAAATATACCTATTATCTATCTATGTTTGTATACTATTTACATACATTATTATTATACAAATTTTAAAAAATTTAATTTAAAAAACCTGTTTCATTGATAATTTTGTAAAAATTTAAGCAATATTCTGTAGGGATTAAAAACTTAACTTGTCATGAAATGCTTTATTTTAGTTTTGATTGTATGTAAAGTGAAAATGTATTTGTTTGATGATGATTTATATTTAAATATTCGGTTTGAACAGCTGAACGAGAATAATTCATTTGATAAAAATTCAAACTTTTTTTGTTATTATATAATTATTCGTACCTGCAGTATTCGTTTCAATAATATGATCAATAGCTCAACATTAAAAAAAAAAAGCTATTAGAATTTTACTCGTAACAATAATGCATAATAACGTTAGAAGATAAAATAAGAAATTGTGTGTGCATATAACTTTTTACGTAACAAAATATGAACTTTAAATGGATTGGATATTTTACTGATTAAAATGTTCAGCTATGTGCATGACAATCTATTTAAATTAATATTATGCACATCAACAATTGAAGTCCGAGAAATATAATAAACATGTTTTGATAAACATCGATGTGTTATTATATTTTTATAATTCACGTTAATAGAATTGTCGCATAAAAACTAAATAAAAAAAGGGTTAAGCTGATTATTTGAGTCTATCAGTTGTAAATACCTCATTTGTTTTTAATTTTTTTGTATTTTTTAGTTATCAGTTGCGACATTACAATAATTACATTTTTATTCAATTTGCAATTTCAGATTATCGTGAATTTTAGATTCTTAGTGAAACGAGGATGTTTTTGTATTAGAATTGTGTAATAGGAACAATTTTTATAACACATTAACGTTGAATATAATAGATTTCTTAGCATGAAAAAAAATCTTATATTTATGTATGCGATAAAATTTATCGCGTGTGTTCGGGTGCATCATTTGGGCGCTTATTTGTGTGTAAAACCATAATTATAAAAAAAATTTTCAATGTAATGCATAATGTTTTTTCGGAGATATCAATTTTGGATGTATTACATTTAAAATGCATTGGGATCCTAAAATTAAATCAGGATCCTTATAATGTTATAAAAATAACAATACTTTTTGTTTTTTATTGTGTACTTATTCAAATTAGGAAATAATTTATCAATTTATCGGTAGTTCTTAATTGTTTTTTTATTTTTTTTTGCCTAACCCCAATACCAATGTTATAGTTTTAAATTAATTTTCTTATAAAACAATATTAATGCTATTAGGTTACTATTAACATTATACTTAAACTTAACTATTTACGTTGCAAAAGTTTTTGGAGAATTAAATGGCTTTAGCTTAGGTTTACGGTAATCTGGTTTTATTTATGAAACGTTTTATACTATTATAATATTAAGTAAATGATTACTTTTATATGGTTGAAGCTCTTGTTGATAGAGTAAAGAAATTTTATATTAAAATAATATTTAAACTCAAAATCACTTAGAGTTAGGTATTAAAGTGATTGTAGTGTTTTTATTCCTAGTGAATACTAAAATTGTAAGTTTTTTGCAGTAAATCCAAGTGGAAACCATTCTAAAAGGAAATGTGTAGAAAAAGTTACTCGAATTTTGAGTTCTATTAAAATTATGGTAAATATTACTGTTTGTAATGTAATATATTTGTTTATCTATATAGATTTCTTATTAAATTTTACATTTTATAGATAGGCACCTAATATTAATAATCAAATTATTGAATAATTCATTGTATTTATTATCTGATTTTCATAAAAGAGAAGTCTAAAACTATTATTGTCAATTCGATGACATAAAATTTTGAAAATTTGATAATTGTTTTCTTTATAAAGATATTAACATATTTTTTTGTACCTACAACCAATTTTAAAAATATTACTTTACTTTTTTATACTATATACTAATAATTATTATAATAATTATAACTAATATAAATACAATTTTATATTTAAATACGTTTAGCATATTAGTTTTAAAATTATTTTAATTTGGTATGTTGTATAATATAAGATTACATATACAATGTAATTCAATGAGAAATTTATAAGCCAATTATAATCTTTGCATATTGTAAATATAACATACAGCTATATGTTTTATACATTTTTCTTTTTTATATTAACAAATAATTAAAATTTTAATAATATTGTACAGTGTAACACGAAGAAAAAATTACACATTTCGTTAAATTAAATTTTTATAGTAATAATAAAAAACTTTTAAATACTCTGTAAAAAATTATTCATTTTATAATGTCTGAAAGTGTCAATACTTAACATATTTGATAGTAATTAGTTAATGCATTTATGGAAAGTGTAATTTTGTATTTTTTAATTTAATACTTTAATATATTCCAACACTTGCACTTATTTTAAAAATTAATCTTACATTTTTTAGAACAATGCCTAATTTAAATGATATTAATTAAAGTGTATCACCAAGTATCACTTAAGAAATATTTATGAGTCGTAATTATTTTTCAAAAATGAATAAATTAGCACTGTTCTTTTACTTGTAGAATTCTAAACCTTGTAATATTTTATTTGATTAAACTTCAACCAATTTCGTTAGTAAAATGTCAATTAAAAATTAAAATTCATGTTTATTAAATTGGTGCTTGCTTATTAATGTTTAGAAGATATTTTTTTTATATAGTTTATTAATTTAAGACTTCTAGCTAGATTACTATCTAGATCTACTAATGTGTATATACATTTGTCTCTACATAATTACGGTATAATAATTATAATATAACAAAATAATAGGTTTAATTTAGATATTTAAAAAATAATAATAATATTACAAATATAGTTAAGGTTAAACAATTCATCGGGGCGTATTTAAAAGAAATAAAACCCGTCAAATAATTAAAAAATTATGTAATATAAATAATGTAAATAATAATATTAATAATAATAAAAATGATGATGCATTTAAAATAAATAACTAATATGGAGCTTAAGTAATAAATATTGAAAGTACAAAGGACATTTTCAATATTCCTTTAATCATATAAATATATAATATACATAATAAGAGAATGTTGAAAATTTAAATAATACAATTTCGTTTTTGCCTTGTTTATTTTATTAATTGATGAAATAGTGACAATGTATTTTGACTCAAGGCTAATTTGTTATGTTTTGCGTGGATTTATTTCAAAATGTGATTTGAAATAAATTGATTATCAATTAAACTACCGTATATAGTTTCTTTATATATATAATACAGTGTGCACACATTATAAATACAAGCATTATTATGAAAATATGCAATTTACACTCAAAAAGTCGAATTTCATTGTATTCTGTTGCATATATTTATTAAATAAGATTATATTCTGCGCGTTTTTTTTTTCTTAGGGACTGTACACTTTTTTTTTTTTTTGTCAACACTAAAGCTCGTCATTAAAATGTGATGTTAAAATATTATGTTCCTTTCCGGATTATGGTAAAATTCTTGAATGTTTCGTTTTCGCCCGACATGGTCAGAATTCGCATATCCGAAACTCGTTTTGGATTATAATAATATGCAGTTTCGACAAAACTACTATATTTATAAACACATTAAATGATGTATACATATAGTTCGTAGTACACTAAGTACCGTAATGATAGATTTGCAATACAAGACAAGAGGACACACGTATCGTATGCGCATAATCAGTACCATTTAAGCTGACGTGTATGTATAATTTCGGGAACACACGGAATACCGCAGGTGTAATGTGTGCCTTGTTATCAGATACCTTAATCCTTAGAAACAAGCTATTGTATCAGAACTCAATTTGAAATATATCCGTTGCCCCAATATCCCATAACACGAGCTAAGTATGAAATCGAAAATTTATTAATATTGCAGCGCAGATCCTATTCTGATATATCATCGAATTTAATTGGACGAACACGACCTTTATTTAATCAGCTCCAATATTATTAATTGCATTTGATACGATTTCGATAATTCATATAACATAATATATATCCATATATACACACCGTATACAGCTGTGTTTTAATCCCCATGTGATACAAGCATCGATCTTTCCGTTTTTAAATAAAACCAATTGCGAGACTCGTGTAATTATATCACGACACTGATCGAAATATTGGATATGTGCTCTAGTTTCGAATATATATGTTTCGTTGTTTTATCTCGATAAATAAGTAAGTTTCAATAGTGTAAGTCTAATTTTTTTGGTACAACGACGATTGGCTGTCTTGATTCAAAATCCACCGGATGTATACAAGTAGCAAAGCCAATTATTGCTCGCCCAATTGTAATCAATAATTACGATTGTGAACCTTCAATTTTTGAATTACGCATATTGTTAGCAAATCGAAAAGCTAAATCTTATAATGTAACTTCTTCGGGTAAAATAATGATACTGACTATAAGTAATTGCGCGTATGGTCCACATTTAATTTCCATACGTCAAAATCATAAGGCAATGAATACTACTCAAAATTGTTCGTCACTTAAAAACTTAAATCTATACATAATTATTATACTATAATTAAAATATAGTCAGGTTATCTAGATATCTGATTGTATTATATCATGTGTAATATAATATAATGTCCAAACTCCTGTATAGATAACACTATAAATACCTGTTAAAAAATGCGTACTATGCAAGGGTTAAACGTCAAAAGAATATTTCTCAAAATGTGTAATTCAGCAGCTTCTACGACTAGGATCACCAATACAAGGTCATCCAGCCAAAATGTTTAATAATACCGCGAAGCATAAACAACTGTTTAATGTATATATTTTAATATTCTCTTGGAGAGATTTAAAAGGTCACATATTCTTTTTTAGCAATAAAAACATATGAATTTGGGTTCAATAAAATATTTACTTAGCACACAGAAGTTGACGTTTTTAACAGTTATTTTGATACCTACGGAATAAAACGTATTAAAATAGAAACCCTTTTATAGGCTTAGGGTTGGGATTTGGACACTATTTAAACGTTGAGTTCGGACTAACGTTGTGTAAAACAAATGTCTCTCAGGAGACGATAAAAAACGACCTGATGGGGATTAGTTTCATTATATTTGAAAACAGGTTATATCCTAATACCGTCCTTATATATTTGCTTGGTGTATTTTATTTATGTGTAGAAGAATCGAATTTCGTATTTTAAGTGATTTTGTTTGTATTATTATAATGTATATCAGGATTATTTATACGATATGTAAATGCCATGATAGCATTACAATAATATAGCTAATATATTATAGATACGTTGACATTAGTACATATAGTTTTTTGAAAATCTATACTTATTTTCATTTCAAGTATAAAAAACGTTTCATAATAATACATGAACCCGAGTAAAAAGCGTTTGATAGGTATAAATGTACGGTAGGTATAGAAAACAGTCGACGCGTAAACTTTTACAGATAGGAAGTATTTGTTTTTAACTTTTGTTTTTAGGCTTGAATTTTTATGTAATATCCAAAACGGTGGTGTAAACCGAAAACCAAACACATTGTAAAACCAGTTCATCATAAAATATAACAGTCGTCTCTGTAATTTTGAAATAGTACCTACCTGGTAATCGGTCGTAGTACAACTTACGGGAATAACTATTGTGTTGGTCGATAACGTCTTAATACACAACGATAACTTGAAGAGATTTGATCGGGTGCATAATATTACACGTGAAATATAACGGTGTAAATCTGTAAACTTCTATTATATACGTATAAGGATACACGATGTGGGATTTTGCAAAAACGACTCCGTTGTTGCGGTCGCGCCGGCCCAGAGACAACAAAAATAATAATATGATATCGGCGACGGTGTGTGTATGTGTGTGTATAGTCGTATTGACGAGTAAGAAAAAATCTACACTCGGGTCATGGAACCTGTACATACGTGTGCGTGTGCGTGTGTGTGCGTACACTACATGTGTGTACCTATGTAGTATGTAACTCTCTCTCTACCAAAGAAGTCACGATCGGTTTTTTTTTTTCTTCTTATTTTAAACAATTTTGGGAACCAATCCTAGAACACATTATCCCCTTCGTGTTCTCCTGTCGCGTCCGTAGCCGTAGTCCTAGCTACACCGAAACGTTTCGTTCGCATTTCCCCGCACATTAATTCTCATTCCACTAACTTTTGCTAGCCAACGGCAACATCGCGGAATCGTCTTCACCGTACGCGTTCGATACGCGCATAATAATGGTATTATTATTATTATTGGTACACGATCACTGCGTGCAGCGTAAAATACGATTTTAATTTTGGGGCGACCGAGTCCGCGTGGAATGCAGATGTGCGGCGGTTGCGTCGACTCCCGCGGGCGCGTTGCACGTCCTATCCCTACCCAGCCGTCGGTTGGGTTCCACAAACGCTCGTGGCGCACACGCGTAAACGATGGCGGTTTAGGAAAAGAGCGAAGCCGTCTCGGATACGATAAAGTTACACGTGCGTGTACGGTAGTAACACGCCGCTGCCTCCGGACCCTGTGGTGAAATCCCCGCGAAGTGCGGTGTAACGAGTCTGCTGCCGGTGGGTCGACCTTGAAATCGTCATCGCAGCAGAGGCCACGGAATTATAATATGTGTGCGCGTCTGCGCGCGCCACTGCTACGATTTTATTATTATTACCGCTTTTTTTTTTTTAATTTTACTATTATTATTATTATTTTTATTATTATATTATTTCGACAACGATGAAGAGGAGGAGGAGGAAAAAAAACCTGATCGCTCATCTGTTGTTTTTTCCACGTTATTAATGCTGCTGCCGTTCGTCTGCACGGCTATGTATTATTATTATTATTATTATGTTCACTTTTATATATCGTCCACTATCTGCAGCAGCAGAGTTATTCATTGCTCATACCTGTCCACAAATACGCGCACGCACGCGCACAACTGTCAGATAGGTCCAAGGACGTTTGGTTTATTATTATTATTATTATTATTTCTTCTCCCCTCCCCCCCCCCTTTATAATTATGACGTCTTGCGTCGCGAACACTATATCTGGCAGCCGTCGGGCGTGCGGTGACGATTCCTAACCTCCGCGGAAGTTTCGTAAAAAATCGTGTAGTACAAAAATAATAACGTATGACGCTTAGTGTCAGGACGTAACGGTTGCACATGGACGCGAATGCACCGAGACTTCGTGGCTGAGATTTTTCTCAGGTGCAGGTTCTTGCTTTTCCTAATGATATAAAACAATATTTTATACGATTATATTGATGATATTTCACTATAAAGTATTGAATTATGATTCGAGATTAAACATTTTGAGTTAATATAATATTAGATTTTTTAATCTGTACTCGTTTCTTCTTGCTTATCAAAATTCCTAATAATTCCTATATTAACTAATTATGTCATCAATACTGTTGTTCAAAGAGCCCTCTGGCAAATAGTTGCACCTTGTTCTTACTAGACTTATATCTGGTACTGACGGTACAGTGCGACTGCGACGAAACGGTTTCTACCCCCGCTCAGTGCCGAATCAAGGGCCGATGCCGCCCTGGAGCAAATATTTGCCCCCTCCCTCTCAAAGAAATAAAGTTTAAGTGAAACAAAAAAAAAAAAAAATGGTTTCTATGTATAAATTAAAAAAATAAAATATAGGTACCTAATAGAACAATTAATCTACCTAAACTAAAAAGTATAAATAGTTATATGTCACACTCAGTGCCGCAACTACACACTATGAGGCTGGTATGCAAATCTGAATTTGGATCTTAAGTATTTTTTCAAAAATGTATTTATCTACTATAATTAAACTATATTAATTGGTGTTTATATTATGGAAGGTAGTCTAGTGGATCTTTAATTTTAAATGGCCTGCATTATTTTCTGCTATTTCTGTTCTAAGAATTAATATTACCATAGAATTATAAATACTTTAGTAATAAAATAGTATTTATAACCAATGCAATCATTGGTCATTGGCAACTAGTTAGTACTTGAGTATGTTATTTGATTATAAATATTTAATAATATGATAAATCTGTTTTTTACATTTATCAATTTACTTCAGTTAAAATGTCTATAATAATACATCGTGTGGGGCTTATAATGATTTGGAGGCCGATGTGTAATGCACACCTTGCACACCCTGTAGTTGCGGCACTGCTCACACTGTCATATGAGACAAAGCCAATTTATGTTTTGTTCTGTATGAATCGTAATGATCAATATAGTTTACTGTTTTTATAGATCTGACCCAAAACATGGCGCATGGTATTGAATTATTTAATATTCTTATACATAATGTTATAGTAGTATTTACATATCAAGCTGTGCTTTTGTGCAAACTCTGATTTTGAAAACTCCAAACCATGACATTTTTAGTAGATAACAAAATACGTTTTCAGAAAATATCAATCTTTCTACTCATACACTGATAAAACTAGTGGTATATAAACTATGTGTTTAAGTTAAACTTTAAGCGCAGATTCGACAAGTAAAATAAAATTATATTCGCCATATTAACTAAGCAATGGACTTATTTTAAAAATCTATTACTGTTAAGCTATGTTATGCACCAAAACACAGTAACTCTTATTGCATAATAGATGATTTTAAAATTTTATATTAAAGCATTTAACAAGAAAAAAACAAATAAACTCCTACGAGCAATGAGCAAAACATTATTTTAGCTTAAGAAAAAAAGGGTTAGTTTCCTATATTTTTCATGTCTCATAGCACTTTTTGGGTTGTATTTGGAATCTATTACTTTTTGACTTACAGAACATGAAATTTTTTTTCTTGGCCTATGTTTCACTAATTTAAATTGCAAAACGTATTTTTAACTAAAAATGTGTTTTTATCACTTTTAATAATAATTAACTTCGTCTCAGTCCAAAATGGAGCTACTCTGTTTTCGACGATTTTGACATAATTATATTATGTGGGTTTCTTTATTGATAAGAGTTTTTGACTAGTTTTGCTGTATTTCTTGTATGAAAACTATTGTGAAAGGAAAGTTCAAAACAAATAAAGGAAGATTCAGAGATAATATCTAATTAACACATGCATGCTTAATACGCGATAACATAATTTTATGCTTTTTGGGTTTAGTTTCCTATAATTCTTACTTTTAGTGATCATATATAATACTCTAGTACATTATAAATCGAGACGACATATTTTATCATAACCAGTACTTATAGACATTTGTCGTGAACATGAAGAATATGCTCGAATCGCAATAAAATAATCATTATTATCTGTATGAAATTGCTGTGTATGATTTTACTTATAAATGGATCATCGGTCCAGTTGAAGGATTAAGAAAACTCAGGGTTAGATTTGATCAAATAGAAACAATCTAAAATCAGAATCTCTCTGGTCGATTCAAGTCGATCACTGTTTGTGTTTTTTTATGTATACAATCAGTTTGTAATCGCGCATTGGACCCGAGCTGAACCGGTATGGTAGGCGTACAACAGCTGTAATATCTCGAACGTTTCACGAGTCGGTCCCCGTGCGGTCCGCACGGCAAACCGACAAACCCTAACCCTTGCGGTCGGTACCAGTGGCCTACCGATTCCCGTCGGTTTAACGTAACCAAAAGAGCCGTTTGTTATCGCAATCTCTCGATGGTCGTTAATCGCGCGCCACAGTCGACCGCCAAATCGTGGCATCGGACATTGTTCGTCGACTCACACACGCGTTCGCCCGTCCTTGACCTTATGACGATTTCTTTGGCGCTTTTTCGTGGTAGGGGAAAATTGTGCGTGCGTTTTATTATGTATTTCGTGTGCAACTCTCCAGCGCGCGTTTCGTGCTAGTTCTTCTTTTCCAATAGTGAATACCCGGGTTCGTATAGTCCGTCAAATAAATTGAATCGGTCGGTCGGTCGGTACTAGTCCAAAGAATACAATTTGAGATAATCAAGTTCAAAGTTTCAAAATTTTGTATGCTGTAACATATAGACTGTAAAAGTCAGGAAATCTTATGACTACTTTCATATAGTTCTTAATGACTTTTTAATACAAATTATTTATTATAAAAAATGTTTTGTTTATTTTAAAACGATTTAAAAAATTATTGGACAAGTACTGTTTTTCTTCTTAATTACTTTTTTGTTAATATTTAAAATTTTTTAAAAATAGTATACAATGGATAGTTAGAGTAAAACACGTGTAATATGTAATTAAACTTTATTTTTAATAACCTTAGCTTGTTAAATTTTCACAAAAAAAAATTTATATTTTTTAAAATTAAAAAAAAAGAGAAGTGAGACATTAAAAACTTAATAATTTTCTTCTACGCTAATGGTCTTCCACACATATATATATATATTGATAAAAATCAGTTGCTTCTGAGGGTATGTATCTCTCCAACTTTTTTATGTCTTGAAAATTTTTTTTCATTTATAGAAACGGGTTTCTTGTAAGCCTTTTCGCTGGGTAGCTGTTACTCTACTCGATTCTTCACAAGTTTAAAAGTCCTAAAATATAATCCATCGATGTAGTCAAATGTCGTGATGTATCCAGGCATTTCATAATCATAAACAAAAATTGTATATTCTGATACAGAAAACGCACGATTTTTTGACGTTTCCATTTTTAACTTTGCGTTTCTTTCCTGTCTTTGATGTTTCATTTTCTTCATCAAACGTAATTACTGAGTCACTCATTTTTATTTTAGTAATATACAAAAACTTACAAACAACAACAAAACAAAATACGTACTCATTAAATAATATTGTTAATATTGCAATAGATCAATAATGTATTAACACCACAACAATAACGATAAAAATATAAATAAACGAGTGTTTATAAAAACAGCTGAATGGAAAAACAGTATTATTACTCAGGACAAGTACTGTTTTTCCGTTCATCAAAATTATAAATATGCAAGTGAAAAAAGGCTAGATTAGTACTGTTCTTACACTCAATATTTAGATCTAAATTAGTTGAGTTGATTCATAAAAAAAATGCAATATCGTATTTTGGTCTAATACTGTTCTTCCATTCACCGATTCAATTATTGTTCGTATGTAACTGAATGATCCCGTTGATTAATTCCTACCTTTTGTATTATAAACAGCCAGTTAAAGTTAAATCCATATAACATTCATGTAATTTTTGTATTGATTTTATTACGACTAGACCATCGATAGCTTAAAGTTGGCTTGAGCCGAAATTTCTCATTTGAAACTAAGTGTATACATAATTTTGTCAATCCCTCAGATGTTAAATCTACTGAAATATACTCTGACTCCGACTCCTTTAAGTTATAATCAATAAAAATAACATAACAACAAATGAGAACCAATGTGACATTAGGTAATTTAAATCAAGGATCCCTCACACATCTTTTCAGGTGACTCCTATAAATTATAATAGACTATGTGTGATAGTAGATACCTGACATGCAAGTTGAATCATAATATTGTAATATTGTAATAAAATAAATACCTAATCAATTCATATTATAGCCGATTGTAGGACGGGACATTTTATAAAAGAATATACTCTAATATTATACACTCGTTGATCGAATTAAATCAAAACAAAACAAATGTTATGTACTTATGTGTAATACGTTATCACATCGTTTATATTATTATTACGGGTTATCTCAATAATAACATAATCGCATTAAACCTGAAATCATTATTGTACGGTTTGCGTCTATTTAATTTGTTAATTATAGTAATCAACTCTTTATTATGATCATGTTTATAAATATTTTAATCATTAATTTTACTGTGGGCAATGTCATCAAATTTTAATAAGTATATAGTTAATTAATGAGTGTTAAACTAATACACATATATAAATATTTAGTATTTAACTAACACTATTAAATATTTATTTATTTTTACATGCAATCAATAAATTTATTGTTTTTATTTTATTTTCGTTTAAATTAGTAAGTGTAAAGTGTATTACTGTATATTAATATATTAACACGAATAGTAAAACGTTACTTGACTTTTGAGATAAATATATTCCGTGATTTAATTTACAAAAGCATTTTAAAAATTGTTTTATTTTTAATTTAGGTAGATAAGTTGTGCATATTTTCCATTTGATTAATTTCAATTACTGCTTGTTAAATATAAATTTAACAGCTCATAAATTATGTGGTATTTATACTAAATATATTATTGAAATAATTTGTAAAACATTTTTATAATGATTCGATTTATGTGATGTACAGCATATTTAATATCGTAAAAATTATACGTAAAAATACTATAAATTACATGTTAAATCTTGATTTAAATATTATGCTTAAAACTTATAAAATATGAAGTATTGCTATAACTAAGAATGATGTAGTTACTAGTTATTATAGTTGGAAGTGTACATCTAATTATAATCATATTTATTGTAGATTCGTTAGAATAAATAGGAGTGTATTCATTAAAGTTATAGCATTTAAAAATGTGTTCAAGGACTTGTTTGTTCGTTTTTGGCGAAACAAATAATATTTCTAATTATTATTATTTTGTCTAACACAATATAGTTGCTGATTTATTTTAAGTATAGGTAATTTCGTAACTAAATCCGTCCATTAGTATTTGCAAGTATCTAGGTTGATTATAGTACAAAAAAAAAAAAAAAAAAAAAAAAAAGAGACAATTAGTAGAATGCAGTTAATTTTCCTATTCTCAATGCCAGTTGTGTCTGATATTATACAATTTCATGTACAAGTGTTTGACAACTTCTAAAATATTTTTTTTTAAATTAATTAAATATTATCAAATATTATTACTCGACGAAGATAAATCTATAATATTAAATAATAATCATTTAAAAATAATTTCTGAGTCACTATTGTAAATTTTATATACAATTTCACCTACATATATGTAAAAGCAATGAATTATGTACTTGCCAAGATTTTGTGCCAAATAAGGTATTTTGTCACATTGTCTTACCGGCGTCCTAAAGTAGGTTTGCGAAACTATTAGTAAAGAAACCACGTGAAATAACAGTTTCGAATCAGACGAACCTTTTGTAAAAGTTACTTATTATTTGTGTTAAATTCGAAAGTTATACAAAAAGAATACGCACATTTCAATTGATCTTATAATTAAATTTCTAAAAATTACATATCAAATCAATATAAAACTTTGTGGAAATAATTCAAGTCCAAATTTGTATAATCTGTAAACTGTATATGTCAGTGGCATAGATACAGTTGTTTTCTGGGGAAGGGGGTGTTTAAAAGTAAGTTTTAAGTGTTTTTAATATATCTTAAAATGAGGTCATATGTAATAATATTACATTTAAAATAGTATTATTATTATGTCCCGTATTTAATGAAAATTATTTTGTTACTCAATTTTTAATACTATGATATCATAATGAAATCAAAATATTTTACTATAATATGTAAATATTAATAAATAATAATCAAATATCATTAAAAAAATCCGTGGGGTATTTGCTCGGAAAAGTATCGTGTACTGTATTGTGTGTTATACTCGTATAATTTTAATTAATTGAAAAGAAAAAAACAACGAATATAAGACTTTTTATCCAAAATAAAAAGCTATATGTTATCGAAAAATTGTTTGTATTTGTTTATTTTTAGTAAATTAAAAACAATAAATGACCCGCTTGTTACATATATATAGTTAGATTATAAGTAATAGGTAACGCCTGTATTATAATCAAGTTGTGTTGGAAACGCAATATTTGTCATCTGCGTATTATTTTTATCTGCGACTTTAGTATACATTAAAAAATATGTTAACGCAAAGTTTCCAAGTAATTTATATTTACAAAAGAATTCCTTGTTTCTAAGGTTTGATCTTGCACGCTAAGAGCTTTTATGATTAACACGCGTAATGAAATAAGTTTATCATTTAATTTTATAACTTAATAACGAGTAAAGTTAAACGGTAGATAATTCATTCAAACGAACATAGTGTTCTCAATATCGTGTTATTCGTGTTTGTCTAGTTGTTTTATTACATTTTGTCAAGAATCTGCATAGTCCGTGCATATTATCAACATTCTTAAAATTATTTTTTCTCTATATTTTTTCATTCAAGCTCATATTGAACTTATCATAATTAAATTGTAATTATGCGTGATACGTTCCAAATGTTCTGGTATTGCAGTGAAGTATTAATAATTATATAATGTTGATTTTATGAATATTGCTTTTTTGAGTTACCATCAAGTTGTTAATATTTTGACGGTATAAGGTAACATTTTATTGGTATATTAGAAGCTGTAGGTGATATTCATTTAGTTCTTAGTTTATTTTTATAAAAGTACCTATATACCTTATTAATGAGTAGACATATTTATTAAAAACAAATTTTTTCAAAATTGTACATTTAAACGTGACTGAATATTATAAAGTTACCTAGTAGTGTACTAGTATTATTTGTATTTTAGTTACGTTAAAATAGTTTTATTATTTTAACGAATAACACATTGATCATAAAATTTAAAAGCTATAACATAGTATCCCTATAGTTTATTTTGACGTACCAATTCCTAATAAATAAAAGACCATCACTATAATACAACTTAAAATAATAAACCACGATCCTTGTTTAAACCATACGTTTTCTCAAAGTACGTTTTTTCGTTAGTGTTTATACTATAATAATAAAAAAATGCGCTGTGTGAATGTAAAAATATCCATTTATAGATTCCCGAACCAAATGTCGCTTCTATTGTTAAAAATAATAATAATAATAATAATAATAATAAGCAAAAATAATAAAAATTGTGAACTTTTATAAGTTTTATTCATGAGCCCAGGGATCTTCATGTTTAAAGTATGAGATGGTTTTTGAAAATAAAAATGGTCTGACCATTATTTATTTGAGAGAATTGCGATGTTCGATTTACCCTGAAACACTGCAACGATAGTAACAGAGAATTAAAACGTTCAGAACGTCATATACAGATGCTAATAAAATGATGAAAAAAATTTAATGGAAAAGTCGTAATTCATTCTTTCTCTCTCTCTCTTTTTCTCTTACTTTTATTTCCATCTTTATCCATCTACGCACGTAACACGCCTTACTCAAACCCGTCACCGTTTGGTCGAGTCCCGTTAAAAATAAAACTCACCGTGGTGTACATTTATCCCCGAAGGATCGGTGTGTTGGCGGTTCAATATTACACTAATCGGACCAACGTAAATAATAATAATTATTATACTTACGCGCACGCGCGCGCAGTGTATATTTTCGAGAAATGTGAAGGCTGCTCAATACCCCTTATGTGTGTGTACATAATTACAATATTACGTCGTGGGAGTTTGTGCACTCCGGTCGTCCCTACCCTCTCCCCATGTGTCCAACAGATGTCGTTTTTATTTTTAAGGGTGACGACCACGACGACGATTGCTCACCGTGTATTTCCGCACACACGCAATGTAGGTACCGACCGAACTCATGAAACAATCTTATTTCAAAAAACATACCGCCGTTTTAATATCATTATTGTTATTATTCTCGTGTAGTGCGACGTACCGAAGAGAGTTTATAAAAAACGTACGTATAAAATCGGTGAACAGTTGTAGTAATGTCGTCGTGCATCAGTTCATTTTATATATATATATAAAAATACGAACAAGTGTGGCAAAAATTATTACACGTACGACACACAAAGACTCGGTCGGCACGTGAGATACCGCGTGCACAGTGAGAGAGAAATGGAAGAGCGCACGTCATAATATCGCGCATATCATACATCAAATAATAAATATAATATATATTTATATATACATGTGTATAGACAATACCGCTTGATTGTCGTTCGTAATCGTTGTGGTTGGGAATCAAATAATAATTATTTTACGGGTGAGGATTTCCAAAATGTATTGCCAAAATGCATAATTCCTGTACATCAACCTCTCAAAGTTAAAACGTTGCGAGTTCAATGAGTTCAATTACTCTTAACACGATTATTTGCTAATTTTTGTACCCTTAATTTATGAAACTTCAGATCTTGGATCCTTAGAGCAATGTGTCCCGTGACAGTTTTGTTCCCCACATATATCTACTTTGTCTCGTTTGCTAATTCTATTGCATTCTATATAGATTGTAAATAATGAAAAATATTTTTTTAACACTACTATATATATATATATGTATAATTAATTTTGTCTGTTCGACTTAAGTTGAGGGATATTCCCCTTAGCCGCAGACCTCCTATGTCCTTAGTTCGGCCCGGCAAACAGGTACTTCTGCAACTCGAGTACTTATGTATACATATTATACACCATATAGCATATACGTACCTCGGCAGACAGTTCTAATTACACGTGCGCAAATGGTGGATCTGTGCAACACTTTGGCTTACACGGAATGGAGGTCGACGAAATAAAAACGACCATCCGTATTTTTCTGCTCGTATAACCTACGGCTACCCACCTATTCTACAATATCCATGTCTACACTTTTGTCATAGTACGATGATTACGCAATCGAGATATTTTAGGTTTTATTTTTTTAATTTTCTTTATTTATACCTAAGAACAAATAATATAATTCCTCGCACTCGTCACGGTGACACTCCTTTCTTCGCGGTCGTGACGCGTGCATATCCACATCACACACCATGTATAACTATCTCGTCGAGGGGAATTTAATAAAATAGTTACTTGCTCGCACGGACGCAATATGTCCAAATACCATGACCGATAAGTACATTTTTATAGGTGCGGATCGATAATATTAAGTGCATATACCCCCTTTGACGTTAAACGTTCGAAAAACGATTATTATGCCGTGTAGTATTAACATCACACCCACAAAAGGAACTAGTATTTTTACTTTCTTTGTTTTTTGTATCTATTTCTTGCATGTATATACATGTAGATAACTAAATACTGTATATTTAATAATATATCTATAATCTGTATTGTAATTTTAAATATATGCATTTATGAGCACTTTAATAGTATGTACCCTCACATAGTGTAACTTGGGTCCAATTTTTTTCATCGTTACTACGCATAATTTGAACTTTGATGATGATGTGAAAAAAACTGTATATTGTTCAATCGTTATATTTGGCATTTACAAATATTAACTCATGTATTCGTTAAATCATTCTTTTTGTAATTATACACTTTTATTTTCATGGAATGTACATGACTTGACCAGCCCTTCAGGTCTGTATATTATAATCATCATTGCGATAAGAAATTCCAAAAATATAATATGCTCTCTATTTTTAATTTTACACGAATTCTCATTAGACACATTTTAAAATGATGCATAAAAAAAGCTGGTTTATTATTGTTAACTTCTAACTTATAAATTATGTTGGTAAGTTCCGTGAATTGGTGATAGTGTTTATTATTACATGTTATATAATATAAGATAAGGAAGCAAACAATTTTATACTCCTGGAAAACTCGGAGTTATTTTTCCCTGATCCATTATCGTATATATAATTATATTAATGAACTCATTATTTAAAATCATCTTTTACTTATCAAAAATCAGATCAAAAACATGTTATTCAGCAAAATTGTACTAATAACTTCTAAAGTGTACAAGAGTATAATATGTACTATGATTTTATGTTAGAATTGGTATAGTATGTTTAAACATTAATTAATTAATAACACGTTTTAGTTACGCTTCTAATTTTTAGATTAATTATTCATAATCAATATGTACACCTATATATCGTGTTTATGAATATATATTTACATATTATGTACTTACATATATAGTATATAATATTTACATTCCAAAAATTCTACAAACATAATTACAGATGTATTGAATGTTTGATTTCCGATAACATTGAGGTCAGTACCATAAAAGCTACGGATAAATATTTATACGTGTTGTTGCTCTAAGAAATGTTAATAATTAATAGAAAATACAAGGTTTTTTTCTTAGACAAATTTATTATCATCATATAATTTAATCAACGATTAATCAATCCTATATAAACACTTTTTAGTCAACAATATATAAATCATTCATTAGTATACTTGAATAAATCATAATTTTTATACAATACATAATCGGATGATTTTTATTAAATCTTCCGTGCTCAAATTCCTATCGTATTGCGGTCATCATAAATACGCCGTAAAAAAATATTGGTAAACCACCTAAAAAATACATTTGTGAAAATGATGCTATTATATTTGAGTAATCATGTTTTCATTGGTGCAATTTACCATTTACGTCAACGTGTTATTAAATTGCTTTATAACGTTATATTAAATAGATTTTTTTTTAGTCACCAATTTTCATATTATACAAACTGCAGGAGGGATGTGTATGTGTGTATTTTAGGTATAGTATGTTTATCAACGTGAGTTAATACATTGTTTAAAATACGTCATTTGCCTTAAAGTTACTGGGGTATTACCAAAGTTGATAAAATAAAAAAAAAATGCAATTGGTCCACCAACAATAAAATGCATTGAACTGAAATGCAACAATAGCGAATTAAATAACGTTTACAAAATCGTTTTCATAAAATATGTAAAAAAAAAAAAGATTGTCTAGCAGCTTTTTATTATTATTAATGTTATTCAAAACGCAACGAGTCGTTCAAGAGGGGTATTACTGATGGTAGTCAACCGATTCGTTTTGTTGACTGAGAAAATCATCTTAAAGCATCTTGATGTTTTATTTTTTACTCTATATATGTATACATGTTATGTATACCTGTAGTGTAAACGTATATTTATACTAGAAGAATATATTTGTTGAACCAACAAACGTGTATAGGTATATACCATAGATATAATATGTTTCTTAACTCTTATTATCCTTCTTTTTTTTTTTTTTCAAAACACTTAAGAAGATATAATATTCCAAAATTGTTGGTAATATATACATATAGAGTATAATACAATCGTTTAACGCTCTACGTATTATACACACTTGTTTTCTAAGCCAATTGTCATGTATTTTTACAGATTTGAAGTACATAGAATTAGGTATACATAAAAATGTCCACACCAAAACAATACTACAATGTTTGCAACGCAATCAAAATAAAATGAGATGGTCATTATTTTTAACTTGATGCTATTTTAAAAGTATATTTTAAATTTTCTTTTATGGCAACACTCACTTTTAATTTAAACTCTGAACTCTTAAGCCAAATGTTTTTCTTGGAATTCTGACATGAATAATAAACACATCGAATATTTTTATTATTTATAAGCGTTTAACATTCGGGAAAGTGGAATACGAATTTGCTGGGCGTACCTGTATTATTTCCATGTATATTAATATTACTATAAAAAAAAAAATTCGATAAATTATTTAAATTATTTAATTTAAATTACAAAAACACAAGAATGGGATGTAAAGCGTTGATTTTCACACCAGGTGTAGCATATGAGTGTTAAAAACGACGAAAAATATTTACAAAAAAAAGTATTTACACTTACATCGTTGACATTGCAATTTTCGATAAACCTTTTATTGTTTATCCGTATTAACATTACTGTGTACCAGGTCACTGACATATTATTCGCATATTGTATTATATGTGTACATATGTATAAGTACATACTTGTTTTACTACACACTTGCATATCTGTTAATGCACTGGGCTTAGATGCATGGTATTGTGTAATAGTAGACTTCTAATCAATATCGTGTATAACGACGAGACTACGGTTTCACACGCGTAGATGACTTACATGACAACATTTACGAACAAGGATGGTATTATCAGACCGTATATGTGTCAAACGTCGTGCGCACGTACCCATACGTACATTACCTACACGCGTTGCGATTCGCACTTTGTTGGATTTCTCCCATTTATTAGAGGTCGCTTGCAACAATATATTATAATTCATGGTAGTAATAATAATAATTATAACAATAACGTCGTATGATATTATTAAGTACCGCGTATTATTGTTGTATTATTATTGTGGCCCGGCATCGAAAACAATTTTTATTATTATGCTTAATAGTATGATTATACTATGCCGGTGATGGCTGAATTTGGACGAAACGCCTGTGAAATGACAAATAATTATTTTCGTCTTATCGTATAACAATAATACATTTTACCCCCATTGTCGTTGTAGCGATCCGCAAAATGTACGCACGGCGTACGGATTAAAAAAAAAGCCGGTTAGGTGAACACGTATGTGTGTATATATGAATACAAATTGAGATTTGAATTTAACGATTATACAAGTATACTCCAAACAACTTAGGATCGCAGTTTTCAACAAAAAAAAAAAAAAATAAAATAAAAAAAAAAAAATAACAGTTTTTTCTCGCGTTTTTATTTTCGTTTCGATCCCGTTAAATAACTACTGTACTCCACGATTCGTTTATCATACTCGGGTTTTAACGTGTCCACAATAGATTTCGCATACACCGTATATTGATGTTCCCATGCTCACATTTTTTTCTCTCTATTAATCTTTCCTGATATAACATTCTCATCGTTTTCTGTGCATAATAACGCTGTTCTGCGTGTTTTATTCGTAAATCGAATATTATTATCAATCCACTTCGACTACGATCGAACGTTTTTTGAATATTACGTGAATACCGTTAATGTTTGTACTTCGGCCGTAGACATCATGCAGTAGGATGTCTCAAAAACAAAAAAATAATATATTTATATTCACTGTATACACTTGATCGGAATTGAATTGTTTTCCCCCGTCTGTTGTTAAATCCAAACTGTGCGTCCCTGAAATCGCAAATAAGTCGGCACCGGCTTGAAAAACCGTCTACTCTATATTTACCCAGCGTTTATGAAGCATTTATTATTTTATCCAATACGATTGTTTTTTTTTTTTTTTTTTTTTTAATTAAAGCCGCAAAAACTGAGGTTATTGGCATATTGTACAATGTAAACATTAAATTAAATTAGGTGCTAAATAACATTATGAATCTTAAGTACAATGTAGATTGTTTATAAATTTATAATGGTTAGAATATAGAAGTACAGTAATGGAAGTGAAAGAAAGATGAATAGAAAAAATAAATAAATAAATAAATAATAATAATAATAATAATAATACAGAGTACAAAATAGATACAAATACAAATACAAATACAAGTGTCGGATAAGATTATACAATTTGGTTATTTTAAGGAACTTTATGATTTTAACAGTATTTTCATGATCGGATCCAAGTGTTTCATATAGATGCTCAGGTATACTTAGGGCTGTTCTGGTGTCTGCGTAGTTTCGACAGTATAGGACAGTGGTGCTCAACCCGCGGCCCGCGGGCCACATGTGGCCCCCAAAGATATTCTATGTGGCCCGTTACGAATTTTCTAAAATAAAAATTTTTTTTTAAAAATGTAAGAACATTTTTTGATTCATAATGTCGTTTGATATTAAATTCTTTAAAAACTGAAACATTTACACGACACACAAGACAAACGGCTTTCCATTAATTTCAATGAAAAAGTAATTTATAGACCAATGAAAATTCGGCAATCATCAATATATTTGCGTTTTTTTCTGTCGACATTTTCATATGTAAACTTCACAATTAAATATCGATATCATCCGTGTACTTAAAATAACGTATTAATCAAACTAATGTGTACCTTAATTCATAATCTTTTCAATAGACAATAAAAGATAAGAAAACAAGTCCAATATATAAGATTATTTTTGTACTTTTATACTTAGTGGCCCGCTTGAAGATAATTGTTTACCAAAGTGGCCCGCTAAAGGAAAAAGGTTGAACGTCACTGGTATAGGAGGATATGTTTGACAGTTAGAGCTTCCCCACAAGTCCAATAACAATAAACAACAATAAACAAGTTGTTTATTATATCGTAGCTTACGAAAATATTTTTTTTATCATTAAATTGCATATAACGACCAGATATTGAAATACATAAACATCCATTAGAAACTATTATCTATAATATTAATTTTTTCTGCTTTTAAATACGCAAATTTGTTTTCGAATTCTGTTTGATACATCCACGTGCTCGAGTATTTCCTTTATTTATTTTACACTCGTTAATACACTTTAATTATAATGTACCTACAAGCACAAAACAAACATATGAATAGTATCAAACGTATGCGTTTTATTCCACGCTATAAGTGCGTCTGTATCGGACTTCGTATTTCATTGATATCATTAAATATCATTATTATTAATATTTTTTTCATGACATTCGTACTATAACTGATTTCTATGTATTTGATACATTTTTTCATTAATAGTTCGGTAGCTATATACGAATTTCAATCGGTGTACACTAGGTGCTGAACAACCTATCATTATTTATACAGATCATCCTTAGATGCTTTATTAAGAAAAAATAACTGGATATCTAGGTTTTTAACGTATCAGGATAGGAGCAAGTCGATAAAACATAATTCATATTATTGGTGAATTATGTTTTTAATGATATTGTTATTTTCCGGTATATACTCCGAAGTAATCGCGGTGTAAGTATTACTATATAATATTAGTATAACATTTTGCGACTGCAGTGGTCAAATGATGCGTAGGGCATTATAGCCTAACCAATATAAGTTTATTATAAAACATTCAAAAATATTTACCTAGTTCGCATCCAATCACGAACACACCCGCAATGAACATTTTACCGATCATTATCACATATATAAGTAGTAGTTGGTATACATATATGGATTGCTAAAGTTTTTATCGTGTATTTGAAGATAATATGTATTATATGCTCCCTCGAATGCAGTTGTCCAATAACATGTGTGCCATTACCTGCGTCGGAGTAGTTTAATAATTTTTTTTTTTTTATATTGTTTAAGGAATTCATTTAATAGCGTAATTCGTAGGGGGGAAAATATCAATACATATAAAACGGTCGATGAACAATTTATTTGAAACAATTTTAATCGATTTAACTCACCACCATTTAATTGTAGACTTGTATGTTCATAATATTTTCCGTTTATCGTGACTGGTCGTACGTTTCTGTTTTTTACGTATTGTAAATTAGTTGCACTCGCAGTTCGTCCAAGTACGTAAAACGAGACCTCACAAGATTTAACGTGTCATCCACGTGGAAAAAAAACATATTCATTACGATTATACATTAAAACTGCAATATAATCGTATTACAAACAAAAGTGAGAAGTACCTACGTGTTAAACCATTTTTTTCCTTCCTAATTCGTAATGGTCAAATTATGTGCATAAGATGCATGGTCAAATTAAATTTTAAGATTATATTTTTCAAAGAATGTTTTAAACCTAATTATCTGTAATGTGTATTATAATGATATAACTCGCGTGTTGAACTAATGTAATATGATTTTAAATACGATAAAATAAAAATAAAAACGTTTACTCTTAAATGAATCTATACCAGATAATTTTAAAATAGTTTAACAATGTGTCTATACATATACATACTTTCATTTTCAGAGTTTAAACTTGTACTTAAATGTGCTACAGTTATGCAATCAACTTTTTAATTAAGAAGTTACAGTAAACGGTTATTTTTTTATATCATCGGCGCACGACATTTCGATTTAAAATTATACATGATTATAAAATAGAAATTCTTATTTTTAAATACCTTTTAAAGTAGTAAAATATAAAATATTTGTGAAATTAAATTTGTAAACAATAATTATATACAATGCCACAAAAAAAAAAAAAATATTTTCTTTATGAATGCTAAACAATAATTAATATATACGTTATACATTTTAATAAAAACAGTGTGCATTTAAAATTATGTTTATTTCGGTTTCGTTAATAAAAAAAACCACTTAAGAATACAATCCAAACTCAGATTATTGTTATTTTCTCTTTGTGTCCCAAATACAATTAAGAAAAATATATGTTTTCTTTGAGAAATATTTCATGTACGGATTGCAAAATATAGAAAAAACATCATACAAATACTATATTTTTTTTCGATCCGAGATTTTTCAAAAATTATTATTTAAATTAGATTGAAAATAACGGCAAGTTAAATGCATTTCAATGTTACGTTGATTTATTACGTGCTTTATTTGCATACGTACCTATAATTGTATTGTATCAATGTTATATACATAGAGTTCATAAAAATAACATTAAATCTATGAAATAAAAATTTTACTGAATATGTGGACCATGGAAAATTAATGCTTTAAAATGCAACAATAGATATATAGGTACAATAATCAAAAAAACAAATAATTAAAAAAAAAAAGTGGAAATAATAAAAACCTCTATGTTTTGATCATAAAGAATACATCAACATTCATCAATGACAACATATAAAGCCCATTCATCATTTGCCATCAACTATAGGAGACATCGTGAAAAAATTGGTATGTCTAAAATAGGTATATTTAAAAAAATCAAAATAAATAAAATATAAAATTATTTTCGTCATTTTTCATTAGATAATATCGTTTAAAAAAATAATACATGTTATATACATTATATATATTTATATACATGTTTATGTAATGTGTAGGTAGTATAAGTAGTACTACTAAGTAATGTACATTGCAGTTTCTTGTTGTTGAATACAAATACAGTTTTTGCGAATTAACATATTTAGAAATTATATTAAAATTATTTTATTTGCATTTTAAAACGTTAATTTATTCATAATACATTTTTATATAAATTAATTATATCATTTTTACACGAAAAATGTGTAAATTGATACAAATCAATTAACAAAGATAATTTTTATAAACTCAATCATAAAACAAACTACCAATGTTTACCTTGAAAACAATAATCGTTTTCTTTATGTTAATTACTGAAATATTGTGAATCACCTATCTACTAGGTCAGTTATTATAGTGGGAGTACCTCCAATGGAAAGATTATAAATGTTCTCACGATTAATTATAAAAATTAATTTAAAAGAATTTATAACCAAAACATTAATACTCTAAACATTGTTTTATACCGAACCTTACGCGTTGAATTTTTATCATTACAAAAACTAACAAATGTCTAATAAGCTACACCTCTGAGAATACACTTGTGAAATTTAGAAATAATTCAAACAATAAGAAAACGGCTTGTTTCACAAAACGAGTAGGTAATTTATTTCTATTACAATAAACAATCTAATCCAACCCTCGATAATTAATCAATACCCAGGCATTTTCTGGTGTTACTGAATACATAGTTATTTTATCAGCTGTTTTAGCGTGTCAGCAATTTTAAAAGTAAATATTTGACTTTTTTTTATATTAAATTTTTTCTCGGTGAAATTTTATACTTTTTTTGTCTTGTTTGATAATTTATTTAACTTACCTCATTATTTCAGTAAAAAAATTGTAATCGAATACCAAACATTAAATTATGCAGGCCTTCGAAAATCATATAATTACGATATAATGTACACAGTACACAAATAACTATTGTATAGCGTTACGTCCCAATCTAAAACATTTTTTTTTTCTGATTTTATTTCAAAGGTATACCGCAAATCGATGTATTATTGTACTCGAATATCCTATCGGATCATCCAATATGAAATTATAATGGCATCTGTAGACAACAAAAAAATCCATTTCACTTCATCTGGAATATATCATGGACTGTCAAAAAGGATTGATTGTTAGTAATTTGTAATATATATATTATTGCACTTATATTTCGAGCTTTTGAATACAATTACTCATTCGACTTGTCTAAGCCGAAAGCCGCTTCAGAGATGAACACCTGAAAATTGGATTGAATTTATTTAGAATCCCCATCAAACTTTTCTGGCTTCCAAATTAAAAGAAACCGCAAAACTTTCAATACGGAAAGTCGCTGTCGTGACGAAGCGTTTTAACGCTAACATTTAGAATATAAACATATTAATCTCATTATTAATAATATTTTAAATTGTTTTTATTCAATAGTTGTATAATTTAACTCAAAATAAACGAATTATTATTTTTAACGCATAATTGATAAAAAATTATTATATTGCGTCGCCTTGTGAAGGTTACTTAGAGCGTGACTGTTAATTGAACAATAAATTAACATTTATCCGATGAAAAATGTATTACAAACACCGTTTTTATGTATAAACACTTCCTAAGTGTGCACTATTCATGAATAGTATTTGGATTTAAATATCATATTTCTCCCAACACTCGAACCATTTATTGTTTGAGTTATATAAATCAAATTAAATATTAAATTAATCCACACAAGTTGTGTATATCTGTTATTTTTCGTATTGGATATTTATATAATTCTTACAGACGATTTTAGAACTGTTGACATACAATATCCAATATAATAATATTGGTGTCGTCCAATAAATATTTTATCTAATATTGATTGCGTGTGTGAATCGTATTGATTTAAATTTAAATTATAATAACGTATTCGGGGTTTGTTTCAGTATTGTAAAATGCCCATTCAAGTATCACACGCTACGAGATGACGCAGAGGGAAGATGTACTTAAGTTTGAACAGGGGCGCATTAAAGCCCTCCAGGAGGAGAGGCTACACATACAAAAGAAGACGTTTACCAAATGGATGAACTCGTTCTTACAGAAAGTAAGCTTTAAACGGAATTTCCAAACGCAGTAAACATAATTTTATTTACAATTCGTTGTAGGTAAGAATGGAGGTGGATGATCTGTTCCTGGACTTGGCAGACGGGAAAAAACTTCTTAAATTATTAGAAATAATTTCTGGTGAAAAACTAGGTAAACCCAACAACGGTCGTATGAGAGTTCACAAGGTAGAAAACGTCAACAAAAGTTTAGCATTTCTGCACACGAAGGTATAATTACATAGACCTTAAATTACATTTTATATATAATTTTCTTATTATTAACTACTGCCACTTTTATGTTCAAATTAATTTAAAAAATTTAAAATATTTTACTTACAGGTGAGATTGGAGAGCATCGGGGCAGAAGATATTGTTGATGGAAATCCTCGATTGATCTTAGGATTAATATGGACAATTATCTTAAGGTTTCAAATTCAAGAAATTGAAATCGACGTGGTAAGTGATCAATTTTGTACATTCGCCATCCTCAATTATTATTCCTTATTTTTCTTATTATATAATGGTATATTAATATGTTCATCAATAATAATATTTATAACAACTAGGACGAAGAAAATGAAAGTAGCGAAAAGAAATCTGCTAAAGATGCATTGCTTCTATGGTGTCAACGAAAAACGAATGGCTATAAAGGCGTTAACATACAAGACTTTTCAAGTACATAATATTATTATTTAAAACGATTTTGTAAGAAAAACATAATAAAATATTTATTTTATTAATTTTTACCATAGGCTCGTGGAGAAATGGCTTAGGTTTCAATGCATTAATTCATTCTCATAGGCCTGATCTTCTCGATTTCCCTTCGCTCGAAAAGAATACCAATATTGAAAACTTAAATATAGCATTTGATGTAGCGAACAATGAACTAGGAATTCCTAGGCTGCTCGACGCTGAAGGTAATTAGTAAATTAAAACTGTAACTCAAACACATAAATTAAATGTTTTAAAAAAAAAATAGATGTCGATATAAACAGACCAGATGAAAAATCAGTTATTACGTATGTCGCTTCGTATTACCATACATTTGCGCGGATGAAAAATGAAATGAAAAGTGGCAGAAGAATAGCGAATGTAATTCTCAATAATATTTAAATTATAAATGTTCATTAAATTGAACGGATTTATTGTTTTCATAGATACTTGGTCAACTAATGGATACTGATAAGAAAAAAATTATATACGAACAATTAACGTCAGATTTATTAGAATGGATACAAATGAAAATTAAAGAACTTGATAACCATAATTTCCCTAATTCCTTAGAAGGCATTCAGCGTGAACTATTAGCATTTAAAAAGTACCGAACGGTCGAAAAACCTCCCAAGTATGACTAGTTTGTTTTGAATTACATTTCGACATTATATATATATATAATATAATGTCGAATATATATATATAATGTCGAATATATATATTTAATTTCCGGTGTTCAGGTACATAGAACGAAGTGAAATTGAAGCTCTTTACTTTCATATAAATACCCTACTCAAATCACTTAGCCAAGGCGTGTTCATACCCCAAGACGGGCAATTGATACACGATGTCGAACGCAACTGGGAAGCCCTAGACAGGGCTGAACACAAACGTGAAGTTGCTTTACGTGAAGAACTATTAAGACAAGAACGTCTAGAGCAACTCAATTACAAATTTGAAAAAAAAGTATAGACGAATTAGAATAAATAAATAGAATCTATTCGTAATAAACATCGGTTTATTTAATTTTTATTTTTTTTTGTAAATTATTTTATTTAGAGTGTTCTTCGAGATGGATACCTAAAAGAAATGATTCAAGTGCTGAATGATCCTAGATTTGGCAACAGTTTGACACAAGTCGATGCTACAGTAAAGAAACACGAGGCCATCAGCGCGGATATTATGGCAAGGGAAGAACGATTTCATGATTTAAATGCGATGAGCGAAGAGTTAGTGAAAGAAAACTATCACGGAGCTTCGAGAGTGAAAAAGAGAGAAGAAGAAGTGTTGCAAAGATGGAAGGACCTTTTAATACTTTTAGAAAGTCGTAAAATAAATTTAAACAACATAAGCACAATGTTTTCCATGCTCAGAGAGATAGAAACGGTTATGTCTACTATACAGGTAATATTTGAGTGAAACCTGGACTGATCTATAACAGTAATATAATATTTATTGTGTAGGAAATTGAAGTGACGTATAAATCTGAAGATGTTGGGCCGCACTTGCTTGTCGTTGAGGATTTATTACAAAAACAAAATTTGACCGAAATGCAGACCACAGCTATTGGTGAAACGGTTCGAAGATTAAATAGACAAGGTCAACAATATGTACCCTCCAAGCATAAAGATACTGCTTTGTTAAAGGAAAGTCTAAATCTATTAAACACTGCATACAATAGGTAAATGTTTTAAAATAATTGTGAGAGTAGGTGTACTAGTAAAAAGTATTTTAAATTGTTTTTGGAATAAAAATCTTTGTGTATGTTCATAAGTTCAGACATGAGGAGTGCCGTTCAGACAGTTTTCCTTATATAATGTATATATTGGGTATGAGCGGGAACTATGAACTTGGAGAGAAACATTTGAGATATAAATATGATTTCTAAAAAATTTGAAAATTTACATTATAACTAACCAGTAACCACTATTATGCCGATAAATTTGTGATAATATACATTTTTAATACATTTTTATTTTGTTTTTTTACCATTTTGGGTTATTATATAATTTAAAATTGTCACCATACATATGTTACGGGTAAAGTTCGAAAAATGGTATTTTAAACATTACCCGGGTAAAGTACACCTTATTCATATGAATAGTATAATGTGTACATTATCCAGTGTGCTATAAGTTTAATTCGAAAAAAAATTATTTAGTACCTAAACTATGTATAATTAAGTTCTTATTTTATAATAAAAAATTTTAAAAAATTAAATAAAGTTATTTATTGGAACACTTTGAGGCATTTTGAGTTGCAAAATATCTCCCCAGATTTAAATGTAATCGTACATTTATTTGTTAGATGATTATTTTCACACAAACCTTTTTTAAAACTTTGACCATCGAAAAAAATTGTGCATTAGCTATTTCACAAAAAGATTTTTTTGTAATCGACACTTATAAAATATTGATAGAAGTTTCATTATGATTTATTTGTTTTTATTCACGTTTCTTATTTCAGATGTATGTTATAATATTTTGATTCCGTTAAATTTTCCGAATTTTCATTCTTTTCATTAATTTATTTATTATAATTTTCATATAACTTCTCTTTTTATGAAGACAACTTTTTTTTTTTAAAAAAACTAAATGATCAAACATTAATAAACCGAACAAGTGAACTCGAAAACCAATAGCACCGTATGTAGTTTAAAATTATTATACAATATTAATGCACACGATTATCATCATGTAGGTACAATTTATGTTTTATTGTATTTTATTAATATTATCTACAGTTCATATTTTGTCGTATTTTATTTTATGAAAACACTTTATCCATTCAAAGGTAGATAATGTAAAAATTACCCGATTGATGTACCTACAAAATAAACGTTTTATAAATATGTTTACTTTATCCAATGGGCATGGGTAATGTTCACATTACCCGATTTTCTTACTCTACCCGTAATATATACATTTATATATATATATATATATATATACTTCATATAATCTTTTTCCAACGTACAAATGTATTTTAAATGTTTGGTGGCTTGATCATAAATTATTGACATTAATAATTTGTAATTTGTACAATTGATAGTTAAATTAGTCATGTTGTTGCATTGTGTTCAAGTTACGTTTATTTTAATTTTAAAAGGATCCTGTAATCACAAATTCCTGATTGTGAATTAATATTTTTCCAAATCTCTATTTGATTTCATCTTCTCACTCAGCTCAAATATACATTTACAAACCATAGTTAATCAAATTATTCATATTATGCATTCTTAGTATAGTTTAAAATTGTTAAAATTACCTATCTAAATGATCAAAACAATACACTATTCTTCAGACTATCTGAATTAAGTAAAGAAAGAAGAGCAAGATTAGAAGAAGCCAGAAACTTCTATCAGTTTATTGAAGATCATGAAGATGAAGAAGCATGGCTTGTTGAGAAACAACGAATTTGTAAGGCTGATATTTCAGCAAAAGACTTGAGAGGTGTTTTGAGTTTACAACAAAAACATAAGGTTGGTTAATGACTTTTAACAATGTAATTATATATTTACTGAGATTTCAGCTAATTTAATTAATTTTAATTAGGTTTTACTGGATGAGATGAAAGTACACCGTCAAAAATCTGATCAAATATATAAATCTGGTTTAAGTATAAATGCTAGTGAACCTACAGAAATTCAATCAAGAATTGATTCTTTGCAAAGCAATTGGAATTCGTTGAATAGTTTATCCCAAGTGAGAACTAAACAATTACAAGATGCAGCTGAGGCCTACCAAGTAATACATAAAAATATAAATTTTATATTCTTATTTATGATATAAATTTACATATTTAATTAAATTTATAGTTTTATGCTGATGCAAATGAAGCTGAATCCTGGCTACATGAACATTTAACCGTACTGAGCACAACTGATCACGGAGTTGATGAACCAAGTGCCCAAGCTTTGTTAGCCAGGCACAAAATACTTGAAGAAGAGTTGGATGCATATAAAGGAGATATACAATCATTGAATGTACAAGTTGAAAATTTGGTTAAAGCTGGAATATCAAATATTTTGGTGATTAAATATTATATTTAACTGTTAAATTTAATATTTAAATGAATACTAATTAATATTGAAAAATAAAATTTCAGTTATCTACTGACACAAATCAAAAAGTTGAAACTGAACCAATTGAAGAATGGGTCTTTGAAACAAGGTTACTTCCTCAAGAGGTTTTAGAAGAAGAAATAATTGAACACATTGAACATCGAACTGTTGTTGAAGAACGTCAAGTGCCCCAAGTAAAAAGTCTTTATCCGTTTAGTGGACAAGGCATGACTATGACCAAAGGAGAGGTATATATATATAATATTAATCATTAAAATAATAATTCAGACAAAATTAAGTAATAATATTTTTGTATTACAGGTTATGTTCTTATTAAATAAAACAAACCCAGATTGGTGGAGTGTTAGAAAAATAAATGGTCAAGATGGTTTTGTACCTGCCAACTATGTTTGTGAAATTGAGCCTAAAATTATGCAAGTTTCAGTTAGGAGGCCACATGTAGTAAAAAATTCTAGAAAAGTCCCTAAAGTAAAAATGGTCAAACAAAAGGTTCGTGTGAAAAAAACAAGAACTCCGGATAAAGATGGTAAATTAATTAATAAGTTTCTAATAAAGTTCTTTTCATAATGAAAAACAAATTAATAAATTTTTTATCAGAGTCCAAAAAGATAGATAATACTAACCTTAACAGCGAAAGAAGTATTGAAAAACGTATAACAAACATTAACGAAACTTACAAGAAATCTCAAGATTTAGCAAAAAAACGGCATGCACTTTTGGAAGATTCAATTTGTCTTTATGGATTTTATCGTGAATGTGATGATTTCGAAAAATGGATTAAAGATAAAGAAAAATTATTAAAGACTGAAGACAAATTAGATACTGTTGAATCTGCGAAAAGAAAATATGAAGTATGTCTTTTTTAATACAAAACTTTTTTTCGGATGTTTCAAAATACATTATAGCTTAATAATATAAAATAATAAATTAATTTTACAGAAATTTTTAACTGATTTATCCGCAAGTAACAAACGGGTAGAAGACATAGATCGTGCAGTCAAAGAGTTTACTAATCTTGGACACAGTCAACTTGATATGATTACCAAGAGGCAAGATCAAATACATAAAATGTGGGATCATCTAAATTGGCTTAAGTCACAAAAGGAAAAAAATTTAGAAGGAGCTCTAAGGTATGATAACATAATTTTATATACTTTTGAATATCTTCAAGTATATTATACATAAAAATTTAATTAATAAATATTAAATAATTATTTATTTTCTAAATACCAATTATTATATTTAGCGTTGAACTATTTGAAAAGACCTGTGATGAAGCCAGGGATTGGATGACAGAAAAGATGGAAAAACTTGATGGAGCCGAAGTAGGATTAGATTTAAAAACTATACAGGCATTGCAGAGACGGCATTTAAATTTAGAGAGAGAATTGGCACCAGTAGAGGAAAAAGTAAACAGAGTTAATTTGTTGGCCAATTCAGTGAAAGTTTCTTATCCTAATGAAAAGGGTATGTAATCTATAGAATATATTTTGAAATGTTTTAACTTAACTCATACTATATTTATTTTTTTAGAAAATGTTATTCAGAGGCAAAAAGAAGTTCAAGTTTTATGGCAAAACGTTAAGAACAAAGCACTGGATCGAAGATCACGTTTAGAAAATGCTGTTGGACAGCAAATTTTTATGAATAGTTCAAAAAATCTTTTAAACTGGTTGTCATCCGTAAAAGAATTGGTAAACATAGATAATTCTGTTCGAGATGTTGTAACAGCAGAAAATTTACTTAAAAACCATCAGGTATTTATATTTTAAATATTTTTCTAATCATTAAACTCTTAATATGAGTGTATATTTGCTTAGGAACTTGGTGATGATATCAAAGCACACCAAGATGAAGTGAGAGAAGTATCTGAACTGGGCCGACAACTGTTATCTTCTGGTAACTGTAGCAGTGATGAAGTGAAAGAACGAAATGATAAATTAACAGCAGAAGTGAATACTGTGACAGAAGAATGGGCTCAGAAAAAAGAATGGATTCAACAATGTTTAGCCTTACAAATATTTAACAAAGAAGCAGATCATATTGATGCTGCTACTTCAGGCAATGAAATGTTTTTGGAGTATACTGATTTAGGAGTAATGAAAAATGTAATGTATAAAATAGACTGCATTTTTAATTTTTATTATTTTTAAAGGCGTCTGTTGATGATGTTGAAGCGCTGTTAAAACGACATGAAGATTTTGAAAATTCACTTTATGCTCAAGATGAAAGATTAAAAACTTTCTGTGAAATGGCAAACAAACTTATTTCGACTAATCATTATGATAAAAATCAGTAAGTTGATATCCAAAATAATATTAAATTATACTTTATAATTTTTTTTTTTTATATATATATATTAATATAAATTATTTTTTTTTTTTTTTTTTAGTGTTGATAAACGTAAAGAAGCTGTTTTGCATCGCCGTAATTTGGTAAAAGACCAAGCGGCTGTAAGGAGAAATGCCTTGGTGGCTAGCAGAAACTACCAAGCGTTCCGAGCAGATGTAGATGATCTTAAAACTTGGCTTACAGATAAACTGAAAACTGCCAGTGATGAATCATATAGAGATCTTACAAACATAGAAAGAAAACTTCAAAAACATGAAGCATTTGAATGCGAACTACGTGCAAATGAGGGTCAACTAAGAAATATCAATAAAGTAAACTAAAACTAAAACTATCCAGCTTATCTATTTGTATATTCTGGTAGCAATTTTTATGTATAATAATTTTCTTTTGTAGTGTGGTCAGAGTTTGATAAATGAAGACAATTATCAAAAGAATGAAGTAAAAACTCAATTGTCAGAGTTAAACAATGATTGGAAAAAATTGGTTGAAGTTAGTGTGGAAAAAGGTAAATGTCTAAGACAAGCAGCTGCTCAACATACTTACAATAGAACTTTGGATGATGCCAATTTAAAATATGAAGAATTAAAAAAAGACCTACAATCACATCAAGTAGGCACTGATTTAAGACATTGCAAACAATTAATAAAAAATCACCAAGTAATAGAGACTGAAATCCAACACTGGAAACAAAAAATAGATGATTTAGTTTTTGCTGGAGAAGAAATGGCTCAGGATGGTCATTTTGATGCAGACAACATATTACAATCTAGCAAAAAATGCCAACAAATGTAAGTATATTAATAATTTTCTTTCTTATGGTGGTGCTGTAACATATGTATGTTATATGTTTTATATATCATAATGTATATTCAGGTTTAATGGATTGAACGAACCACTTAAGCTTAGAAAAGAAGCTCTGGATGAATCATTACGTTTTCATAAATTTGGTTTTGAGTTAGAGGCGGAACTTAGTTGGATACGAGAACATTTACCTATGGTCGAATCTACTGAATTAGGTACTAATCTTCACCAAGTACAAACATTGTACAAAAAACATAAAAAACTAGAAGCAGAAATACAAGGTCATCAGCCAATGATCAATAAAACCCTTGAGTCAGGCCAATCATTGATTCATCAAAAACATCCAGAAACTAAAAAGGTTCTATAAACTATTATATTTTTATTATTTAGATTTTAACTAGAAAAAATTAAAATAAAACTTAATAATTATTTGTTCAGGTATCATCATTATGTACTGGGCTTGAAGACGCTTGGAAAAATCTCTTAGATAAGGTAGAAGATAGAAGTCGCAAACTTGAATTAAACCTAAAAGCTCAACAATTCTTCTTTGAAGCAAGTGAAATTGAAAGTTGGCTACTTGAAAAGAACAACATGTTGTCTTCTACAGACTGTGGTCGAGACAGAGATGCAGCCTCTAAACTTCTCACTAAACATAAAGTGCGTGTAACACCTTTACATATTTAATTCACACTGTATATAATATCCAGATTATAACTTTACTCCGTGTCATAGGCTTTAGAACTAGAAATTGATACATATGAAGGTATTGTCAAAGAAATGTGTCACACCGGAAATAATATGATGAACTTGAAACATCCAGACATTAAAGCAATCTCGTCTAAACAACAATATATTTGTGAACAGTTTAAATTGTTACAAAAATTGGCTACTGCAAGACAACATAGATTGGTCGAAAGCATGTGCAGGTAATAAACTATTATATCATTACATAAATCTATGTACTATTTATTTAATCTTATTTTAGACATGAATATTTAATGGAGAATTATGAACTAGAACAGTGGATTAGGGATAATATGCAAGCTGCATCATCTGAAGATTACGGTCAAGATTTTGAACATCTCCTGGTATGTAAATACTAAAACACCAATGTATAAAAAAAAAAAAAATTACATTTATAATAAATTTATGTTAGGTGTTACAAAACAAATTTGATGATCTCAAACACAGAGTGGAAACCGGATCTAAAAGGTTTAAACAGTGTGAAGATCTTGCTAATAAATTGGTTGCCAATGATTCTGAATATACATCTGAAATTGAAAAACGGCAAGAAGAGATTAGTGAGCTTTGGCAACAGCTAATAGTTACAATTGAAAATCGAGAAAAACGACTGAAAGCAGCAGGCGAAATACATAGATTCCATAGGGATGTTGCTGATGCATTATCTCGAATTAATGATAAAGATGCAACTATTTCTGATGATTTAGGAAGAGATTTAAATTCAGTTCTAACTTTAATCAGAAAACATGAAGGATTTGAAAACGACCTTGTTGCTCTAGAAGCACAACTTCAGGTAAACTCACACAATATTGAAGCAAATATTATCATGAGTTAATTATTTTATAATTTTAAAATTAAAAAACTCTGTGTTCAATATTTTAAAATAATAATAAAGTAACATTAATATTTAAATAGTTTATTAAAAATGATTGAATATTCCTGATAATATTTGTTTTACTAACATACAATTTATTACAACTCCATATCAGCATTATTAAAGGAAGGAATATTTTTGTAAAATGTATTTCTTAATCATTTAATTGTTACATTGGATGATTATTAATTTAAGATTTCACTTTTATATTAACAGTATTATATTATTATATTATATTTTATATTATTTAAAAATTTTAGAAAAATTATCAGATAAATGAACATATTTGTATATAGTTTATTTAAATCAGAATTATATTTTAGATTTTAGTGGAAGACGCTGTTAAATTACAAACTCTCTACCCCGGGTCAAATGCTTCTCATATTGCAAAGCAACAAGAAACTGTCGTCAAAAGCTGGACTTCACTTCAAGATCGCTCTGCTCACAGGCGTGAAGCTTTACAAGCAAGCTGTGACTTGCATAGATTTTTAGCTCAAGTAAATTTGATTTGTATTAAATGTATTTATTTTAATATTGGAAATTGAAAGTTCTTGAACAGTAAATTATTACTTAATTTTTTAGGTTAGAGATCTAGTCAATTGGTCTAGTAGTTTGCGAGCTACCATGCTAACCGAAGAAAAAGTAAGAGATGCAGCTAGTGCTCAACTTTTAAAAGGAGAACATGAAGCTGTAAAAGCTGAAATAGAAGCTAGAGAAGAAACTTTTCAAACTGTTGTTGATCTTGGAGAAGCTCTAGTGCAAGGTGGTCATTTTGCAGCAAATGTAAGATATATTATGACTCCTTAATATTTATGCTATATTTTATAATTATATTATATTTTCAGGAAATTCAAGAAAAACATAATCATTTATTGGAGGAGCGACATCAATTACATGCATCTTGGCATCATAAAAAAGTTCATCTAGATCAGCTTATCGATTTACAATTCTTTCTTCGTGATGCAAAACAAATTGATACAATTTGCAACACACAGGAAGTAGCATTAGCCAGCTTAGAATATGGTAAATTTCAATAATATTTCATTGTATGAAAATGAATAATTAATGCAATAGCAATAAAAAATACATTTAAATATTCTATCAGTTTATTTATTTATTATTTATTTATAGGAAATACTGTTGATCAAGTATCAACCTTAGTAAAAAAACATGAAGGATTTGAAAAATTATTTGAAACCCAAGAAGAAAAAATATCCCTTTTACAAGAACACTGTGATAAGCTACTTAGTCAAAACCATTTTGAAAGTGATCTGATATCTAGAAGATTAAATGAAGTCTTAACTAGACGAAAACAAATTCGGAAGTTAAGTGTTTTAAGAAAGCAAAAGTTAGATGATGCTTTGCTACATGCTCAATTTCTACGCGATGTTGGAGAAGCCGAATCATGGATTAGTGAAAAACGGAAAAAGCTGGATGTTGAAATTAGTAAGGGTGATGTAAATAACTTGGAAGACAAAATAAAAAAATTGCAAAAACACCAAGCATTCCAAGCTGAACTTACAGCTAATCAAGGAAGAATTAATTCTATAAAACATAATGGTATGCTAATAAATTAAAAATAATATTTTTCTTGTACTAAATGAAATACATAAATATATAAATATTTTTTTTTTTTTCATAGCTGATATGTTGGTTGAAAAAAAGCACAAAAACTCAAAAGATATTCAAGATTCTTTAGGCAAGCTTTTAGTTTTATGGAGAAATCTGTTACAAGAAACTAATGAAAAGGGCCGAGGCTTAGAAGAAGCTCAAGATATATTAGAATTTAATAATCAAGTTGATAAAGTAGAAGCCTGGATTAGAGATAAGGTAAGATTAAAATATTGTATGTTTTTGGTTTATGGCTGAATAAAAACCATTTAATATAAAATTGTGTTGTAGGAAATGATGGTCCAAGCTGGAGAAATGGGATTAGATTACGAACATTGCTTAGCATTGCAAAGAAAACTTGAAGACATCGATAATCGAGTGGATGAAGGAAAAATTGAAAGCATTAATAATTTAGCAGACAAACTCATAAGACAAGGTCGAAGTGACACACAATCAATACAACAACGCCGACAAAATCTAAATAATAAGTATGGAAAATTAATTAACGAATATATGTTTGCATGTATCTGCATTTCATACATCTAATAAGTAATTGATTTGTGTTAGGTGGAAAGCACTTCAAGGCGCCTTAAGTGAATACAGAGAACATTTAAACGGAGCTCTAGAAATACATTCATTCAATCGAGATGTTGATGATACTTTGCAGAGGGTTAGTGAAAAAGCACTAGCAATGTCTACTTATGAAACTGGTAAGAACCTTGGAGGTGTTGAGCAACTACAAAGAAAGCAGGATGCTCTTGAAAGAGATATGACAGCCATTGAAGGAAAAACAAAAGAACATGAATCCGAATGTAGAAGGCTCATTCAGAAATACCCAGATATGTCTTCTCCTATCAAAGCTAAGTTATCTGAACTGCAAGACAACTGGAGGAACTTACATATGTTATCAAAAAAACGTCGTGAAGCCTTAAATGAGGCATATGTTAGAGAAAAATTCTTATCAGAGTTAAAAGAAGCGGAACTTTGGGTTGTTGATTCAATTAAAAAAATTAAAGGTCATGACATGCCAACAAATATGGCAGAAGCAAAAGCTTTATTGGAATTGAATCAAGAAAGAAAAGCTGAAATTAATGGTCGCCAAGAACACTTTAAGACATTGAAAGAATCTGGATTGAAAATTAATCCAATTCCTGAAAAAGAACTTGCTCATCTCGATGAGTTGCGCAGAACATTAAGTGCCGCTTGGGAAGAAAGAAGAACGATGTTAAGTCAAGCTTTAGAACTTCAAATATTTAAAAACCAAGCTGATCAAGTAGATAATTGGTTAGCATCAAAAGAAGCATTTTTAAGTAATGATGATCTTGGAGTAAGTAGTTAATAACAATAGTTATTTATACATTTAAAATAAAATAATAATTTAATAATAAATTTAGGAATCATTGTCCAGCGTTGAAGAGTTAATAAGGAAACATGAAGCTTTTGAGAAAACATTGACAGCTCAACTAGTCAAAGTTGAAGAGTTAGAAAAATATGCTTTGGAACTCGTTACAGGTCAACACTATGATAGCAATGGAATACAAGGTCGATTAATTACCATATGTAATAGACGAGATAGACTAAAAGAAGCTACTGCTTCCCGCAAAAGACGTTTAAACGATTCTAGGCTTTTGCAACAGTTCCTAAGAAACATGTATGAGGTAAATAAAATGATAATAATTTTATAAATAATAGAAAATTTAATTATCTAATAAAAAAAATACAATTATAGGTAGAAGGATGGATAATCCAAAAACAACAAGTAGCTGGAGATGAAAATTATAGGGATCCTACAAATTTACAAAGAAAAATTCAGAAACATGCTACTTTTGATTCAGAACTAATCGCTAACCGTACTCGGGTTAATGCAATTTGTACTGAAGGTGAAAACTTGATTAGTAGTGGGCACTTTGCAAGTATGGAAATACGAGTTAGATTAGATGAACTTGAAACAAAGTGGCGAAACTTGCAAGAAATGAGTGCGCTAAAGAAACAACGGTTACAAGATGCTTATCAAGTAATTTTATCAACTGATTTTACATGATTGACCACCATTAATTATCATATTAATATTGTTTTTATAGGCATTATTGTTTAACCGCACATTAGAAGAACTTGAAGCATGGACAGAAGAAGTAGAAATGCAATTACAATCTGAAGACCACGGAAAAGATTTACAAAGTGTTGTGAACCTATTAAAAAGACATTCACTGTTGGAAAATGATGTGCACAGTCATGGTGAAGCATGTCAAACTCTTAAAGATACTGCTCTGACATTTCAAAATTCAGATCATTTTATGAAAGATGAGATAGAAGAAAAATCTCAGGCAGTTCTTAAAAGGTATATATTTGTATATCAAAAAATAATTTATTTACTATCACATACTATAAAAAACTATATAAAAATATTTTACAGATATTACTCTCTTCAAGAGCCAATGCAAATAAGAAGGGATAATCTTGAAGATGCTTTAATCCATTATAGACTACTACGTGATATTGAAGAAGAAATGGCTTGGATTGATGACAAAGAACTACTAATAAACTCTAATGATTTTGGTTCAAGCTCACACTCAGTACAAGCATTGCAAAATAAACATCAGGTATGTTGTATTTTAAGTAGGAATAAGGTTCGAATGCAAAATGCAATATTTTTGGACTGTTCAACCAATATTTATTTAGTTCTAAATTAGTTTTGTTAGTTCTGATTTTAAAATGAAAACTTTTATTTTAAATATTTAAAACAATTTTAACTTTTTAGCCTGTTTTTAATATTTTAAAATATTTTATTTAAATTGTTTTACTTATTCAGTTAACCATACCGAGTATTATCCATAAAGAAAAAATATTCATCCACAATATATTAAAAAAAACTTTCTTTTATTAATTTATTTAATGTAAATTTTTGTAAACAAATACAATTTACAAACAAAATTACAAATTTATGAATCCTAATTATCAGTTATGTATTAAGTAATTTTTGAATTATCGTGCATTTATTTTCTTAGGCTTTGGATGCTGAATTAATATCACACGAGCCAGTAATCGCAGCTCTTGTTGGCAGAGGACAACAAATGGTTCGTAGTGGACATTTTGCTGCTCAACAAATTGAAATAAATTACAGTCTACTTCAAGAAAAAATGTCTCAACTTAAAGAGCAATCCAAGATCAGAAAACAAAAGTTATTAGATGCATATGAATCACAATTAGTAAGTATTTAAACACCCTTTATATTGACTTGAATCATTAATTGTATTAAAATTTTTAGTTCTATGCAGAAGCTAATGAAGCTGAGGTTTGGTTAAAAGAAAAATACCCTTTGTTAGCGTCTAATGACTATGGAAGAGATGAAGATTCTGTACAGACTTTAATGAAAAAACTTGAAGGAATCGAAAGAGAACTAAACACATTTCAACATACTCTTGAAAGACTTGCAAAAATGAGTAGAGACCTGATAAATCGTTCACATTTTGATTCTGAAAATATTCTACGTAAACAGGTAAAACTAATAAAAAATAGATTTAAAATTTATTTTATTTTAATTGTATGGTTTTGTTTTGTTTTAGACTGATATTGAAGAAGTTTATACAGAACTATGTACTTTAAATAAGAGAAGAGCCACTAGATTAGTAGAAAGTCGTAAATTTTATAAATTTATTCGGGAAGCAGAAGATGTTGCCGAATGGATAGGAGATCAAACAACAGTAGCTGCTTCAGAAGATTATGGTCGAGATGTTGAGCATGTGGAACTTCTAATTCAAGTAATTAATTTTAAAATCATAAATTATATATCAATAATCAATGTAACGTACATTTTAGGCATTTGAAAGTTTCATGAGTGGTTTAAATGGTAGTGAAGGACGTATCTCAAGTTGCATTAGTATCGGTCATAAATTACTTGAAGAAAATAACCCTGAACGTGACCAAATTAGAATTAGATTGGAAGACACACAGCAACTATGGGATGATTTGAAAGAGTTGGCCAATGCTAGACAAGAGGTATAGTATTAATCAGTTTTTACAAAAGTTCAAGTTTTAAAAATATTCATATGATGTTAGGCTTTGATGGGAGCCAAACAAGTTCATGTATTTGATCGAACAGCTGATGAAACTATCAGCTGGATTCAAGAAAAAGGAACATTATTGGCGGCTGAAGATTATGGCCATGATTTAGACACTATACAAACTTTAATTCAAAAACACCAAGGCTTTGAAGCAGATCTTGCAGCAGTCAAAGAACAAGTAATTTTAATAAATTACAAAATTCTATTTATGTTGTTAATTATTTTTATTTTTAGGTGGAATGTGTTGTACAAGAAGCTGGTAGGTTATCAGCCATGTTTCCGGACGCTAAAGATCACATTGAAGTTAAACAAGAAGAAGCTGTTGATGCTTGGACCACATTACTTGAAAATGCAAGTCAAAGAAAAAGCAAACTGAACCAAGCAGAACACTTGCAGTCTTACTTTGACCAATATAGACATTTAATGTAAGTTAAAATTTTATTTATATAAGACAAATTCTAACATGGATGTAAATATAATGTGTTAACATGATACAGTGCGTGGATTAACGAAACCATTGCCAAAATCACATCGCCAATACTCAGTCAAGATGTGAGTGGAGCAGAAATGCTAATATTACGTCACCAAGAATATAACGCTGAGATTAACAGCCGATCCGAAGTGTTAGGAGAGTTTTATCAAACTGGAAAAAATCTCATTCAACATGTTTGTGTAGAAGTAATTAAACTACTCGTATGACACTAATTTATGTGGTTTTAGGGTCATTTTATGTCGGACGAAATTAAAGAAAAGATTCATATTCTTGAACAAAGGCATAATTTCATGACTGATACTTGGGAAAAGCGTAAAATATTATACGACCAGAATTTAGACACGCAGGTACTTGGCCCGAAAAAGTCTCAGACCGGTTTAATTTTTAACACACACTTCATCGTGTATTATTTAGTTGTTCAAACGAGATGCTGACCTTTTGGAATCATGGATACAAACTCGAGAACCCGTGTTAAACGATGATAAACTAGGTGAATCAATATGGCAAGTTGAAGAACTCATCAGAAAACACGAAGACTTTGAAAAAACCATTGAGGCACAGGAAGAGAAGTTCAATACACTGAAAAGAATCACTTTGGTAGGAAACATATTATTCAGAAACATTTAAATTGTATATAATATTGTTATACGTGTATAATGTGAATGTATTTATGCAGCTGGAATTAGCATTCAAAGAACAATTGGAGACTGAAGAAAGAGCTCGGGTGGCAGAAAAAGAACGTCTTGAAAAAGAAAGGCTTGAGGCTCGTAAGCAACGTGAAGTACAACGCATTACAGACGTAAGTATAAAAAAAAAAAAAATGAACTTTTTTCAGTTTTAACATTTTTCATTTATCAGGAGAGAAAGAAAGAAGGCGATAGATGGAAAGTTAATAATGTTGGTGAAACGATGAACGGCGATGATGATGAATTTGATCCAAACATGAGGTACGCTTCGTATATTGTGTATTCAGTATTTTCTTATAGCTTTTGATATGGTTTAGGCTAATATATTTTTTATAAAATTATGGTGAAAATTCGCATGGAATGTTTTCTTTTTATTTTAATAATACTTTAAAATATTAACAAATATAGGTGTACAATTATTATAATTTGTTGTACTACTATATGTCAATGGCGTAGGTAAAAATTATTTATCAAGAGGTTTGAGATATATACATATATATAGGTAATAATTATTTGTATTACCTATTAATTTACTGAGATTTTGCTATGGGGAAGAATTAACCCTTCTCAACCCCTCTTACCTACGTCATTATAATATGTATAGCTATGATGTTATTACTTGTAAATCGGTTAATCTTTAGATTAATCGAAATATTCTATGTTTTTTTTATGGAATTGCCTTGTTTTTTTTTTTTTTTTTGCTTAAGAATGCATGATAAAAATATTACGCATGAAAACGATGTAGTAGCGCCATTGAGGTTACCTGAAGTGTTAAAAGCCACAAATTCTTCATCTAAAGCCAATGATTCGGATACGTAAGTTAATTTGCTCATATCTAACGCTACTAATGCTTATAAAATGATTGTTTTCATATATAAATACATAAATACTTTATGTTGAACAATTTAGTTATCTTAACGATTACATGGAAAATGTATTTTATAGACTCATGGTGCCCGGATCGCCGGCTTTAAACAATACTGGCAATTTTTCGTCAATATTCGGAAATCGTTTGAAAAAAGGTAATTTTAACGGTACCGTAATATCCGTTCACATATGTTTATAATTGTGGCATAACCCATTTATTAATTGGAGAGGAAAATTTAACAATATTTTTTAATATAGACGTAAAACGGGCCGAAAGTATGAAAGCGGACGCGTACAAGAAACCAAAGCGAACACCTAGTTTCACTACTCGCAGGAGAACGCAGAGCTTCCGTAAGCTCCAGAAATTAGAAAACGTGGACCAATTGCCGCCGGTAGAAATCCAAGGGTTCTTGGACAGAAAGCATGAATTACAAAGCAGCGGGAAGAAGGCGGCCGTTAGGTCGTGGAAGACTTTTTACACCGGTAAGCACTATATGAATTAAATCGAATGGAGATGACAGTTTTTTAAATTTATATTATAAATATATTATAGTTATAATATATTATAAATTTATATATATATATATATACCATAATCATGTGGCGTTTGCAGTATTATGTGGTCAGCTGTTGTGTTTCTTCAAAGACCAGGAAGATTTTGTATCCAGCAAAGCGGCGACGTCGCCAATAATTATATTCAAAGCGAAATGCGAAAAAGCGTTCGACTACACGAAACGGAAACATGTGTTCAGGTAATATCTAGAGCTACGTGTAATATTGTCATATTCTGAGATGTATTGATATATGTTTGATAACGAAGCGAAATGAATAATAATTAATTTGTATTTTATGTTTATCAATAGGCTTTGCTGTACAGATGGTTCCGAATTTCTCTTCCTAGCGGACACGTCCAAAGAAATGGAAGAATGGGTCAACAAGATCACTTTCCACGCGCAACTACCTCCCAGCCTTCAACTTCTAAGTTACGATGACAACCAAAAAGTATGTATAAATATATTTACCAATAATGTAACAAAACGTAACCGTAGGTGTATGCAAGGTTATTATTTTAATTTAATTTTAAATACATTTACGGACTGAAGCCCTTATTACAAAGTATAGCAATGTGCTTAAATATTACAATATGAGTTTATATTAGAATTAATAATTAACGTAAAAAACGTATAGGTATAACACAAATTATAAGGAGGAGTCTGCATTATAACTAACATCAGTGATGCCGAAGTCCATGTTGATGTATGGTGGTTGCCACACAATAAATTGTGTACATTAAGTAGATCATTTTTAGATAATTTTTGTTGATGAGTGAGTGGGTTAGGTACATTTAAACATAAATTTCAGTGCCACTGACTAACATCATATATACTATTATATATTATATAGTATTGTATGATTACCGTTAATCGCATATAAACAAATTGTGTTAGTAGAATTATCGACGTGCGCAGACTTGTATTTCAAAATGTGCATACCATACTTTTGCACCTATCTTAAGAAAACGTGTTTGTATTTTTAATAAATTATAATGTATACACATGTAAATAAAACTTTAAAAAAACTTTAATGTTTTATTTAATATTGCAGTATATAAGTACCAATGAATATGTTTTCCTCAAATCTCGTATATTTTTCTTTTGTAGTTTCTATTATTTATGATTTATAGTCAATTGTAGCTGTTAAATTATCATAACGAATTATTGCACGAAAATTTAGAACAATTAGTTTTATTTTATCTATTACAAATAATCATTTATTTTACCAAAATGTTTACAATAAATTACTTTAAATTTGAAAAACATCGGTTAAAATACTGGTCCCTTACTCTTTGACTTAAATTCCGAGGTCCTGTTTACATTTTGAGGGCTGCCCGAGCACACGCGTGTGAGCACAATATCCTTAAGTAATTACTATCACCGCGTGTTCATACAAAAATGATATAAAATATTCTGATGGCGTTTCGCTTTTTCAATCGCAGGGTTCGCCCAGGTCCGACCAAACCCCGGTTCCGTCGACGGTCATAAGCACGAGTTCGAGCGCGGCTACAACGCCGGAAACCGAGCGTAAGCCCATGGCTCCGCCGCCGCCACCGCCAGCCGTAAACGTCCGGAAAGACGGTCAAATCCGTCGGCCCATACCTGTACGACCGCCTTCGGTGGACAACATACCATACCAAAATAATCACTCGGCCGTCGGTAAGTGAACGGTTGCTTGTTGATATTCTAGCCAAAAAACTTGACTCGAAGCACGGACCGTAAAGGACGGAGTAGAGGACTTGTTAGCGTCTGCAAGTCATCGTGCTACATGTCAACTACTAATCGACATAAGTCATTTCATTAACATTGCACAAACTAGGGTTTGGTGTTTGAAGTTCGAGAGAGTATTGGTCTTACGATATTACATAGGTTTAACTTCCATAAAAGAAAATTTTTCTTTGGACTTGCGATATTTGTTACGTTTGTTTCAAAAATTAAAATACATCTTATTCTGCAGCATACATCACACAGGGTTGATTAAAATCCGACCGGTATCCAATAGTCAACAACTAAACGTATCATGTATTATTTGTCTATAGTCAAACGTGACACATCTATTTGTGGAATACTAGTATACGATTTGAAAAGCTGATCATTTAGCGAGGGTTCAACGTCGAACCCGGATAATCAATTTTTTACTAATTCCTAACTCAGTTAAGTCTGTCGAGAATTAAAATTGTACTCGACACGCTCAACCCAGATTGAGCGCTTTATGCACTTTATACTGCATGTCCTTGCAGTATATTTTACCATTCTATTCCGTACTTTGTGTACTACACAATTTTGTTTTTTCAACTATAGACGTTTATTAAGGCCAATTTTCGTCACGCGGGACTAAATTATTATTTTACGCGCATAATGTTTAGGTAACGCGTTTAATTATATTTTTCAGACTCCACGGATTTCAATTCCAAAATTTCACAATCCGGATACCCCGCACGGCCGCATTCCTATTACTCGAACGGAAATAACGATTGGAACAAAGAAGCGATCCACCCCAAGTCACCAGGTGCGTTAATGAAAACCCGTCTAGGCGGTGTTTTTGTTATTATTATGATTTATTATATTATATTTATTTAACAACGACGCGTTGGCCTTCGGAAAGTTGATTTTATGATTTTTTTTTTATTTTGTAGATGTTGCCCCGCCACCATTGCCCACCACGGCTCCACCGGTGAAATCGGCCAACAGAGACACGTGGACTTCAGACTATAGACACAGTGCCGGTTAGTATTATTCCCTATAGTATGCTTAATACTCATGGGCGTAATTAGAAGGGGGGGCTAAGCCCTCGACTTAAATTTTATCTCCCTCCCATCATAAATCCTAGTTGGTATGGTTTCTTCTTCTTCTGACTCTTAATATTGTCTAAGAGTTTTTGCCGCCATCACTAAATCCCTTCATTTCACTCGATTCTGTGCTAATTCTTTCCATTCTTGAACTCTCATTTGTTATTTTTATACATACGTATATCATTTTGAATTTCAAGACTCCAAAAAGTACAATTAGATTCAAAAAACATCATTGAATTGTCACATACAAAATACGGCTATCAATTATTTATTCGGGTTTTCTTTTGCAATTATTTAAGTAAACCACACAATGCCGTTAGATATATGGGTATCCTTTATACATACACAGCAATGCACCCATCGACGTTCTGGAATGTTTTATGGTAAAAAATGTCCTAGATGACTTTAGAATACGATAAAAGCGAAAACACTCAATTTATACTTATTGTTTATGTCATAATTAACCTTAGGGCTTGCAAATATACGCAATAGCACTTCAATTAAAACTCCCATTTACAGGTGTTGACAGTTCTTTTATACTCCATACGTATTCTGTTTTCTCAACTTATACGTCTCGTTCACTCATTAATCAATATTTGTTAATAAAAAAATAAAACTCATTGTGTATATTTTTGGCTAAATTTTCTCCGCAATCACTGATCGTGATTTTTTGGTGATCATGTGGGCGAGTAGCATATCATTTTCCACTAAGAGTAATCTATAACTCAACGTGTAATATTTACACAGTAATTACTGATAAATCGAAAGCCATTGAACACCAGTAAAATTAAACTATGAAAAAAAATGCACAAAACCATCTAATGTAAAATATTGAGTGCGGTGTCATTTTCGATTGTTGCGAATAATTAAAGGTATAATCGATAAACTGTTGAAACTAACGAAACTACAATGTAATTAAATAAAAAATTTCGAGTTTTCCAATTTCGTCACAATCACTACTCGAATAGTGTGGGTTTTCGGAGTCGCTAACTTTTTACGTCGTATTAGCTATTTCAATACAAAGTATATATTGCTACGATGAATAATATCTACGTTAAAATCAATTCGTTTTTATGATTAAGTACCATGGTACCAACCATTGGCGGTTCCACGGGAGGGAAAGGAGGAGAGTTAATAGGAAAAATATGTATTAAAAATCAATAATATTCATTATCAAGGGAAAATATTTTCAAACCCCCCCTCCAAATAAAATCCTGGATTCGGCACTGGTACCAACGCCAATAACTCATAACCGATTTTTTTTTGTCCTGCAGTGTACGCGAACGTCGACGCGCTCAAACAACCACCACCCCCGGTGCCGAACAGATCGGCTACGTTGCCGGTGACCAGTGGTCAGCGAGCCAGCGAAAGTTCCAGTGAGAGCGAACACCAGACGCCGATTGGCCGCAAGGACAAGCGGTCGAGCGTTCTGTCCAGCCTTTTCCGAAAGAAAAAGGCCACCAACCTGTGAATACGTATATTATATAATATTATCTAACCTCTACCCATCGACGATCGTCAGTGTTTTGTTATCAATTGTACTCGTAAGTACAATGCGATACACTATTTTTATACGCGAAAAAAAAAAATAATAATAATAAACCATTAAATATCGGTTACAACGACACGCTCAAAATTCCTTACTTCCTTCGAGTGGCCACGTTTTGAGGATGGTAAACAACCAAACCCAAAACCATCTCGAACTCCCAAACATCTCCAATACAGGTACTTAGGATTACAATGTCTGTAATATCGTCCCCCGGCATGCGCGACGAACGTATTTTTTAATTTTTTGTTTCATTTCTCTGATATTAAAGTTTCCGGAATTCGAATTTTGAAATGCCATGTAGGCGGATTTCAACAGTTCTCGACTGCGTTTATTGTGTAGTATTAAACATTATGTTTGATCGATTTGAATAACAACAACGTTCTTTCGCTGCACGTGGGACTGAGGAGCGGTACACGTTGTATTATGATTGTGAATATTTTTATAATTGTTATAATTGTTCGTGTTGTGTCTCGTATCGATCGCCGCAAACCCGTGTGTACGTTATTTTACGTGTTAAGTCGGTGTGCCATTGTTATACTTACGTCGAGTGTCGCGAACACTCTGTAGGACGAACACGCGTTTTTCGGTAGGAGGCTTCAACGCGGACGATTAATGTTCCGTACACGTTATTGTCGCCTGATATTGTTTAAATCGTTCTACCTTTTTTTTTCTTCTAACCGATCGTTAATTTCGTACGGGTTCTCACTCGCGAAAATTCCCTTTCCTATACGAACGCTTTCACAGCCGTTGTCTCTTTACCACCACGTGTTGTAATATTGGTCCGCGAGAGAACCGATGTTACACGTTCCGACGATATCGTATTTTACCATCAATCAAACGTATTTACTGCACCGTGATCTTATGATCCGCGATATTACTCGGATTTTCGTATACTTCACTTCTCGTCCGTGAACCAATACTAATTGGCGTTTCTTTTATACATATATATACACACTCGTATTTTACATTATTGAATAGTTATGGCATTACTTAATATTTATATTATTAATATTATTATTTTTATTATTATCATCGTCGATACGATATTATTTTATTTTATGATGTACACTATTATAACTAGTGAATAGAGAAAAACTACTTTATTATTTTTTAAATTTGAGTCCATGTTATGTTTGATTCTTATGTTTAAAATGTTTTTTTTTCAAAGTTAAAAATAGGTGTATGCCCTAATTTTTAATTACATTTTTGTTATCCTGTGAATTTTATGAATTAAGATGTTTTAAATTATAAACAAGTATCATTGTACACTATACTTAATGTGTATATGAATAGTAATAACATTATAATTATTTTAATTATTTATTTGATCATTTTATCGTACATGAGTATAGTGCCTTATATTGTTATTTATAGCATAGAAATTAATTTATGTTCAACATTTTAAGCTGTTTGTTTTTTTTTATCTATGAATATTTGAACAATTCTTCATTTTATTAAATATATATTTTTATGTACATACTATAACATGCCACATGTGTATTTATGTTGAATCTATACAATTACCAATGTGAATGGTCGAAATGTCTTCCAGATCATGTCCCCTATACGTCCATCCTTATTTAAATTGTTATGAAAACTATTGAATGTAAGTATTTGTTCATTTATATGTAATTATAAACTGTATTCCTTCAGAATAACATTTTATGAAAATCGACTGGCAGAAATGTAAGATCCAAAGACCCATACTGTGAAAAAAAATCTCAGAGCCTCAAGTTATACTCCTGTCAGCCTGAGAATAGATTTTAATTAAACATTCAACAGTTTTTTTTTTTTTTATAATTTAGTCATCTTATAACAATAATGAAATGTTTGTCATTAAAGTTGTTTGACAAAATTATATGTTTGTATAAATAAATAATTTCTACAATTTTACATGATACAAACATTATCATTTACATCGTATTATAACTATGTGCATTATACAATGTTGAAAAACCCTGATAAGATTGAGTCGTTGAGTAATATACATTATCAAATGTCAAAATAGTTTATTTAAACTATAACTACAAGTTATATTAATCTTATATCTCAGCCACCTGGACGAAATAAGGTATGTACATTCAAGCTTTAAAGTTAACATTTAAAATATGAAAAATATATTTTGGGCAATGTCAAAAAAGGTAATTTACAACAAATTTCACATACTGTTCCTGAACTCCATTTTATATTAGAAAATAGAAATATGAAGTCATAAAAATCTATAGTAACAGATTAGATCACATTGTACTGCAAATGTTTGTAATCAATATCCTAAAATATTATAACAGAGTGGATTTAAAATAAATATATATGTATTCTGATTAAACATATATTATTAGCTGCTTAGATTATTAAATGGTAGGTTGGTTCGAGCTTTGTGAATATCCAAATGAGAAATCAGTGCATGCCACAGATCCTATTTAAATGATTAATTTTCTTTTTCAAAACTGTTTTAGTAACTAACTGATAAGATAAAAATAAAATTTCATAATTTTATAAAACATTTTTTAATGATTATTGAGTTATGAAGTACAATTAATCAATAAAAATTCAATGAAGAACACAATAATTTTATATACACTCATGTAAACAAAACAAATAATTATTTGAACTAGAAAAACTTAATCATCGATTGTTTTTAAAAAAATGTACACTTAATATAAGGATAAAGTAAGGAAACAATTTACCATTTAAATAATAAACTAAATTAAATATTAACAGACCAACTGCCTTATAAATAATTTGAATATTCTAGTCTTAAAATTTGAACAGAGAATTATTTTTCAGTTTTTTCATCATAATTTGTTTGTGTTCTTTTACTTTTTCTTGGTCTGATAATTTAGATTCAATGGCACCATATTTTCTTTTAAATGTGCTTTCAGTATTTTTTAAAATATTACTATCATTTATCACATTTGTCTGTCCGACGCTAACGTTATTATCAACTTTTTCTATTATATCTGTATCACATATTTCGCTAAAGATAGAATCATCACAGTCATCCCATAAACTTTCACTGTCATTAGCATTTGTGTTACTAGTAAAACAAAAGAATTATAAACAATTTTCTCATAGAAAAATTGTTTCATATTGAAAAATAAAGATAAAATTTACTTAGAATCACATGTCTTCATATTTTCATTAGCCTTGATATCAACTGAATGTTTACTACAAACTTCTATAACTTTACTCACTATTGCTTGACCGAAACGTTCAATTTTGGCTTCTGTAAAACCTTCGACTATGACCGAAAACGGACCAATTAATATACAAACATAATACAATACAAATTATTTATAACAATTTACCATTTTTCAATTCAGACATATCTTTTGGTTTCAATTTTGCCACATCAATTAACATTTTGTTGCTAGCAATCATATACGGCATACAATCTGATTGTTGAGCCAATATAATTCTATACGTCACCAGTGTTGAATAAATAGTATTCTACAAAATATTATGTAGTGAAAATTATGTATTTCACACCTTATTTTAATATTTACTTCAAGATCTGTGTTTTCAATTTTTTGTTCAGGACCACTATTTGTATTATTTTGTGTTAATAATGATACTGGATCCTGAGAATACTTTAATTTCAAGTCTAAGGTACCAATCACCTTATTAACACATCTACAAAAATTAATACATTTAAAAACAATAGAACAAGTGTGTTTACATATTATTTGCATTACTTATCAGCAGACTTGGATTTGAACAATTTTAAAACATCCAAAGATGGGTCAATTTTAATACCTGACTCGTACCCACTGAAAACATAAATTATAAAATATTATTTACACTCCAAACTCAATTTACTAAGTTTTTAATTTATTTATTACTGTTCTATGAACTCGTATCCTTTGGTTGAAACAGATACTGTGCTGATTGGGAAAGAAAATTTAGTGCCTTGCTGAAATGAATTACATGGTTTTTGTTGTAACAAACTTTCTCTCAAACATAATTTACCTAAGTAATAAATAATAATATAATTATTATGTGTTCAATGAACTAAAAAATAGTATTTTTTTCAATCAATTCGCATGTTGTTACATTCATATATTTACTTAATGTTTTCCAATATGTTTCTGTATTATATTTTCCTGTTCCAAATAGCATATGATTCAAATGGCGTTCATAAAATTTTTTGTTTCTTTTACCACAAATGAAATCTACTAAAGTCAAAAGTCCATAATAACCACCTAATGCTTGGGCACATTTTAAAACTAATTGTACATCTTCAAGCAAATCCACATTATTATCAGGTTGTAAATTATTAGTCATTAAGCTGAAATATAAATAAAAATATGTGTTAATTTCAAATGACAAATTAGAATACATATAAGACAGGGGTTGGTAATAGATGGCCTGCGGAAGGGAGATAACCAAAAATATTTTGTTAGTATTAAATTGTAAGAAAATATCTCATTGCAAATGAACAACAGTTTGTCTACTGAAGATTTTTGGATAAAGTATGTCTAAGAAAAATACATGAACTGTAAAACACTGGCCATACAATTAGCTACTGTTTGGCTCCACATATATATGTGAAACTTTGTTCTCCAAAATGACGTTTTTAAAAAATAAATATTGTTCAAGATTAATAACTGATGAACACTTTGAAAACATATTGCACATCATTTTTTCTCCAAGAGTATCAGGTTTTAAAGATGCTCAAGAAAAGAAATGTCATTTCTTTCATTAAACTTATGTATACAATTTTGTTATTATTAGTATGAATTTATATTTACTTTATAAATAATTAATAATAATATAAATATAAATAATAATATTATTATTATTATTATTATATTAATATTATTAATATTATTATTAACAATTATTAATTAATAATTAATAATATAATGTTTTTTTATTACAAAAATAAATACATTATTGATATAATTACATCTGTTTTTTCTGGCCCTCCAAATATTTTTTTTAAATTATCTGGACCGCCATAGAAATAAATTGCCGACCCCTGCATATAAAATGTATTTTTAAAATATCATACTTATAAGTACAATTATCACAGCAATTTTTTTTACTATTAGAACCATTAGCTGTTGACAGTGAATTATCTTCAAAGTAGGATAATAATAGTTGACGTCTACACCACCTAGTCTCCATATATTGTTCAATGACTTTGGCCATTTTTTCTTTATGCGCACGGTATGTGTCGTTTGTAAGGCTAGAAAGCATAATATTTCTATTAAGAACAATATCAGCCTGATTGTAGAATACATGACATCTTGCAGGCAAGCCATCACGTCCAGCTCGACCAACTTCTTGATAATATGATTCAATATCTTTAGGAGCTCCGTAATGAATAACTTGACGTACATCTAATGAACAAATAAAATTATCTCACTTTAATTCCTAACGGTATATTAATTAGTAAATATTAAATTATAACAATCCATTATTTAATAAAACAATTTATATAAAGTAAACAAAATAATCACCTGGCTTATCAATTCCCATTCCAAAAGCCACTGTAGCAACAACAATTTGTAAATTATCTTTTACAAAATTTTCGTGAACAGCATTTCTTTTCTTCAATGGAATGTCAGCATGATAAACCTCACATTCTATTCTATTAGCTAAAATTAAATAATATTCTTAACATCACATAAGTAATATAATTTAAAAGTAATATTTTACAAACATCTTAATTCCTGTGCAACTGCTTCAGTTTGTTTTTTTGTAGGACAATAAATAATTGTTGCTCCTTCAAAAGATATTTTTAATCCACTCTTTTTCATGTATTTATTCAAGTCAAGAAATATACTACTAGTTTTTTTTGATACTTCAAAGTATAAATTTGTTCTATCAAATCCCGTACAAACATATTTTGGGTTTCTAAGTCAATATTTATAGAAATAATTTTTTAATTATGTTATTCAGAAAATAGTTAATTTATATCCATTCCTATCCTATTTAGTTATTTTTTTAATAAAATAATTATAAAAAAATAATTACAACAAATTACTATATTTGTTTCAAAAACCTTTCTACACCCATCAATGCAAATGCAAATTATAACTGAAATTTTATTAAAATTTCCTAATTAAACAAAATACAGAAATATTTATAAATATTTAATGACTTCTTGTGTAACAAATTTATTTTAATTAAATAAACACTTATTAAAATTTGTGGTGTAATTAAAATATTTTTAAAAAAACAACAATATAGGACAGAAACTATGATACACATATTACATAAATTTAGTAATTAAATCATACTTGAGATTCAATGAAGTGCAAATGTCTTTGCGTACTATTGGTGTTGCAGTTGCAGTTAATGCTAAAATTGGAACACTAGGTAATATATCGCGAAGTTTTCCTAAATTTCTATTGAATAAACATACATGAATTATAATTTATATACAAATACAATATTTCTACTAACCTGTATGAAGAACGGAAATCAAAACCCCATTGACTAACACAGTGCGCTTCATCGATAGCAACAGCAACTATTTTAATTTTTGTTTGTAAATCATGTAAAATCTGTTTAGCTGATTCAGTGGCGATCCATTCTGGAGTAATATACAATACTCTTACTTCTCCAGAAAAAAGGCCACTTAAGGCATCAGCTTTAGATGCCTGTGCTGAACCTAGCAGACATGCTTTAATATTGGCCATCTAATATAAAATTTAAAATTATAATTAATTATTAACAAAACCTTATCATATAATAATTATTAAGACTACATAAATAATAAAAATAAAAATGTATTATTACAGAATACTTGACTCAGTAATATGGTAGTTTTTACATTATGCGTTTAGATTATATTATAAAGTATGATAATTTCATTTTCTATAATATATTGTAAAAATAAATAATAGATTTATTATTTTTTTTTTTAAAAAAAATAATTTACTAATCTAAAAGTTATAAATAAATCTGTTTTTATTGTTTTAATTAAATAGATGTAAGAAATTTTCAAAATGACAAACTAGATTTAGGTAGCTGTGCTTCAGATAAAACATGTTAGAAATGTAATACGACTACATGTATGTGATTGGTCCTGAATTATTTAACAAAATAGGTCCAAACCTCTAGAGAGAGTACTTGATCCTTCATTAATGATATTAAAGGGGAAACAACAATGGTTAGTCCTTTAGTGTAAACAGCTGGATATTGGTAACAAAGGCTTTTGCCATAACCAGTAGACATAACCACGCAAGCATCTCTTTTTTCCTGAAAAACAGAAAAGAAAAAGAAAAAAAACACAATACATAGTATAATACATTAGAGAACACGAGTCTAACTTCTAAAACAGAATGTATGATTTCCCATTGCATAGATCGAAAATTAGAATGACCGAAATATTTTCTGAGTGCGGATATGTGTTGCGGGCTGGGTTCAGTTGAAGACATAATGATAATATTTTTCTCGTTAAATACGCGCAAATCAAAACGGGCGATTGTAACGTAAGCGTTTCCAAACACGATTTAAAATTATCGCCAAACCAATCTATGTTCAATGTAGACACGATTAAAAATATCATTTACTGACGGCGGACGTTTAAGATTTTAAACACAACTTAAGTTGTCAAAACCGGACGTATTAACAAATAGTGTTTACAATTCACAGACGATTGTCCACAACGTACCCGAGAAAAAAAAATTATTCGTGTTCGCGCGCATTATGTTCGTGATATCAAATACTCGCTATCAATTTATCAACAACGCCAAAAAGATAATGGTTTGAATTAACGATTTCTCTTGTAAAAAACATTAAGAGAGTACATTTTGCTGTTCCCGTTTCTATCGGGAAAATTACCAAACGATTTAGTGTGAAATTCTAATCGAAAACAATTGGGGTCCGGCGTTGCGATCAATTAATTACAATTATTATCGTTCGAATGATCGTGATAAAACGACTTTCGTACGAAATTCTAACCTCAATCCATTCCCGTGCACTATCATCGTCGTCGCCGTTAACATCAACAAACATATCGGTTGATGGGATCGCGTCACGGTTAATTTTTATGAATTTTGTCAAGTGACAGCCGACTCTTAAACATGGCCGAGAGCACTGATTGGAGTTCCATCATGATGACGGCCGAGAAGTTGCAGGCGAACGCGATCACCGACACCGGAATGCCGAGTGTCACTCGTAACATCCGCCAGCTATTGGACGCTGCGGAAAACTTGTGGACAAAAGTCGGTGTCCCGGGCGTCGAGGCCAAAGGCAATGTGTTCTTCTGCAGTCGCGGTGTAGACGCTCCGCAGGTGCCCAAACAGTTGGAGCGGCTGAGTTCGATGGCTTCGCTGGACACATTGGACCCGAAGCCCGACATGGACGTGGACAGCTTCGTGAAGAATGAAGTGCAGAATGCCATACTCAGCCTTATAGAGTCTGTCAAAAAGAGCAACGAAAACTTAATAGACAGGAGACAGAACGATACCACAATAAAGAATTGGAGGAACAAAAAAATCAACATCATCAACTCGTTTCCAGGATACGTGCCAAACTCTTCCAGTCCTGGTTCCAATACAATGCCTTCCATTACCAAATTCAACTCGACCAATTTCGGTCTGAATGCTCAATTGGATCAAAACGAACTGACATATGCTAAACATCTATGCGAATACAACCAACATGTAGAAAACCATGGTATTCAAACTGACATTTTGCAGTCCTTCAAAGCGGCTTCAGAAATTGCTCACGATGATCGTGTGAGTGAAATGTGGAAGATAGTAAAGTGCATGAGTCAAATTGTACCTGAACATAGTTCCAAATTTGTGAGGGGCTCAATAATCAATCAAAACATTATGATTAAAAATGCCAGGTCTTATTTAGAACAAAGGTATATTGTATTTATGAAAAACTATATAAAAAGCCATTTATCCAAAGCAAAAGTAGGTGGTATTCCAGGTACATATCCACTTGTACGTAGTTTTGTGAGTGTCTACATCAATCAGTACAATAATCCTGATCAGCTATTTTATGAAAATCTTCCTTTTTGGCCATTAGTGTACTATTTGATTCGTTGTGGTGATTTAGAATCTGTAGTTCGTATTTTAGAAAAAAATAACCTAGATCCAGTATTATTGAGCATTTTTAATAGCATTAAAAACAATCATGATTACATAAATCTTAGTGATCAAGGATTCAATTCATCAATGGCATGGGATTCCAACGATCCGTTCAAAAGAGTAGTTTATTCATTAGTTGCTGCTATTGATGTAACAAGTAAACATTCAGATGTGATTAAGACTGCAGATGATTACCTATGGTTAAAACTTTGTCAAGTCAGAAACAGTCAAGATAAACTTACGTATTCCATGCTTCAAACAATGATTTATGAAGAATACAAAGACCAATTCAGTGATGTTCAGCCTATGTCATATTTCCAATTGCTATTCTTGACTGGTCAATTTGAATCAGCTATTCAGTTTATATTTCGTCACCCTAAACTTCGTTCCCATGCTATACATATAGCTATAGCTTTAAATGAAATGGGCTTACTGTATTTGTCTGATGATGTTGATCAACCAATTTTATCTAAAGATGATAACAAAATAGACAGATTAAATTTAGCCAGAATAATGAAAATATACTGCGCCAAGTTTGAAAATCAAGACCTTAAAATGGCTATTAACTACTACTATTGCCTAAGACATACTGAATATGAAGGTACTACACTTTTTGTTTCATTCGTTGCTGGTCTAGTAATAGAAACTGAGGAATATAACAAAGTTTTTGGATATCTGAAGCCAGATGGTAGTAAACAAAATGGTATTTTGGATTCGTTTATTGTATCGGATTTAGTGAAAATGGAGGTTATTAAAAAAGCAGCTATACTTGCAGAACAAAAATGTGATCTTGAAATATCAGCTAAATTGTACGAATTGGTAAATCAATATGACAAAGTAATTGAATTAGCAAATATTTTGTTGAGCCGGGTCATTCAACCAGATACCTTCACACCACTAGATAAAACTCCCAACTTGAAAAATAAAGTTTTCGAATTTGCCGAACAACTGAGTCAGCGGTTAAACGGAGTAGAAATCAATGCATCCGAAGAAGCAATTTTCACTTTTAACATGTTAAAAAGTATTTTTGTATTTTTTGAACGTTACAATAATCACAAATACACATTGGCTTTTGATATCCTACAAACAATTGGTTTGATACCACTGTCTGTTGATCAAGTAGAAGAACGGTTAAGTGCTTTCAAAAAGTACGATGAATTAATATTAAGAATTATTCCTGGAGTGTTGACAGCCTCAATGAACATGTTGTACTCACAATATAGTGAAATTAAGAGGGAAGAAGAATCAAACAAAAATTCTAGGAATCCAGAACAAAGACAGGCACACTTAGAATACATCAGGGAAAGAGCAAAAGCCATCACATCGTTTACAGGTCGTGTACCATTTCAAATAAACTCTGAAGTCATCAATCATTTAGTACAAACTGAAATTTTATTATATTAATTATTCAACATTTGTATAACTGTGTTAAAAAAATATGTGTTCCATGCTTAAATATTAATATAAATATCTTAAATATTTTGAATGGAAAAATAAATTGTAATTGAAATTTTTCTAAACATTTATAAGTTTTGTTAATAATATTTATATCTTATTGAAATCACAAAAAAAAAAAAAAAATGATCAAAATGCATAGCATTATGTAGAAAACCATATTGGTCAAGACTTGGTATTATTTTATATTCAACATTGCTATTGTTTATACTGATTGTAACTTAAAGAAATACCTGCAATTATGATTAGAAAAAATATTATCTATAAAATGATTGATTTTAAAAATATGTATATATAATATGCAGAAGAATTTAAATATGATTTTTGATTTAGGTTACCTAATAAAGTTGGAAATAATGGGATAAGATCTATTCTGTTTGAGTAACTTATAACAAATTTAAACGTGTATACATAAATAGACTAATTAAAAAGATATCCAAATTTTAGCTTTTGGTTTTACCACTAGGTGACTTCTTAACTCAAGCCAATCATGCTCTATAGTAAATTAGTAAATTATTACATTTTAATTTTATTAATTATTAAATTTTAATGTTAATTAAACTATTATTATCAATTCTACTTATTGAAAATAAATTGTTCTAGATTGTAAAATTAAAAATGTAGAAAAAAAAGTATGTGAAAAAGATCCAGTACCTAAGGTCTTATACTATATTCAGGATTCAATATATTATCTGAATCTGAAATTATTTTTGAAACCCTAGTGGAAATATTTTGTGATTTCGCTGCTATATGCATTTAAATATATTTTAAATTTCTCGTCGATATTATTTACATTAATTTCTACAGTTCTAAGTGAATATAAATATTTCCAACGGAATTTTACGATTACATAATATAATTTTTAGGTACTTGTGTGTATTTCAAGATCGAAAATAATGCGTTCGCCGCTCATGCGTTCATTTCTATATTAAATAACCTGACATACACAAGTACATGTCTCCGGCACCATCCATTTGAAATTTTGGATTCAAACCCGGGGCATTCGTTTGTGCTCAATCCTTTCAAAAGTTATTTGCGATTTACTTTGTGCTCAATTCCTTTAAAAGTTATTCGCGATTTATTCTAGGCGATTAATTTAATATTAGTACGATTAATCATATAATCTCCAAAAATTAAAATAATAATGCAGCTAAAACCACTACATCAAACTCACAACAAATACATCAAGAATCCATAAACAATATAAATAATTTAAAGTTGTAACTAAACATCAATTTTTAATAAAATATGATAGGTATTTTTAGTATTTCTTATCGTTGTTATTTTGATTTTTCTATTTATTCAATACATTTATAATTTAATATTCAATAGCAGAATATTATTCGAGAAATTTCAATGTATAAAAATCAAATTACGAACGTGTAATTACTTTTAACAATAGGTAGTTATAATAAGAGTAAGTACTGATTTTGAAACAATAAAAAACTAAAGAAAATCATTGATAAAAAAGCATTAAAAATTTTTTATTCATTACTCATTCAGAAACTGGTCAAGTGTTAAACAATACAAATAAAAGAGGAGTGTTGCTCTTTAATGTAGAAGTGCAGTGAGGGTATGAATTAAAAAATACCAGACTTGGTCACAATGTAGATTTTACTACTTTGGTAGGCCGACTTTTTGGGAGGGAGTTAGGAACTTGGCTTTTTTTCACCGTTAGGTTTTTTTTGGGGATATTTTTAATCGTGGTACAGACAGTGCGCGTATAATATGATAATGACTTATCATAATGCGGCGACGACGACGATATTAGAATGAGGTTTCCAACTATTTCGATCATTTATTCAATTAGCTACTTGCTGTCGAGTTCCAAATCACGATAAACAGGAAAACATTCTAATAAATATTAATTGAAAATACTACATTATGTATAATACCCACATTTTATTTTCACAATTTCACTACGACCTTTGTAATTTTTTTTATTGTAATTTGTATTTATATATTGTCATGTAAATAAGATACTAATAAGTATGTACATTGCGGGACAAAAATATAAAGGCACAATATTTAACCAAATAAAATTGTATATATTATGACGTGAAACTAGTTATTATTAATACAAAGATAATTAATATATTCTATGTACTGATAAATTTCGGGAAAAAACAAATTGACAGTAATTTAATCTTAATTTTTTTAATTATAAGTTTATAAAAAAAGATTTATCGATGAATTTATTAGATTTTGTTGTGACAAAATTATAAAGGCAGTCAGTTTCATTATGTATTTAGCAATTATATGATTAAATTATCCTTATTTTATAATTCTGCTATACTTAATACAATCTAACATTATATATTGTATTAGCATAATTTGTATAGTGTTGTAATTAATTATTAAATTATTTACCATGGGAAGAACAAAACCATTATCAAATGAAGAACGAGCAAAAATTACAGCATTTAAGGAATGCGGTCTTTCAAATCGTGAAATATCGCGTAGACTAAATAGGAGTTCCACGGTTATAGATAATTTTGTAAAACTTGGTCAAAGTTACAATACTAAGAAGTCTACAGGTCAACCGCAAATATTAACTGATCGTAAAAAAAGAGCAATTTTAAGAGTTGCATCAAATTCTGCTTTATCTGCACGTATTCTCGATCAATGTGGTGTGAAAACTGGTATTCGTAATGTACAAAGACTAATAAAACGCACGCCTACACTCATTCGAAAAAAAATATTATGAAAACTACATTTAAACAAACTTAATAATAATGTATGATTGAACTTTTCAAGAAATAAAATAAAATGGTCAAAAAAATGGAGACAAGTAATTTTGCAGATGAAAAAAAATTTAATTTGGATGGATCTGATGGAATTTCGTACTACTATCACGATTTAAGAAAAGATGAACGTATAATGTCAAGACGTCAAATGGGAGGAGGATCTGTAATGATTTGATGTGCAATTGGTTATAAAGGACGAAGTGAAGTTGTTTTTTTAGATGATGGAATAAATGTTTTGATGTATAATGATCTCCTCTATACCCAAAAGTCATGTCATAGGAAAACCGCAGGAAGAAATTTTATATTTCAATAGGTCAATGCGCCAATCCATATCGTTCGAATCATAAAATTATTGTTTGAAACAAATTCTATACCAATATTAGATTGGCCTGCACGATCCTCAGATCTAAATATCATTGTAAATGTTTGGGGATAACTTGCCAAAGAAGTTTATAAAGATGGCAAACAATATTCTTCAGTCTGTGAGTTGAAAAAATCAAATTTAGAAGCTTGGGCACTAATTCCCCATGATGCTATAAAAAAGGTGTATGACACAATTCCAAATAGAATTTTTGCCACTATTCGTGCTAATGGAGGTTCCACTAAATATTAATAAATTAAAATTATATATATAAAATATTAATAAATATAATAAATTTTGTTATATCGATTAGTTTGTTAATATTTATATTTGCCTTTATAATTTTGTCGCGAAAATGTTATAGTAATTACAATAATAATTACAAAGTAATGAAAAATTAATAAGAAAAATATTTTTTTTTTTTTTAGTAAATTTACTGTTAAACTATTATTTTTCTTTCATTATACCTATCATTCTAATAATTAATAATAATATATTACCTTGCAGTATTCAATTAAAAATTAAGACTCTCTTTGACCTTAGAAAGGAATTAATTGAAATGTTGTGAATATTGTATCCATTTTATCTATATGGCCAACATTACATTTTATGGCATCGTAGAACGAATTCCATCTGAAAATTAAAGTAATTTATTTTGTTATTAATAATGAAACACTTAAGTCATAATACATGGTATTCAATTTTTAAGTATTGAAATTTAAATAATATTAATATGCCTGTTGGCGTTTTGCCCTGGTGGCAGAATTTCTTTAATTTTATTAACACACTGTGTCGATTGATTTTGCTTATTGAAAATAGATTGATATTTAGCAAACACACGTCTACTAAATACTTTATATTAACTATCTTTTTCTTCTTCTAGAATATCAACTGTTGCAATTAAATTCAACGTGTAAGCAACACATCCTTGATGTTTCGGTAATTTTGTATCTAATACATCATTTATGTTTTGAGTATTTTGAGTTTGACCATTAAGTATTTCAATGATATTTATGGTTCTCAATATTTCATAATTTTCAATTTCAATTTCACACATTTCATTATTATAAACACTATTGTAAATTTCATTTTTAGTACCAAACACTCTGAAATCAAAATAAAATACATTTACAATTGAAAAACTTGTAATAATAATTGTAATTATAAAAATAAGATAAATTACTATTACAAAAAATAACAATATATAAATATATACAATTAGTACATACTATAAAAAGTAGAAAAAAAAACTACGATCGTATGCGTATCGTATGCGACAAATATTTTCAAGTTCGATTTTCGAATAGTAAAAGATGCTTAATAGTTTGGTTCGATTTTTTTTCATCCCGGGTTCGAATTTCGAACCGAACTGAACATAAAGGGTTCGGTTCAGGGGCGTATTTATTTACTTCTAGGGGGGGCGACTCAAATTTTTTCTTTAATTCAGGCTCAAAATTTACAATTAAAATTGTTGGTAATATTTATAACAGGTGAATCCTTAAGGATTAATTAATACTTGTGGTTTTTTTTTCTTTTTTAATCTAATGCCGGATGGTTAGAATGGTATTTTGTGTAGTTTTTTTTTAACATCTATCTGTATTTTAAAAATTTCGCTTGTGTTTTATCTAATTTTTCACTAAGTATGGACTGGGTCTTCAATCAAAATAATATGTATTATTTATCGTTATGGGACATTTAAACATTTTAAGCAATTGAGTGTTTAACGCTATAAATAATTTAAACGTTATTCAATTTAAGCATTTAAACATTATACAAATTTAAACGTTTAAAAAATTTTCCGTTTAGCATTATTGACAATTAAAACGTTATGAAAAATTTAGCATTTTACGTTATTTAAATTAGTGTAAAATTTGAAACATTTTCAAATATAGTAATACTATAAAATAAATCATAATTTTTGTTTCTTTATAAAATACCCATTATTTGTATAAAAATTTTCTTGGTCTAAAAATTCTCGGGGAGGGTAGGTGATTGTCCCCCTCGCCCCCCTCAAATACGCCACTGGTTTGGTTCGGTTCGGTTCGAGATTCGAACAGTTCGACGCATCACTAGTATGTATGCCTCCCTAACATACATCTACAAGCGAGTGCACGGGAATTACATTCAATGTAATTGAATGCAGCCAATGAATTGTAAAACCCCTTTATGATCTACAATAAATTTATTTTGTAAACATAGATTTAATATTATTGTTAAATAACAATTAAAAATTTAGTTTTTTGATAATTTAAAAATAATATTTTACCTGTGGAAAATACTTCAATAATCTGCAGTACCTAATGCAAACATATTCAATTTTTTTTAGCTCAGTCTTCAGTTGTTGAATCATATCATTAAACCATGAGCTTACATTTCTCATCAAGTTTCTTCTGGATATAGGAACTTTATTCGATGTTAAATGAAAATATTTTATAAATGCAGGGTGTTCAATCAAAAAAAAAGGTGACACAGTATTTATAATGAGTTCTAGGTTAGCCTTATCAAATTCTGTTTGACTGAGATTTTTTACTGTTTTTCCTACTTCCAATAATTTCAATTGTTTTTTGGGTTGAGTAAAATTATTATTATTGTACGGCTTCCTTTTGCCAAGCTCATTAAATTTAATTAATTCACTTGGATGAACATACTGAAAAAATAGGTTCATACCGCCAGGTATTAATTTCAATAATATAAAACGCATAAAAATTGCACATTTTTAAATTTATTCGACTATTTTTCAATACTTAAAATAACTGTAATTTATACCTACGAGTTTTAGTTTTACTTTAGATAATATTGTAAAATAACAAAAATCATAACAATTACTGAAAGTTTTTCAAAACAGGTAGTTAGGTAGGTAGTACTTCAACGTTTTATAAACACGATTGATCAAAAAATAATTTTAATCATTAATTTTTGAGTTGTTTACAAAAACTGTAAAATTGGTACTTATACTATAGTATGATGATTTATTTTTATATTATTGAAAACAATTTAATAATAATAATAGGCATTTGAACCTTAACATTAACCGGATATTTTTTCCTAAATTCACAAATAATTATAATTATAATTGTCCAATATGCATGAGGAACGATATATTTAATATACACGTATATTTTACTATAAATAAACATATTTTGATGTGAGTTTTTAAATTTTAATATGAATTTATAAAAGTTTATATCAATTTTATTTTTGCATGCATAGCATGCATTTGAATGTAAAATTTTATTTTTTTTTCAGTTGTATCTAATGTTGATAGTTGTTGTTTGAAATAAGTTTTTAAATAAGGCCACTTCAAATGGTCTTAAGACATTGTAGTTTAAAAAAATAAAATAGTTAATAAAGAAATAATAAACTTTCACAGAAATATAATAAGCTAATAAAGTATTAAACTAATAACAATATATTTTAAATTCTAACGACGTGTGAACAGAACACATGTTAGTTGAATAATGAAATTAAATTGAAAATTATACCGCCGTTGTTTTGTGGTTAATCCCCCACCAACACTCGCTCTCATGGTATTTACTATTTTCACAGAATATTTTTAGGATTTCCATTGGTTTATAGTGTTTATACACTAACAATGTTATAAAAATATAATGATAAAATATAGTCCATATAATGACTATTAAAGTTATTTTTATATTATTTTCGTCTACAGGAAATTCATATTAAAAAAATTTAAAAATACTATAAAAATAGTAAATTATAAATACGCCTCAGTTCTAGACTGCATTAACTCAAATTATGAAACTACTGATTCTATAATGAAATAAACGTCCTTTAGAGGTGAATAATGCAACTAAAAGTCATTGCGTAATAGAATCGAAATCGTCGTAATTTTGCAAATAATATTACGTAGATAACTCAATTCTGAATATTTTTGAGTTATTACAGTCTTGAACTAATGCGACGATATAACTGAGTGTAAAGTACATTATTGGTACGAATTGTTACAGATAGGTATACTTATAAATTATGCCACTATGTAATATGAATACATACAATACGTATGATATATTAATACATTATGTAAGTTATTATATACGTATATATGTATATAATAATATATGTAATAATAATAATATATAATATATGTATTTTGCTATAATCATGAATCTCTTCAACTCTATTTGAATAAATTACATTTGATTAGTGTTAATGAAAATGTATTTTTCAACTCATTTTTACTATATTCGTATCCAACAATATACTCATTGAGGTATAGTTGTATCTCAATCTACGGCTGGAGCATCGTCTGCAATCCGACGCATTTGGATGGCCTACCTGGCTGGCTACTGAGTACGAAACGAATATTGAACTTGCATTGCATCCTATCCACCATAGGCGGATTACACGAATAGTGATAGAATGTCACACAGGTAGACTGATACCTAGACACTCAAACTCAGATTCCGATTTTCCGATTTTAACACATATAAAAGAATCGGACATACACGCTCAAGGCATCGATTCTCAAACTGATCTTTTAAATACTTTTTACATTCCCGACTAAGGACTCTCACTACCGAAGCACAATTACATCAAGTCCCACTTGTAGCGAGGCCAAACAGAAGCTAGTAATTTAATAAACTACTTGTACTATTTTTGTTATCAAAAACTATTAAAAAAAACTCTCTAAAAAAATGAGGAATAACTATTCGAAATACTTTTAAAAAGTATTTTACCCAAGTCTGATTGTAGGTATACTAAAAAATGGTAATTATAAAAATTAACAATAAATCATATAAGAATGAGTACATTTGATAGTCACATTACACTTCGTATTTTGCCTGCTTATGTTATTTTGAATTTATTGAAGCGAACAAAGAGTATAAACATACAAACTTATTACTAATGGTATAAAGGACTGATGGAATTTATGCGCAAAGTAACATGAAATGAGCAATAATTTAAATAAAATTAATATCTATAAAATACCTACATAATATCCCTTAAAAATTAAAATTAATCCTCATTTATTTTTCTTTATTATTTTATCCCACAATTATTTGTATAAATTTTATAAATTACAAGATGCAAAAGACAGCTATCATTATTTTTAAAATTATAATTAATACATTTTTCAATGTTTTTAATTCTTACTAATAAACAGTAATTGTTATAATTTTAATTTCATCCATACTATTTGTATAATATATTATATTTATTATTTATTACAAAATACAATATCATATATAATTGCAAATATCAAAATTTGATTTTATCATTTTATACTATTTTACATTATTTTTATAAATAATTTTATTTATTATTTGTATATTTACCTCCCCTATTTTACAGGCTATAATTATAATCGTGTATATATTAACATATGAGGGCAACTGGTACATTTGGTCGAGGGCAATTGGTATATTTTAAAAATCCCGATAACAGCCGTTGGGGGCAACTGGTCAACTCCCAAGATGACTATGCAGAAATCTGTCGAGCAAATATTTCTAACAGGTAAGAACTATTAACCCTTTTCCAACCCTTTCAAGCCTATACGATGAAATATTAAAAGAAAAAAATTATTATTAATTATTTTAAGAAAAAAATTATTTTTAAGAAAACTGTTATTTTAGGGTCAAATTAGCATAAACAATTTCTTTTATAATTATTGAAAAATTTACTTTTTATTTATTATTATTATAATAAATTATTATAAATATAAGAATATTTAAAATGTATTATATTATATATATAAATTATTTATTATTATTATTACTATTATTTATTATTTGTTTTTATTAATTTTTTTATTTTTTTTTACTTGTTTTATAAACCTTATTCTTAAATTAATTATTGACAATTACCAGATACAACATTTTTTTTTAAACTTTTTTCATTCAAGTATACTATACTCATAAGCGTATGGAGACTTGCATTAAGGAGGTGTCTACTACACTTTTGGTCCTTATCATAACAAAACAAATAGATATATTTAATAAATAGTTCAATAAACATAAATCAAATTTTTTATTTAATTTTGTGGTAATTAGTCTCATGAATATGTTTTCCTGAAATCTTGTATATTTTTCACAGACACTTATAATTATTTATGATTTGTACTTTTGCAGTCAATTTAAGTTGTTATAATAAGTTTTTGCACTAAAATTTAGTTCTAGTTTTTCTAATAGAAAACATACTTTGTTTTTTTGTCGAGTATTTTAGTTTACTTCGTTGTTGGTAAATGACATAAATTTTCGGAGAATTTTACTCCTTTGCATTTAAAATAATAATCTTTTAGATTTTGATTGGTATGCTGAAAAAATTGAAAAAAAAAATTACATTGTTTGCTTTATAACTTTATATTCACTATAACTTGTATTGGCTATTAACAATAACGCGTTACTATGAAGTTTTAAAATTAAGTTTTTCAACCTAACAATAGTTCATATAAAATATTTGTCACAACAATAACAGAGTTGTAAGTAAATACATACAATTTTCATCTTATCTTTTCTGAAGGCACCACAAGTTTCATTTATACTAAAGTACTTACTACTAAAATACTTAAGTTTCAAGTTTAAAACGATTTTAATTTGTCAGTTAACTATTTTCCTAATATCGCTGATCAGTGGTCGATTTGTCGACTATTCAAATAGCGAATTCACCAGTCGTTGAAGATAGTCTTTGCAGAAATCTGTCGGGCAAATATTTCTACCCGGTAAGAATTTTTAACCCTTTTCCAACCCTTTCAAGCCTACTCTATGAAATACTTAAAAAAAATTATTTTTAAGAAAACTGTTATTTTAGGGTCAAATGAAGATAAATAATTTATTTTGTAATTTTTGAAAAATTTCCTTTTTATTTATTATTATTGTTTTTATTATTGTTATTATTATTATTTATTTAACAAAAACTAAATAAATATAGTTTTAAGTAAACTTAATTTAAAGGTTATTAGAAACACATAATTATTAATTGTACAGAGTGTGTATTACGTCTGTTTCTGAAAATGTACTAAAGAGTTTGGTAATATTTGTTAGAAAACCATACTGTATAATATACAGTGTATATGCTTATAGTTTAATATAAAATATGACATATGTTGCTAGTCACTTATATTCAACAAAAGAGTCTTTTTTTTCAATTTTCGCAGCAACATTTATTAAATTTTTTATTTTGGATCGAATTAAACGAAAATTATATAAATCCTTATAAAAAATAAATACAAAGTTTTTTTTTTCAATAATATAAAAAAAAAAAAAATTAAAAATTAACACTCAAAATGCTTGATAAAATTATAAACAACCATTAGGTACTACACAAATACATATAGGTTGTAAAAATGCTTATAGTTTGGCTAATCCAATAAATAAAAACAAAACACATTTTACGCATCGCGTAAAACTTAAAAAAAAAAAAATTCAACAATATATACTATTGCTTAACCGTCTTTCAAAACCGTATTTATCCATTTATGGTTAGACTTCACTTTATCGTAGAGCCTAGGCCTCATCATACCATCGGCCGAACATGCGATACGCCAATTGGTCACGCCCACCAGCACCCAGCTTTTTTTGGTAGCTGACAGACACATCATCGGACTTCCGGCAAACTCTTCCTCCGTGCAATCGTTGTGATCGTAAATCGAATCGTAACACAAACCGTTTACCGTTGTAATGCTAATATTGGCACAGCTTTCCATCGAACTTTCTTTGACTTCGATTCTTTGAAGATTATCCCCTAAAGTTAAAACCATTGTCACAATGGTTACGGTTAGTTAATCGTCACGGTTAGACAATACTTGACATCGGCCGATCATGTTTAATGTGAAAAAAAACATGTACTTACGATTTTTTGCCCATCCCAACGTCTGGCAGTGCGAGTACGGCCCCTCGTTTTGATCGTCGCTCAAGCACACCGACCGAATATGATCGGAGTATGTTACCGGTGAACTTAGCTTGACCATGACCAACGTGCTTCCTTCTACTGGCGATTTGACCATTCCAATGATGTGTCTTTCTTGTTGCCACGGGGACATGGCGTTCAGCCTTACCGCTCCCAAGCGTGCCACCCATTCTGCTTTACTTTGGCTAAATAAAAATGCAATCAAAACGTAGTTTTTAAGTATAATACGCATTCAAACCTTCAACTACTTGGTGATAATTTGATGTATATCATATATACACGCGTTAGTATTGAAATTATTATAATTAATATTAGCCTATGTAAATTGCATTTGTATACTACGAGTATTTACGTTAATTTTTGTTTTGTTAGAAATTGTTCATTTATGCAAAATTTACCCTTGAAAACACGAGGCACTAGTTAACAACCATTCAGGTGATATAAGACTACCGTCGCAAACATGAATTCCGCTTTTATAAAGTATAGCGTGCCACGGCCAATCTCCGTGAGAAGCCATTTTGTTGAAACCATCAATGCCGTATTTTTGTCTCCTATTTGTTTGCGTACCACAAACTGCGTATTAACAAAAAAAGGAAAAAAAACCTCTCTCAAAACTTGTCAAATTTAGTAATTAAAACGTAAATGCCTTTACGAGTACGATTTACTTACCGGCATCGTTACACGTGACATGCAAAACTTTTTTACTTGGACATGCTCCCAAGTTAAAAGTGATCTCGCTTGCGAACGGATCTACAACGTGCACGTATCGTGGAGGAACGGACGTCGTTATATCTTCGTCATCAACGATTTTGACACTAGTCAAATTCCTATAAAAAAGTATGCCGACGTTAATTATAATCGTATGATCGTAAAATAATACAAACAAATTGTATTACACGAGCGCGGACACTTACTGGTAATTGAGCGTGCGACAAAGCGATACAGCGATTGTCTGAAGCGCCGCGGTCATTTTTTCATTTGGAATGTCTGTTTGGAAATTAGCTGCACACAACTTGCCTGACATTCCCCGTTCAATGAAAAATACATAGCCTTCCGATGGATACGCATCAACAGATGCTAAAGGCAACATTTGATCCACAGACCGAGCAGCCGATGACATCAATACTAATACAAAAATATATATATATATATATTCTCATATTATATATATACATATATTTATTTTCCGTAAAAGATTCTGTAATATTATAAAATGTGATGGAATAGGTCTCTCGCCAGATACGGTTAAGAGGAGATAGTGAAAGGAAACTAACGGTAATTTAAGGATCTAGCGATGTTAGGCTGTCAACCTTACGCAAGTATACTTACTATCTCATCAACAGTGACGATGAAAGTATGGGTAGACCACTTCATTATACATATTCAGTATAGATACAAATTTTATTATGAATGCGATAAAAAGACGATGTAGTAAGTCATACTTACTAAACTGATGATGTATTTACATAGATTTATGATTTTTAAACGAAAAATAAGAAAATTGCTTTTCAACGATTATTTTAATGTCAAATAATTTCGTAGCATAATTTTACCATAAAAAAAAATTGAAAACTTTTAAACACAGTTATATTTAGAAATCCCTTTTATTTAAATATAAAGATTTTCCTTGTTATTGAAAATAGCTTCCACGCTCGCCGAATTTATTTCATAAGCAATTGCAGTTATTACTCAACGATTAACTATTTAACTAAAATCAATAGGTAAAATATTATACTTGACAAAAGTACTTACAACAGTTACGTTCATCGGCTTCGCCCGGACAGTCGACCACGCCATCGCATCGAGATCTAACAGGAATGCAAGTTCTCGAAGTGATACAATGAAGGTATCCGGCAGGACAGTAGCCGCAAGTTGTCTCGTCCGACATATCCGGGCAGTCGAGAACACCATCGCACAAACGGTTCGATAGCCCGGTCGTTCGTAGTTTATAATCGCAGCCAGGTTTCGACGTGCAGGTTGAACCGATATTACTGTAATCGGGTAATTTGGTACAATCGAAACCGTTCTGGAGTTTCAGCGGTATCCTGTGTCCACAGCCCGTCGTGAACAGTCGGCAGCTGTGCTTGCAAGGCAATATTATCTCGTCCTGATCAAGTTTGACGTTTGGATTACAAGCTGGCTGAAGGAGTTGGCAAACGAAATCCAACGTCCTCTGATAACACTCGGCGTCTACCAAGTCCCTGAAAAGCAAGCAACGTATAATCATATCACGTTAATGATATATATATATATATATATATATGTCATATCATATAACACGATAATTACGACACGCACACTACGTACGTATAATTATTTCGTCGGTTTATGCATGCATTCCGTACGCGTTATTATGTTACACAACCTACCTGAATGCGATCAAATCATCGTGAATTTCGTCCAGATTTCTGTGTCCAAAATGATTGGGATAACTCGTCAAATTGTAGTCTAAAACCGATTTGCATAGATTCAGTCTCACAGGAGTACATCGCCTCGGGGATGGCGTCGTCGAATAAAGTTGTACAGTTGTTATTTCTGGCGCCAATGTTGACGGTTTTGTAGAGAGAAGTGCGTTGTTGAAAATTTGAATAATGTGCAAACTTCCAGGAACGATTTTCGTCGAAGGATACATACGACGGAATGCCGACAGTATGTCCTCTACCGAAACGGACATTCGCCATCTGACTGGTTCGAATCTTAACCGAAAGTTCACTTTCAATTCGCCCTTTTCACTAAAAATAAAACAATTTATGTACAGCTTAGTGTATTTTTTCCACGGTAAGTTGTGTACTCGTGTATATGATATTATAATCGGTAAAATATTTTAAATCTCTTACGGTTCAAGAGAAATAATTTCTGCATCGATAAACTTTTTTTGTAAAGGACTGCTGTTAATTATGTTTTTGATTAAATGTGTATAGTTTAAGACATAATGTTGATAGTCTTGACTGTCTGGATTATTAAAGTCGATTAAATCTATTCTTTTTTCGTTTGCCCTTAAGTCGCCTCTAAATATTTTTTCTTCACCGTTGTACGTACGCTGTAAATAATCGTCTAAAAACCACAAGAAAACATTTTTTTTTTTGTTATTAATTATTATTATTACATACAATGAACGGTAAATACCGTTATGATAATATTTATTTCAACTTATTGGCTTGAATTTCACGGTCACTCGCATATCAAATGACTCGAAGTTTATAACTGAACTAATTAAAGTTTCCGTTTAATATGAATATTATTTTACACTGTACAGAAATATAAAGTAAAATATTTATTGTTTTCATAGAGACTTTTAACAATTCCAATACAAATTTACCTACTCTAATCCTAAAAATATATATTACAAAATAAATTTCAGTTTTCAAACATAATACATTTGAGCATAACCTATGCTTTATTTGTTCATTAAAAATTATTAAAGATTATTCCACAGTTTTCTAACTATTTTTATTAATAAATTACATGCATGATGAACATGTTTGTGTTAGAATAAAAGTTAAAAAAGTCATGTTTCTTGCAAGATTTTTTTTTTTTAGGTCCACGACAAAATGACTAAAATTATTTATTAAAAACACGTACGTTTTCAAGTTTCGAATGAACTATTGGAATAAATTGAAAAAACCCTTAATATTTTAAAACCAATACATTACACAACATTTTCGTATATTTTTGAAATATGATTTAACGTTTAAGCTGTTATCAACTATACAATTTATCTATATTTTTCTATGTGGCATGTGCGATATATTAGTTATAATTTATGCACAATTTATTGTTTAATGTATAACTAGGCATTAGTCTACGTTATATAGCTATTATATTGAACACGTAGATACAATTTATTGAACTATATTAAAATAATTATTGGTCATATTATGCAGTTAGGCGCCTTACTAATAATTTTTGTTCATTAAATGTGTGTATAAATATAACGTGTAAATTTTCTTTACAAATATTGGTCAGTCATGCGTGTATTATGTGTGTAACTAATATGTTTATAATATCGATTGTTTTTTTATGTTTTTTTCTAACATCATATTTTGAATCACGTTCACCTAATTTCTCAAGATAGAAAATCAATTTCCTTTAGGTCTTTTTTCTTTTTTATTTTTTACATATTTTTGAAACGTTTTTACTGATGAACAAAATAACGATTCATGAACATATGTAATACTTGAATAGAAATACCTACAACACAATGAATATAGTCGATCATTGGTGAAAGGAAGCGCCGTTTTGATACACTTTCAATCGAACTACCAAAACTCCCATATATTACATACAATAATAAAATGACGATTTTCGTACACGTACATTGTTACAGTTGTGATTCGCTAAATAATAATTACATAAAACGTGTAAGCAATCACAGAATAGAAAATGTGTGTATCCAAATACGATCTTCGGCTGCACGCAATACAACATTCGAATTTAACGCGGTAATAAATGATAAAAATAGGTATGTCTATATTTTTCAACTTTCCAATCTTCTTATTGTGCGTGTTGTAAAGGTTTAGTATATATTCTTAGAAACTATGAAAGGTCATTTGGCGATGGATGGCTTTTAATCAACTTAACTATTAATGTTCTTATTCAATATGTAGACATGAACATAATAATATAATGTTTTATTTGTCTATTGAAAACTATGTGAATTTGTAGTTAATGGAATTTTTTTAATTATTGAAAAACATAGATTTCTAGTAAAAAAAAAGATTCATGCCATGGAAAACAGTAAGAAAATATTTTTAAATTTATATTTTTCATTTAATGATAGTTGTATTATTAGGTAATCATTTTTATTGTACTTTCTAGTTTCGTTTCTTTAAAATATTTAAAATATATCTTAACATCATTAATTAAAGACAACTATATCAATTAATTTTTTTTAAATGACAAATTAAATTAAAAATTAGAAAAAATTTAAATTATTATATAATCGAAATTGTTAATTTTATTGATAAGGCTATAAAATTTCGAGTCCGCTGTGGGACTGATATTCAATAATCAATTATTCAATAATTTATAAACAATATATACGAGTATAATACATTAACAGATGAACAATTTAAAAAAAAAATAAAAAAAAATATCAATGACAAGTATTATTATTGGTTTAACTTAGTAATCTCGAACAATTGAATAAGAACGACATTTTAGTAGTTTGATTCATGAAAATCTGTGTATTTTTTTTACCTGGATGATGACTATAAATTCTTTAAAACAGAAATACATGTATAAATATATACTTCTAATATTTATTGAACCGAATAAACATAATCCAAATGAAATAAAACAAAACCTCCCATGAAATCATTTATCTGCAGTGTTGTTACATTCAAACATAATGCATTTTTCATGGTGCCAAAAAAAGAACGGTGTCTCATTTTAAAGATGAAAAAAAAACTTATGGAAAACCCGTTAGCCCAAATACTAGAATCTGTAATTTTTGATATCCAATAAAAAATGTTCATTAATTAATGATGGTGTTCGTCCATTTAATAGTTTTATAAAAAATGATCGAATTAATCGATTAGTAAAACGATTCTTTCACGGGAAAATACATTTTTATTAAAGCCATGTGCTTATACTTATCTAGTTTATAAGAAAAAACTAAACAAAGCTATTTATAATCCTATATATATATCCTGTAATAATTTAATGAATACGAAATGTAATTAATACCGTAAATTATAATGCATTTCTTTTATACATATTACACGCAAAGTTAATACCTAATCATTAAACGTCAATGATGATTTCACCATTTTTAATATACAAACTGGAAGATGATTAGGTATTATTATTGTTATTACATAAAATAATATGAATATTTTAAAAATAAAATGTGCTTTCTGTTGTTAATAATTTTCGAGTATATTATATTGAACTAATAGTTGTAATCTACAGTTATAAAAAGACATTTTAATAAAAAAATTCGTGAATCAAGATTGCGCAAAACGAAACGTAGTTATTTCATGCGCCTGAATTTATTATTTATAAGGGTTTATCTAAATTTCCATACTTTTAATTTTATATAATCTCATATATTAGTTATTTTAAACTGTATACTACTAGTGAGTACAACGTCTGTGATATAGTATTTAATTCCTTTCGAAAATAAAGTTCAAACCTGACAGTAAATGTTAAAATGTTTTTTATGAACTTTATTGAAATTGATAAATAGTGGTATTGTTATGGTTATACAGCATAATCTTACTGGCGATGTAATATAGTGGATTATTAAACTGTGTGTATGTACTACTAGAAAAAAAAAAACCAATTACTTTTTGAACTCAAAATATATTTTTTATACAGTGATCTATTGATCAATGATGCTGACCTAATTGATACAGATGCTAGTTTGACAGTATTCAATTACAAACTTCATTTATAAAAGAAAATTAAAGAATAAAAATTCATCAAAATAATTACAATTTATATCATGTAACGTAAATCTGAAATTATATTTTCAAATGACCATGACGATGATTAATATGAAAATATTTTATCCATAATTTGATACAACAAATGTACTACTAACAGTGTTGAGAATTATCTAGATAAATTATTTTGATAAATAATTAATTATTTTTTATCTTATCTAGATAACAAACAAAATTAGTTATCTGATGAATTAACTAAGATGAATTCTTCAGCTATTTAACGTAATTCATTCGGATAAATAAATACGAGTATATTTATTCGAAAAATTCGAAAAATTTTACTTGAAAGTTAAAAACTAATAATAATTTATAAATAATGAAATTTTTTATTATTATTAATTTATTAACTTTATAATTAATTATTATTATTTTAAAAGTTGTGTTAATGCAATACATGTTTAGTTATATTATCTAAATTATGACTAAGTATTGTTTTTAAGAATTGTTTACATATTTAATAAAGACTATTCAATTTATACTTTCAAGTGACTAAAATATTTGATTCTTAAGAGAATTAAATAATACAGATAATGGTTGAATTAACTTTTAAATATTTTAACCACAAATATTACACCATAATAAGTATTATATAAATTGTTATGAATTGTTTTATATAATTATAATATATACTATTATGTACTTATTATTTATTACTTATTTCCCATACGTACATAAATATATATAATATAAATATTTGTTACTCATTATTTATATCGGAGTTATCTATTAGATTAAAGTTAAATTAATTTAAATTTAATTACATTTTTTATGTATAAATTTATAAAAAAAAAAAAAAAAAAAGTGTAAATTAATTAATAAAATAAGAAAAAAAATGTATCTTTTATCATTATTTAGATAAATTTTTAGTTATCTTTGCGCAACACTAGTTATCATTATGCTGTATTGAACGTAGTAGAACGTTGATTTCTCGAATTTTCGAATTCTCGAACATTTTTCTGTTGTCTCTAAGGTTCGATTCAACAATATTTTACCGCATGTATAATAATAGTTGAAAAGTTAAATATTATACTATATAACTAAAATAAAAATTACTTACAACCCGCGTACAGCGATAGTGAAAATATCAACAAGAATACCAGTATTGTTTCGATTATACAACACCTCCATCTATACCTTTGGCTGAACTTTCTTGTAAATTTAAGTTCACTATCAGTTGTTGAAGCGTAGGAACTTGTCGCTCCACTTGCAACTGATACCTGAAAATTAAAAAAACGAAAATATTAAAAAGAAACAAGAAAGTATTCGGAACTAGAAAATGTTAAATTGACGGATGAGATTAGCGAGAAACTTATATGGAATCGTCTAGAACAGGAGCGAAGGCCGATCAATATAAAGTGTATAGAACATGCATAATATTTGTACGATAATTAGTCATGATACAATATATACTTTCAAAACGATATGCGTTCATTATAGGCAGCATCTGTTATAGAGCGTATACACATCTATATAGAATATGATTTAACACTTTAATAGTTATGCAAGAGTATTTTATTGCTCCACGGTGCGTAGAAATACCAGTATAATGTATAGATACAAGATGATAGCACAATGGAAGGTCAAAATCGTTGAACTGAATAGAAGAACTTTAAATCACGGTCAATGTCGACACGTTAGTATTTCGATGAGCCCACGATATTTCAATTGCAATTATTAATGTTACTAAACATTTTGTTATATTACACGCTAAGAAATGTGGGCATTCAATTGTATACAAATAAAAGGATGAATTAATTTTGAATTAGGTCATATAACATATTGAGAATTTGCAGAAAACGAGTAACATAACATTATAATTTTTTTATTTTATTTTTTTTATTTCTACACTTTTCTTTATAAAATATTAAAGAACGATCAACTATTATATATAGTCTTTTTAAGATTGTCTCTTATATTATCCTGGAAATTTAAATTTTTATCTTATTTTTAAAAATATAGTGTACATCCTATAAATATAAAAATGTTATATGCTAACAAATGTATATACTTTTATTAATTATTTACTTTCTAAGTTTTAAGAATCTTTTTTTTTTTTTTTTTGAACCGGAAATTTTATAAAATATCATTTTATACGTTATAGTTTATATTTTATAGTAGACAAATCTAAACCGTTAAGAATTTCCATTAAATTGCATATTATTTAGTCACAGTCAAAAATGATTAGGTCATATGTCAAAAAAAAAAAACATGTATATATATATATATATATAAACATTATTTACATACATTTATAGGTTAATAGATCGCAATAACATAAGCTCTCTATACAATACCAAACTTCAGGGTATTAGAGCTCAAGGTAGCTACTAAAGAAAGGAAATTTTAAAAATAAATAAATAAAAACTGATTTTAATTTTTATAAATTAACATACTTTAATAAGAAATTATTATACGAATATTATTATCATAATTAAAAAATACATATATGTATTTTTTTAGATATACATTGTATATCTATTAAATATAAAAAAAAACAAATTTATAAAAAAAATTTACAAGTTATAACGATACTGTTTACAATATTATTTCATAATTTTTATATTACAATATTATATTGTTATACCATGAATTTTTTTTTCTGCTAAGGAACGTATGACTTCATTATAGTCTACTGATTGCATTATTTCGAACTTCACGTACAACACGAAGTGGGTAGTAAGCCTATAATCTTCTGTGTTGGTTCTTAAATAATTTTTAATTAGCTTAAATAAATGAATTATAATAGTTACAAATATAATCGAACAAAGAAAATAATCACTAATAAACACCATGAAATAAATAAAATATGGCTCCAATACATATTATTACTTTATATGTACGTAACAATATAGTGTAACATAGAATTAGTTTCCAAATTACTACCTACCTATCTCATAATAATATTCTCATAAACTTATTTTTATCTAAGCCTTAAAAAAAAAAAAAATTATAAAAAATATTAAGTACAAGAAATATTTCTCCATGTTGATATATTTTGTATGCAATTTTTTTTTTTTTTTTTGTATTTGGTCGAAAGCCCTGGCCCCGGAAGGGTAGGAGCCCATAAGCACCTACCTAGTTTTCCTAGACGGAATTTCAACATTTGTTCTAGAAAATAAGAACTTAGCTGGACATATTAATGGTAATAAGTATTTAAGTATATAATAAATATTATGTTCGTAAATAAATTTAATACGGTTTAGTTAGTTTTAATAAATGCAATTGTCTAGAGAAATATTATAAAAAAGAAATCTTATTCAATAGAAAAATATTTACATAAAATAAACGAAAAATGTTGACTTAATTAACATAATTAATATACTTGAATTGTATACAAATTTCATTTGTTGTAAGTGGAACACAATAATATAATTATTTATTCCCTATTTAATTACAATTTATATTTAATTTTTTATCAGTTTAAGATGTATTAATCATATTTAAAGATGATTTATACATACATAGTACCTATACCTTATATATTACTATGTAATATATGTTTTCATGCTTTTGTTTTACTTTTTAAATAATGTTTTATGTATAATTTTGACAAATTAATATTATGTATGATATAATATTATGACTAACCTACCAATAATTTAATCTCATCTCTCATCAAATATTTTTATGACTTAGATATTACATTCTTACACTAGAATAATTGAAGTTGCATATAGTATGTAAATAATTTGTTTGGTAAATTCTTAATAAAACTTTATTTGTCATTTGTATGTGAACATTTAAAAATTTAAATTTGTTCATTAGTATTTATTGTTGATGTTAATTAGTTTGCGTAAATCATCATACAGTCAATCCAATTTAAAGTATTTTGTATGCGCTAGTATTGGTATACAATATTAATTAGAAGGTTTTGTATTAAAGTTTAACTAAACTTTCACTAATTATTTTCACTAAACCATAGGTTTTCCACACTTTTGCAGAATCATGTGGTTATTGAATGACATATTCATATTTAACAAAACGATAGTTGCCTAGTGATCGGATTACGTGAAATACCTCGAGAATCAATCCTCATGGTTTTAATTAATGTTTTTCCTAAACGTAACGAATGTTTTAAAATGTTAGAATCTATAATGCGTTCAATTACCGGCGAGGTTTCAACGCAGTAGCACTACATTATAATAATATTATATTATTTAGCACGGTTTACATGTTTATCTATCCGTGAGATTAACAAACATCGTTTTCTCGTAGACTGTATTATTAAACACGCGACGTGGGAAGAGAATATTAGTTATAATGTTCAAACGGGAAGTAGGTAAACGACACGTCTACGTGGATCTATGTTTGTGTTAATGACGCGATCATGTCAATCGAAAGATTCGTTAAAAAAAAAAAAAATATCTTAGTGCAATAAACGTACACGAATATATAAGTGGAGTAGACCATAAACGATAAAGTATACTACCGCGTATCGGTAACAACTATCACTTGGCGTCTAATTGCGATTGTTTGAAAGTGTTGAACTGCTGATTAGTATTTTTAATTTTTGCTAAGAAAATTGATTCAGTTATCTCGTAGAACAGGCACAGCGGTTGGTCCAATTGCGGTTCTCCATTTTTCAGTGAAACTCTTTTGACGATATTTTAATGGCCATTGTTACTCCGTGGTGATCGCACGTTAACACGAGTAAATTGTCGTGGGAATAATAATCTATTTACGAATTACCAGGAAACCAAATGAAATCGAAAACTTTTACTCGAAAACTACAAGTTCTCACGAATTAATATCACATAATATATTTCATTTGAAAGTACAGTATTTTTGAAAAAATAAAACTTTATGTTTCTCATTAACAAAAACAAAAGAAATTATAAAAATTACCGGCTTCGATGTGTGCCTATGATTAATTATCTACACGCCCACTATAATTTTATAGAAAACTTTTGTTTGAATTTCTAAAATGTATTAATATTTAATGTGTATTATAATTTTCTACAAAAACGTTCACCTTACATCTGCATATTTAAATATGATAACAAAAACAACTAGGTAATGCATCATAACAAAATGCATGGGTAAGAATATACATACCACTTTTACTATTCTTTAATTATACGAATACCATTTCAATAATAATATTTATATTAATTAAACGTTAATAATAGGCAGATTAGATATTTTTGTTTCTAAATACTTTCATTAATGACACGGATTATGGTTATTCATCACAAAATAAAAATCGACTAACCATTTATTTATTTCACACCTTATGGGTAGTTTATAATAATTGCGATGCACACCATACGTGTAGAAAATGAATCATTCACAAGCTTCACACGAACGACGAAAGTTTCAAGGAATACGGAAACTATAAAAACTTTCGGATGGGCCATGTAATCGTTTCGATTCTTAGGGTTTTTCGGATGACCACGAGCTGCGGTTTCTGCGCGTGATATACTTATTCGAACGTGTATATAACAGTACTACGACGTTACCTTTTCGTAACGTTTAACAATTTTTATACGCATTCGTTTCAGTCCTTAATTGTTCGTCACACGACTAAGCCCATCCACGCACACGTTGTGGATATTATTGTTTATGGTAGGGATGGGCAACTAGTGGGCCAATGTTTAGAAAATTAAAATCTAGCGGGCCAGAGCATAGAAAAAAAAAAAAAAGTCATTCAAAATATGAATCTTAATTAGTATTTATATATACACGGAAATAATATATAATAAAAATAATATATTCAATGCACGCGACAGCACGATACGAGTGATATGAAGAAACTGATATAGTTAAATGGTTTGGTACAAACAGCTATGGTTGAAAGCTATACATACATATAACATTTAGACATTTAACGACGTTTAATACCAGATAACAATTATCATAAGTTAGAGTACAGACGATAAACTTTAAAACTGTACGACGTAATTTTAAAATATAGCACAGACCGGATAAAAAAAGGCTCGCGGACTACCAGTTGCCAACCACTGGTTTACGGTATTCTTCTGGGATGAAATATAAATAAAAAAATTATAAAATATATACAATTTTAAATCGTTAATTTGGAAGTCAACTAGTCATCGCTTAGGTGTACGAAATACAAATAATAAATTATAATAAATACAATTTTAAACCATTGATTTGCAAATTTGAAACTAACTTTCTTTAAATATTTAACTCTCGTAATCTTCTCATTAATGTATTCAATCGTACAATTTTTCAAGTATTTGTTATTTCTTTCCTGTTTATTAGTAATCTATAGTCTATTATATTTCTATACTCTATCTTATCGATTAATAATCGTGTCTATATGTCATACATGTAGCTTTTAAAATTTTTTTTTGCTCTCCATGCACTGGCCCGCTGGATTTTGATTTCTGATAGTGTAGGTAAATTGTGTTAAAATTTAAAATTGTCACTATTTAACTTGTACACAAACGGGAACCGATTCGGCTAAATGGGAACCAATTCTGTTACTGCCCCCTGGTTTACGGTATTTTTCTGGGATGAAGTATAAACAAAATATTATCATAATATCATAACAATAGTATAACAACAACAACACGATATTGTAGCCGGACATCGGAACCGTCTCCGTTGCAACGGTCGCCGGCAATGCGCACGCGTTTTAATGTTTTAATGTGCACGAGTTGACCTAGATGCTCTCCGTTTTACCCAAACGACCGAATGTCGGCGTGCACGTGCTTGCGTTTTGAAAAACGGCTTTGGTGTCGGCGACAGAAAAATAATAACCGCTTGACGAGTCCCGGTGTCGTCGGACAAATCACGTGGTCACCGTTGCCCGTCCGGGAAATAACGGACGGTCGTCGTTGTCAGCATATCACAACAGCAACGCGGTAGAAGAGGAGATAGAAAAAAAAAAAAACGCGTTGACGCGGTCAGTCTTAGGTCTATACCAGCGGTTCCCAAACTTTTTTTCCGCGGTGCCCTGCTGTGAATAACGTTAAAGACGGAACAAAACAAAAACACTCACAGATAACCGATTTTATTAATTTTGTTAAAATTTAGCTAAATTATAAATAATAGATTTTCGAACTTAAAAAATAAACGAATAAAAATTATTGTTATTACGATCATAATTATAACATAAAAATATTGTAAGGTTAAAATGACAATGTCCGAATATACGATAGAAAATATTACATTACTCCCTATAACGTTTTAACGGGAATAATAAGGAAAAAGTATTCTATACATTTCAAACTATTTGTTATGAACCGTAGGCCACGATGCCCTTGAGAAGTGCTCGGGGTGCCCCTAGGGCACCGTGGTGCACGGTTTGGGAACCGCTGGTCTATACTATAAGGTTTATAGGCAGCCGCGGCGCCGTCCGACAGCTGTGTGCGATCCGTCGTGCGTTTACGCGCGTAGCATCCGGTTTCGTCCTTACCGCAGTGCCCACTGTACAACGTCTGCAGCGTTTTTTTTTTTACCGCACAATACGCACAAGCTATTGCCCGTTGTAATTTATTATTATCATTTTTATTTTTGTCGAAAAAAAGTTGTAAAATAAACCGAAACTCGCGCACACCATTACAACACGTGTACGAGGTGCCGACGGATTTTTGAATTCCTGCAAATCCTACGGAATGTGTTTCGCGTGTACGGCATGTGCGTTTTATGATTTTATGTACACAGTACATTAGTCACCGCAGTGGCGGCGGCGGCAGCGGTTTCTCTTGCTTTCACGTGCGTCGAATAATATCCGTCGCAGACACACGCGCTTATACGTGTTTCGATAACACTTGGCCCGGCAACCGAACACAGCGGGTTGAAGTCACGAATTTTTATTTTCTTTTGCACACACACACGCGCGCGCGCGCGCACACGATTTATTAACACTCGTCATATACGGTTACAAAGCATTGTTCGGCCGATATAACGTGCTCGGAAAACCAGCGACACGTGCAATGCGACCGTCGGCGATTTTTCGGTAGTTTATTTGCTATTAAGGCTTGGTAGATAATTCGACGGACGTTAAAAAAATGTTCTGCTCGAAACGCGAATTTCACAATGAGTCCATCGTTTTGATTGTAACGCAAGTAACCGCGTTAACCGACGGCGTAATGAGTAACATCGAGTACAGCTGTGATTTATGAGTGACATACCCAATGAAAAATTAAAAAAATTGATTTCGAAACAATAATCACATTATCAAAATGTCTTCAAACACTGTTTTTCAGCGAACGCATTATTTCGGTTTGTGTTTTTAAACTTGTTTCGAAAAAATTTAAAATAATAGCATCAAAGGAACTGAAAAACACAAATTTTCCAATAAGCGTTCTATTGTCATGATGCAATATGAAAAATTAATATTAATACTTCTTTATATATCAGAGAAAAACCGTATTTCTAGTTAGCTTATTTGTAATAGTTACGATGCTTGATCGAATAATACGCAACTTTGAAATTCTTCAAGAAATAATAATTTTTATCTATTGATTTAGTTAGAATTAAATAACTGTATGTTCAAAGAAAATATATGATTTTACATAAAAAAAAAAAAAAGAATAAATAATGTATTGGATTTAATGTTTATAGTAACTACATTAAATACAATATGAATTATTAAGCTCACTCAATTATTTGAAGAAAGTTGAAGTGATCAACAAGAATGTAAAAAAATAAAGGTTTATATAGAAAGTCAAACAAGCAGTCCAAAGCAGAAACCCGCGATTTCCGGGATGTTTGATTATAAAAAAACAAGTTATATGTATGACGTATTCATTTTTCTTCATGGAAAAGGATAGTGTTGAATTCATAAAATTTCGCTCAGCTAATCGGTGTTATCATGGTACTATTGGTCATAGTTTTTTTTGAAACCCAAATTATTTCCTTGACAAATAGATCCATGGAATAACTGTTATATTTATGAAAGTGTGTTATCTTTTTAATAAGAAAATATTATATTGTTAAGAGATTATAATAAATAGCTTATAGTATTTACTTTATACGAGTATATAAATTATCTTATAATAACATGGGCATTATTCGATAAACGTACACGGAAGCTCATATTACGTAGCGTGAAAAATCATTATAAATAAATAGATCATTAAACCACGGCAGAAAATCTTAAATGCGAAAATGACTGAGAAACTCTTTATATAATTTGCTCTTATATGATACCACATGACAGATTCCGTCAATTTATCTATGATAATACGATGTGAGTTGAAATGTTCTGCTTCATTAATTTGCAAGTAATAACTGATAATTATTTATATTTTCCGAATGTAGGTGTTACCTACCGTTTTATTTTATATGGGGTAAGCATAATGATAAAAATAAAATAAGTAAGCAACATATTTACGAATATTATGTGATATTTTTTATAACCAATTAATTTATTAATTCTGATAAGGTTTAAAAATAAACTGTACTACTTATTTGTAATTTTTTAGAAAACGTTTTTGATTAATTACTATTCTTTTAATTTTAAATATTTTAAATACGACCAAAAAGATAAAAAGTAGTTATAAACTATATAATTAAAATAACTAGATAATCAATTAATCAATTGTAATTGAGCTAAGGAAAACACAAAGGAAGTTAATTTTCTAAATTGCTACGGTTGATAATTATTTGTTTTTAATTCACTAAATCTGACGAGTATTTACAATTGACAAAATTATATTCTGTAGGTACTAGTTACTGATTAGAATGATTATAACATTTAGTTTTTCTACTTTTACTTCATATATTCAATTGAAAAACTCGCAAGACGTCATTTTATAAATAAAAAAAATACGTTTAATAATATATAATACAATTTTGGTATTAGATTGTGCACTAGTATAAATGTGCAAATGTTTATGAATAAATTATATTAATAAATACGAAATCGCATAAAAATGATTTCTAAGATCTATACATTTAAACGTAATAACTAATTTAATAAACCCTATTTCAATATGAATACAATGTTATTTCATTATATTGTGAATGATACAACTTATTAATAATATAAAAAGCAAAATGTGAGGTACAAACAAATATTTACTCTAAAGTATAAATATATATATATATATAATTATAAACTTTCAACTACTCACTTTTGTATCCCAAGGATTTTTTCCAGTCATATTATTATCACGATCCTTTGCATCTTTTAACAAATGACATAATTTTATTATTTTTATTTTGTACACTTATAGTATATATTTAATCTACATACATCGAAAATTGCGTGCACTAAAAAGAAAACTTTCAACAACAGATACTAGAAAATAATATGTTGATTCGTTGATTTCCAAAAATAATTTCAACACAAAATTATCGTGAATGTATTAAACAGTAAAACATTATACTATTCTTATAGACGTCCTCGTGAGTAGACTGTTTGCACATGTACTAAAACTACCGATATTCTTAGCTGTATCCGTTTGTTAGAGTAGTCGGGAGATCACTTTCTCCAACATTTCCCCCGTTCCAGTTTTTTTCTAGTTCGTCGTGTTGCAAGGATATGGTTTTTTTAGAAATTCATTAGTTAAATGGTCAGTCTTCAAATGACATATAACCTTTATATTCTTATGATTTCACGAAATTACAAAATAATAATACGTTTTTAATCATACATATTGAAAAGGAAAAATAGTTTATTTTATCATTAACTTGAATCAAAAGGTATTCTGTTTATGATTTAATTTTTTTTCATTATGAACCGATATTAAATATGAATAACACAAGTGTGAAAATAAAATAAGATATATAATTCAAATAAACAATTATAGATTCTTATATTTTTGAATGAATTTAGGTCAAACTTATAAAGCTGGTATACTTTCCAGTATATAATAATTTCCATTAATCACAAATCTCAATTACCTAAAAATAAAAGAAATGTCCTTCAAATGAATTTAATATATAAATAAATATCATTAATTTTTTTATAAATAATTTTTTAGTATCGTATTTAAAACATCAAATGTTCATAAAAATTTTTGTTTCCAACGAATATTTTTTTAGAAAACAAACAGTAGGTTAATAGATTTTTTAATGATAAAATATAAATATAATTTATATGTCATGTAATATATAAGTACATTCAAATCAATCCTAAAAAAAAGTAAATGATTGTTTTATTTAATTAATTGATAAGAAAATTTCAAACTGCTTATATTGACAACTTTTATAGTATTTTTAATCTTATAAAATACAATTATGCATTATTCCAATACTATTAGATATATATGTGTGTTATAATTATAATTTACTAATTAAATTTAGATTAGTATATTATTTCAGGAAATGATGCATTTTAATTAAAATTTATAGTTAAATTTATTCCATTGACTAACTAAAAAAAAAAAAAAGCAACAGTAAATTTAATAAATAACTGTAAAAAAATTACAATAAAATTATAAAAAAATTTAAAAATAATTAAATTTCAAATTTTAATTTCAACGATTCAATAGATTCATTCAAAAATGTGAAAATATGGATTTGACTAATTAAGTTAAAAACATTGAAAAATCATAAATAAATGTGTTTTTATGTTATAATAACCACCTAAAAACAGAATTCAAATTGCAGGTCTCTATGCAAAATATTCAGTGTTCTCAATTAGAGTTTGCGCACCGTACAAATAATATATATATAAATAAATATATATTAAAAAACACAGGACAGTTATAATAATCACAATAATAATAGTAATAGGTACTCATAATAATAATACGGTGATATTACCTATACACCGCTATGCATTCCTCACAATATATATAATTATGTATAATAAAACGGTGACACGGATGACAAGATGGCCGACGAACGTGTGATCGGACTCATACGGACGACACTGCAATAGACAATAGACAGTCGATCCGAATTAATAAACGACGTTACATATTGTAACAGAAAGTTCGACGTTCTCAAATCGAAAAGAAGTATCGCACCCAAAGAATCGGTGATATAAAAAATGCACATGTTGTTAAAATTGTGTATTACAAGAAAAAGTTTGACCGTATTTGGCCGGAGCCGCAACGAAACGACGCACCGAATCGTTATTCAGCTTGCCAAAATTCCATGTTTAGAATTTAAAATTTATCTAGTTGACAACTCTGTACATTCAATATATTAATCAAGATCGAAAAAAATAACGAGGATCGTAAAAATTTATGTGGATATCGTAAACTATTAAAAATCAAAGTATTCAAAGATGAAAAACATTCATTAGTACAGAGTTAGTATCGTTGTACACGGATGTTTCACAACTTTTTTTTTTGTGTATACTATTCAAGTATAGAAAATCAAGTAGCAAATAAGTAATTCAATTATTTTCCACAGTAGTATGTATGTTATTAACCGTGTAATATGCTTTTTATTTAAAAAAAATATATGACTTTTGTATGTAATTTTAATTGAAAACTATATTACATACAATTTACACATTTTTGCATATCAATTACATAAAAAAAAAAAAGTTTGGTTGTATACATTTTAAAATATATAAAATGTATTTGTCTTCAATCGCCTATGTATTTATAATGTTTTTTTTTATTTATGTCCTATTATTAGTATAAATAGTAAAAAAAGTATTTCCTGTTCAAATGTTGATCTTTTCAACTTATTAAGAGAAAAAGAGCCACTTATCTACAAAATATTAAGTCCAGACAATATTTATATAGTAAATTATACGAAAAATATCAGATAAATTTGAAAAATATGGGCTTTAAATGGCGAGATTTTATGTTTAATTATACCCATGGTTTTACATGTTTTCAAGTGTCCAACAAATTATATTAATTATCAGAAGAAGCACAAGAATATAGTCACAAGGATTATAAGGTTTAAAGAGGCCACCGTCAAAATGTAGTACAAGATTCAATTCAAATACAGATTTGTTTCATAATTTTTTAGTTACATTTGATCCACTAATCTTCACTACTAGAAATATGGCATCTGTAAACAAAAAAATACCTGCTAAATGATCTGAAAGCTTTACTAGTTTTTGATTTAAGTTCAAAAGAAAAAAATACTGAAGATTTCGATTTAAACACTGCATAAATATTTAAATTTTTATTATTTATTATATTTAATTATACGTAGAAATAGTTAATATCAAATATTTGATGTAATGGAACACTACTTTTATAGAAGTACTAAAACATTAATTAATTTAGACACGTTTTGTATAACCATTGATAATGCTCACTGTTCGTCAATGTGTTATTTTATTTTTTTTTTAATAAAATGTAATAGTTATTTAGTTACTTCATTCTTATAACGTTTACTTTTACGACATCTACCGGACAACATAAAAATCTTTGGCTACGTTTGAATGTTTGTAAATGTACACTAGAGGTTTCTTTATGTCCCATTATTTTTCACATAATTTTAATATTTTGGATTTATTAGATTGCACTGTAATATTCTACGGATGATGCATTACACATACTTGGGTAAAATACTTTTTAAAGGCATTTTAAAACCAAACACAGTATTCTATAACGATGTAGCATATTAAGGTGACTCGGTCCGAATGACTGAGCATATACTAATATATTATATTATAGTATAGTAATTCAGATAATGTTTGATATTCAAATATTTTATCAATACAAACTAGAGATCGTAAATTGAAAACGTAAATTAATACGTATACTTATTGCACGTGAACTTCCTATTTGTATTCAGTTTTATTAGAAGTATTCGCGTATTCACGGATATTTGTGCAGTATCATATATAACATTTTATATGGTAACCAGCTTTTATGTACTCCATGAGTCAAACTAATTATTATTATTAATTAACTGATTATTATTATGGTAGATAATCGATGTAGATAATTGTTTACTTGAAATAAAACAAATACTTAACATATATCACCAATTTATTATTATTTGGAATATTTGGAATATTTGGAATTGAATCCATATTTTTCTACATGTTTGAAAAATAATTCAATGGACTTTAGTACCTAATACCATTGCTGGTCTAGAGTGTTTTCATTTTGTGTGCATAATATTTTTAAGAATTTAAATAAATTGTTTCAATTTTGTAATAAGATTAATGTAAGAAATATTTATTAATAATTATGTTTTATTAGTTAAGTATGTTTATTTAAATTGAAATTGTAAATATAATTTGGACTATGTGCACAATAAATAGCGTAAACCCAAATTTTCTATGCAAATAATAATATATTATTGGTTGACAGCTAAAGAAAGAATGACAATCAATAAAATCATACAATTCAAAATACCCTATATTTTTGTCTAATATTTGTTTAAATCAACTAAACTTTAAATAAATAAAGAAATCCCATTATAAAATTCAAGTCTTGAAAGAAGAACTATTAAATTACACATGCAGCTATGTTATTTACTTTTACATGTTAACAAGGTGTAAAAATGATATTTCTGATAATTATTTATAAATCCTTATTATAGGAACAGTATACTAATACTATATTAATAATACAACCTAATTAATTTCAGGTGGTACTCATTTTTAGTTTATTTTAATACTTCATTTGAATGTCAATAATGCAATTAATACATAATTAAACCAAATTAATAATTATTCGACCGTAACAACAAAAGTTCTACAAAAACATTGGCACAGAATATAGCCTTTCTTCCGTGAAAACTGCATTGGAATGTGTTCGTGAAGTGTGAGAAATAGGTATAGTATATCATCGAGAAATAATTATTGTTATTAATCATATTGTACGTTTTCTGTTTATCTAGTATTTTGTTTTCAAATATTTATCTTTCGGATTTAAAGTTTGTTTACATTATGAATAATTACAATCAATTACGAGAAATTAGTAATTACAGGTGAATAACCACGTTTAAAACGTCATAAATTAAGTTTTAATTTTTCATACCCCTATACAAGAAAGTAAGTGATTTTCATTTTATTTCCTGTATTACAATCAATCGACCAGAAATCTGATAGGTACCTGTATATATTTAACTAGGCTAATACTTCAAGTTTGTCAAAATTCTAATAAACCACATAATTTCTTAAACGCAGAAAAAAACATTTTTTTAATTAATTTCATTTCATTAATCAAGTATTTTTATATTGATGATGATTAAGATATTGTTAAAATTACCATAAATGTCTACTACCATTGATTATTATAATTATATTATAATATTATATCATCAATTATACTACTATAGCTATTTTAAACATATTTTCTTCGTTATTTCAGTTCTTATCGATTTATCATAAAAATTTAAATGTTTTAATATTGATATCCCTTGATATTAAAATATTATGAATTTATCCACTAATTGATTTCTTCTAAGTTATATTTGTTGCTATATTATTATGATATAATATATATTATATAGAGCGGAAAACTCTAAAAAAAAGTTAATAGTAAAGAAAAATATATCATATCACTGAGAAATCAATATATTCCTAGCATATAGATATACTCATATCTTATGAGGAAATAACATATACTCTAATTATTATTTTATTTTTATTTTCGTATTGTTATTAAATTAATATTAAATAAAGCATATAATGAAATTATCTACCTTTAAAGAAAAGCTTGTGGTAAAGGTAGAGAGCTCTACTATTTACTTAATAGAAATATTCAAAGAGTTTTATACCAAAAAAAAACTGACATAATATACATTATTACATAAAAGTTCAAATGTATATGGTTAGTGTATAAATATGAATAAATACCAATAAGGATATTTCAATGCTTTTTAAAATGGCATTTTGAATTATATTAAAAATACGTTGAATCCATACAATTAAAGAACACTACAATGTTTTAAATTTCTATAACGGGTATCTGAAAAAAATTAGATGAATTACATGGAATAATATACTAATGTACTTAGCTATATAGGGTTATTTTGTTTTATTATTATTTATTTAATATAATTACTTTTACTTTGTTGTACAGTAAACTAATATTCACCCCATATCTTATGCTGTATTCATTATTCATGTTGAGTTATATAGGCGCAATTAGAAGGACGCAATAGAGTTTTTAACACCCCTGAGTTTAAATGTAGCACTATTATTTTTTTTTTAGATCTTTATAATCTATAGTAATTACAGTGAAATACCATTCAATTTTATTTTCAGCAATTTCAGAACTCTCAATATTTGGGCTCTAGTTGCGTCCATGGTAAGTTATACTTTATAGAAAAGCCAAGAAACGCCGGATTATAAACTTTTAATCGAACGCCATAGACGGTATAGGTTGTCGTCTAAAAAATAAAAACCAATGAAAATCGATTGAAAACGGATTTGATTCACGTTTAAAGTCGCTCGTCTCAAAAATAAATATTATATATACGACAGCAAAATGTAAGTTCAGTTTATTTTTAACCAGTGAAATAGTATCGTAGTTAACTTTTCACGTGGGATTTTTAATAATAGTCATATAATTCATTATACAGCGTAATGGTGGTTGAACCACTTATCAGTGGTGAAAGCGAAAAATCAAATTTGTAAACTCGATGCTAATACGAGATACATTTTTTATTTATCCATTATTATACATGTATTTCCACTTCAAGGTTATACTATTTGAACGATATTATTCATTAGCTATCCACACCGGAATCAATAATATTCCGGAACGCATTTAGGAAAAAAAAAAATGAATATCAAAACAATGTATAATATTATATGCGTCTTGCATCGCGGTTATTTACATTCCAAGGGAGAACGTGAAATCGGAAGTATAAAATAATATATCATGAAGCCCGGTTGTTGAACATTTCAAGGAGCCATAAAAAAATAAATCAATAAAATACGCGTATTAAAATAAAGATGTATAGCTACATGTGATTTATTTTTTAAATTTGACTTAAAATAAGACAAATATAAATTGGATTAAGTTTTCATGGATCGATAATTTTTTTTTTTATTTTTCAAATATAATCTATATCTATTTTCTGTAGTATGCTAAAGTTTCGGAATAATCATTGGTGTTTCCATTATCTGAGTGTCGCTGTTATAACCATATAGTATATACTGATTATTTTACTTGTTACGGACCTAAATTTATGCTTCTAATTCTACACCCTTGTGTTCATCTTGTGTTATATTTTGATAGTTGCTCACATCGTCAACTGCTTTCTATATTGATTGTCTGTGAACAGCGTGAATAGTATACATATACACATTCTAAAGATGGATAACGTAATATTTCTGTAACGTCAGAGTATTACTGGATTTATCTGAAATATGAAATATTTTAATACAATAAATTATGCAGTTTAAAATTATTTATTTATTATGTATTATTTGTTGTTCTCATTTTTTTAAATTAAAAAAAATTGTATATTTTAAAAAATATTATGCGTAGATGTGCTTTTTTATTACATTCCCATTTTAATTTTTACATTTTTACATTTAAGTGAACGAGGAATATATGAGTATCTGTATACATGATTTCAACAAAAGCAATTGCTCCAATCATCACAATCATAAGAGGATTCTGATAGGAATTATTGTTCAGTTAAAGAAAATTATGGGAGTTATTTTAAGAATCTCCCAATAATTTTCTTGATAGTTGTGAAAAATCGACAAAAATTACAAGAAATTACAACATATATGTCCTTAGTTTTTGAAAAAACTGAATTTTTGTTTTCTTTATAACCAAAAAATATAAATAGCATTATAATACTAATAAATTTAATAATTTTCACTAATTTTTATAGCTATTTGCAGATATTTTAAAATGTAATGTTTTCTTAAAATTTTTTCATAAAATAATAAAATATGGATAAAATTATTTTAGTCTGATAATAATGTAATGACCATTTCACAATACATTTCTATAACTGGTTCATATATGTATAAAAAAAAAAAAAAAAAGAGTATGTATATTTTATTTTAAAATGTTGACAAAATGACAAAAATCATAAAAACCAATCACACCTTTATAGTTAAAAATATATAAGACCTTAAATATCAATGCTAAAATCTTGAAAATTTGATAAAATATTTTTTATAAATTCTTTGTAGCAAAAACTGTTAAGGTGCAAAAAAGTTTTTCAGACGTTAGAAAATTAATTATTGAAGAAAATTGGTATTTAAATAAATTAAAATTATATGATATAATTTGGTTCTTATTTATTAAATCAGTATTTCTCTATTTTTATTATTTCCAGCCATCTTGTAGATTTCCAACAATTTTACGCCCCTTCTCTTTAATTAAAAACAACTTGATAATCTCATTTGTTTTTTTTTTACTAAAAATAATAGTATGAAATAAATTATATAATGTAAATTATTAAATTTTAAATTCAAAAGCTTTTATTTGAATATGATATGTAATTGATAATTTCATATAAATTTATAAATTCTTGTGGAAATGTATACCCTCCTTGTTAATTACCCATGTATTAATTCCTTCTGAGCATCATATATAGTTTTTTTGTATTGTATATAATTTCGGTATATTGTAATGACGAAATACAATATTGCATAAAATTAATATTATAGTACTTAAATTTCATCTGTGAGATTCTAATTTGATTGAAAATTATTTTGTTTCCATCAATTAAAATATTATATAGAATGTATTTAATTTGTCTTTCAACACTTATATTGTATATTATTCTATAAATATAATAAATTGGTAATTTATTATTTATTTAGTACAATTTTCGTCTATATTATATTTTTATTTCGATTAATTCATAAAAAAATAATATGTTATATATAGACTAGCTGAATTAACCGGCTTCACATGGAACAGTCTGGGCCAGGACATAGTTTTTATTGGATTACTTTACATTCTTTATAGATTAAATTGGTGTAACTGTTGGTTATGAAACAAAGAAAATAAAATTTCAAATGAATCGGTATGATGGTTATGATTTTTCGATAAATTACCAGGTTTCGCATCATATTTGGGTATTAAAAATCCCCCGAAATTTTAACGAATTTAAAAAAAAAGTATTGCTTAATATATGTATACAATTTAAATTTATCATCATAAACATTTGTCATGGTTATTTATATAATCCATTGTCGATTATTGATTTTTCTAATACTATAAAATTATTACCAAAATAATTATAATGTGAAATAAATACATTTGAAATATAAGGTAGTAAAAATATTGAACCTCGCCAAAAAAATTTCCAGGCACGTCCTTTAGTATAAACATTATAGAGATTGAGCAAAGCGATAAATATACAAGCTTTTAACATCATGATTTTTCCTTTATCTGTTAATAAGATTTTTTCATTAAGATACATTCAAGTCATTTTTTATAATTCTCAACAGTTTTCTAAATAATTGAGATGGTACAAAACATTTCACTTCAAAAATAGTTTATATAAAATATAAACTTATATATTCTGTTTTCATGGGTGATGTTCAGTGTTGGGAATAGATAATGCAAAATTTATCTAGATATAGATGAAAGATAATATGTCCAAATTCATTTAGATGAAGATAATAGATAAAAAAATTTAAAATATCTAGATAAAGATAAAAGATAGTTTCATTTTTATCAAGATATA